>NC_064450.1:10557577-10890077 GCF_023343835.1 Lagopus muta | reverse complement strand
AAGTCTAACCCGAAAAGTCTAAGTCTAACCCGAAAAGTCTAAGTCTAACCCCAAGTCTAAGTCTAAGTCTAACCCCAATAGTCTAAGTCTAACCCAAAAAGTCTAAGTCTAACCCAAAAAGTCTAAGTCTAACCCCATGTCTAAGTCTACCACCCTCCACACCTACCTTTCTCACCTACGTTCCAGTGTCCTTCAAGTCCTTGCTGTGACAAAGCAAGACACACAACGTACGTGCATTGTTTAACTATTTCTTTATTACAGCACTGTTTCCACAAGGCAGGACTCATACAATCATATATATACACACTATACCAGCAACTATGCATTGAGAAGCAGAACATGTAATGAATAGGGGTCTGTGATTCCCCAACTTAGTTTATAGGCACAGCATCCACACATTCTGTACATGGCACAACACAGTTTACAGGCGCAACATAACACATATTGTGTACATGGCACAACGCAATTTACAGGCGCAGCACACACATATGCAGTACAGCTGTAACACATGGTTCACATAGACATCAGACCAACCAGAGAAAGAGTACAAACACACCATACCCCATTAGTGACACCACATTTGTGAGAACCCACCTCAAAAGCAGTGCAGATCTCAGCCCATCCAAAGACATTGCAATTCTCAGAACGGCCACAAAGGGGCGCGAGTCTCAGACTGGCCGGGAGGAACAAAATCGCCTCCACCGGCCCTTGGTTACGGGGTTGGGTTAGCCCTGCGCTAGAACAAACAAAGCAAAGCTAACCCAACCCCGTAAGCAAGGCAATGCTAAAGCCAATTTGGTTTACATTAATTGGATGTAAAACTAAAGCCAATTTGGTTGAAATAGTTTGAATGCAAAGCCAAAGCCCAATTCTTGGTTGATGCAAAATGACTGCAAGGCTAAAGCCAATTTGGTTGAGATTAATTGAATGCAGACGCTGAAATCAGCGCAACTCTTCAAATGGCCACAAGGGGGCGCGAGTCTCAGACTGGCCGGGAGGAACAAAATCGCCTCCACCGGCCCTTGGTTACGGGGTTGGGTTAGCCCTGCGCTAGAACAAACAAAGCAAAGCTAACCCAACCCCGTAAGCAAGGCAAACTTAAAGCCAATTTGGTTTACATTAATTGAATGTAAAACTAAAGCCAATTTCGTTTACATTTAATTGGATGTAAAACTAAAGCCAATTTGGTTTACATTAAGTGAATGTAAAGCTAAAGCCAATTTGATTGAAGTCAATTGAATGTAAAACTAAAGCCAATTTGGTTGATGCAAAATGACTGCAAGGCTAAAGCCAATTTGGTTGAGATTAATTGAATGCAGACGCTGAAATCAGCGCAACTCTTCAAATGGCCACAAGGGGGCGCAAGTCTCAGACTGGCCGGGAGGAACAAAATCGCCTCCGCCGGCCCTTGGTTACGGGGTTGGGTTAGCCCTGCGCTAGAACAAACAAAGCAAAGCTAACCCAACCCCGTAAGCAAGGCAATGCTAAAGCCAATTTGGTTTACATTAATTGGATGTAAAACTAAAGCCAATTTCGTTTACATTTAATTGGATGTAAAACTAAAGCCAATTTGGTTTACATTAAGTGAATGTAAAGCTAAAGCCAATTCGGTTGAATTAAGTTGAATGCAAAGCCAAAGCCAATTTGGTTGATGCAAAATGACTGCAAGGCTAAAGCCAAATTTGGTTGAGATTAATTGAATGCAGACGCTGAAATCAGCGCAACTCTTCAAATGGCCACAAGGGGGCGCGAGTCTCAGACTGGCCGGGAGGAACAAAATCGCCTCCACCGGCCCTTGGTTACGGGGTTGGGTTAGCCCTGCGCTAGAACAAACAAAGCAAAGCTAACCCAACCCCGTAAGCAAGGCAAACTTAAAGCCAATTTGGTTTACATTAATTGAATGTAAAACTAAAGCCAATTTCGTTTACATTTAATTGGATGTAAAACTAAAGCCAATTTGGTTTACATTAAGTGAATGTAAAGCTAAAGGCCAATTTGATTGAAGTCAATTGAATGTAAAACTAAAGCCAATTTGGTTGATGCAAAATGACTGCAAGGCTAAAGCCAATTTGGTTGAGATTAATTGAATGCAGACGCTGAAATCAGCGCAACTCTTCAAATGGCCACAAGGGGGCGCGAGTCTCAGACTGGCCGGGAGGAACAAAATCGCCTCCGCCGGCCCTTGGTTACGGGGTTGGGTTAGCCCTGCGCTAGAACAAACAAAGCAAAGCTAACCCAACCCCGTAAGCAAGGCAATGCTAAAGCCAATTTGGTTTACATTAATTGGATGTAAAACTAAAGCCAATTTCGTTTACATTTAATTGGATGTAAAACTAAAGCCAATTTGGTTTACATTAAGTGAATGTAAAGCTAAAGCCAATTCGGTTGAATTAAGTTGAATGCAAAGCCAAAGCCAATTTGGTTGATGCAAAATGACTGCAAGGCTAAAGCCAAATTTGGTTGAGATTAATTGAATGCAGACGCTGAAATCAGCGCAACTCTTCAAATGGCCACAAGGGGGCGCGAGTCTCAGACTGGCCGGGAGGAACAAAATAGCCTCCACTGGCCCTTGGTTACGGGGTTGGGTTAGCCCTGCGCTAGAACAAACAAAGCAAAGCTAACCCAACCCCGTAAGCAAGGCAAACTTAAAGCCATTTGGTTTACATTAATTGGATGTAAAACTAAAGCCAATTTGGTTTACATTAATTGGATGTAAAGCTAAAGCCAATTTGGTTGAAGTCAACTGAATGTAAAGCTAAAGCCAATTCGGTTTACATTAATTGAATGTAAAGCTGAAGCCAATTTGGTTGAAGTCAATTGAACGCACACGCTGAAATCAGCGCAACTCTCAAAATGGCCACAAAGGGGCACGAGTCTTAAAGTGGCCAGGAAGGAACGCAGATGGCATCAGAAGGAAGCGTTGATTGGCCTGGGAACAGAAGGGCCCTCAGGAAGGGTGCCGGTGGGTTGGATCGCTGGGCTGAAGCTGATGGGATGAACTGCAATGAGACTGAGTGCCGCATCCCACACGTTGCCTGCAATGACCTTGGTGGGGGCTTGTGGCACAGTGACAGGAAGATCGTGGAAAGGGAACGGAGTGGGGATTCGGGTAACGGCTGAACTGAACTGAGCTGGCGGTGACTATGGGAGGCCAGGAAAGCCAATGGCATCGCAGGGGGGAAGTCATCGACTGGAAGCATCGAAGGCATCTTCACCTGTAATACAGAGACATGCTTTAGAAGGAGGAACACTGAGACCCAAACTGTGCTCACCGTCAGCCCACCCCCACAAAACGTGGAAGCCAAACACCACTCCAAGAAATGGCTTCAGAGTAAGGTTAGGAGTGTTTAACAGGAAAGGTGTTAGGGTTAGGTACATCAGGATTAGTGTTAGAGTGACCGTTAGGGAAGGCCAAGGCAAAGGCAGGAGCAAAAGGCAAGGAGAACAGCCGAGGGAACGCCAAAACAGAGGGCAAAGGCAAAGGGATGGGAAAGGCTTGGAGAATGCCAAAAGTCGCATCAGAGGTCAGGCCCAAGGAGAAGGCCACAGAGAACACCAGAACAGAGACCAAAGAGATCAACGCAGAAGGCCAAAATGGAGAGCGAGGTCCGTGAGAACGCTGCAGGGAAGGCCGATGCAGAAGGTGCAAGGGCAATGGCCAAAGAGAATGCAGCACAAAAGGCCAAAACCAAAGGCAAAGAGAATGCTGTAGGAGATGCCAAAACAAGAGGCCAAAGGGAAAGTGGCAATGAAGGCCGGGAGCAATGGCCAAAGAGAACGTGGAAGGGGACGCCAAAACCGAAGGCCAAAGAGAATGCCGCAGGGAACGCCAGAACAGGAGGCAAAGGGAACATGGCAAAGAAGGCCAAGGACAAAGGCCAAGGGAACGTGGCACAGATGGCCAGAACCGAAGGCCAAAGAGAACGCAGCAAAGGTGGCCAAGGGCAAATGGCCAAGAGAATGCCACAGGGAACGCCAAAACAGGAGGGCAAGAGAACGCAGCAGGAAAAGCCAAGGGCAAGGAGAACGCGGCAGGGAAAGGATGGAGGCAAGGAGAACACGGAAAGAAAAGGACAGGCAGCATTCAGGACACCATGAAGTGCAGAAATGAGCTCTGGGAACCCTACCTTGTGTCTCAGTAAGTAATGAGTAAACACTGGTGGGTGAGCATTGCCCTTACCTGCTGGGCAGACAATTACCAGGCAGCAAAGTGGGGTTCCGGGGCGTTCCAGGAAATGCAGATTCCGGTTCCTGTTGCTGCCATGAAGAGCCGCGCATCTCCATGCTGTCCTTACAGTGCTCAGGAAAGGGAACAGAGCAGGGATTCAGGTAAAAGCTGGACTGAACCGAGCTGGCGGTGAGTGTGGGAGGACTGGAAAGATGATGGTATTGCAGGGGGGAAGCCATCAACTGGAAGCATCAAAGGCATCTTCACCTGTAATACAGAGACACGCTTTAGAAGGAGGAACGCTGAGACACAAACGATGCTCAATCAGCCCACCCACAAAACATGGAAGCCAAACACGGCTCCAAGAAATGGCTTCAGAGTAAGGTTAGGAGTATTTAACAGGGAAGCTGTGGGGTTTTTGTTAGTATTACACAGAAGGTTACAGATGGGTTCAGTGCCCAATTGAAAGCACTATGGAAGGTGCAGGGTTAATTTGCACAGGTATCTATACAGTCATGGCTGCAATTCACACTTCATTTGGGGTTCAGAGCTTAGGGTTGGGGAGAAAGCATTGAGGTTAGGGTTATTAGGATCGTGCTCAGAGTGAGCGATAGGGAAGGCCAAGGCAAAGGTAAGAGCAAAAGGCAAGGAGAACAGCTGAGGGAATGCCAAAACGGAGGGCAAAGGCATGGACGACACCCAAGGGAAGGCAACGTCAAAGGCAAAGGGAAGGCAAAGGCAGGGAGAGCACTGAAGAGAACGCCTCGTCACAGGCCAGGCCTGAGGAGAAGGCTGCAGAGAACGCCAAAACAGAGACAAAAGAAAACAAATCAGGGAAGGCAAAAATGGAGGGCAAGGTCCATGAGAACGCTGCATGGAAGGCCAACGCAGAAGGCCAAGGGCAATGGCCAAAGAGAACATGGAAGGGAACGCCAAAACCAAAGGCCAAAGAGAACGCCGTAAGGGATGCCAAAACAAGAGGCCAAAGGGAATGTGGCAATGAAGGCTGAGGGCAATGGCCAAAGAGAACGCAGCCAGGAGCGCCAAAACTGAAGGCCAAAGAGAATGTTGTAGGGAATGCCAGAACAGAAGGCAAAGGGAACGTGGCAAAGAAGGCCAAGGACAAAGGCCAAGGGAATGTGGCACAGATGGCCAGAACCGAAGGCCAAAGAGAACGCAGCAAAGGTGGCCAAGGGCAAATGGCCAAGAGAATGCCACAGGGAACGCCAAAACAGGAGGGCAAGAGAACGCAGCAGGAAAAGCCAAGGGCAAGGAGAACGCGGCAGGGAAAGGATGGAGGCAAGGAGAACACGGAAAGAAAAGGACAGGCAGCATTCAGGACACCATGAAGTGCAGAAATGAGCTCTGGGAACCCTACCTTGTGTCTCAGTAAGTAATGAGTAAACATTGGTGGGTGAGCACTGCCCTTACCTGCTGGGCAGACAATTACCGGCCAGCAAAGCAAGGTTCCAGGGCGTTCCAGGAAATGCAGATTTCAGTTCCTGTTGCTGCCATGAAGAGCCGCGCATCTCCGTGCTGTCCTTAAAGTGCTCAGGAGCAACGCAGCTCTGCTGCCACCTGTGGGACACAACGCAGTAATGAAGGCACTGCCCCGCATGTGTGGGGCTGCACCCTGAGCACGTTGCTGTAATGATGACACAAGGGTTGTAATTAATTATAATTATAATTAACATTAGGGATATAATTAATGTTATTCATAGGGTTGAAGTTACAGTTGGTCTAACATCAGTATTCTGCACTACAATCACAATTAAGGTTATTTGACAAAAAACATGAGGCATTATTTTTAAGGCAGCATTCAGGTTAAGAGACATTTTCAACACTGCGTTAAGGGTTTGGTTTACAGATACACTGCAGGTTAACACAATTATCGTTAGAACTCCCATTCAGCTATGGGTTCAGGTCAAGGTTAACTTTAATGTTGCCTCCCAGCTAATCCCAGAGTGCTGAAGGCAAGCAGAACTCCTAGGGCAGGCAAAGGGAAGGAGAACTCTCATGAAAAACCAAGGTAAATGCAAAGAAAACAGCCAAGCTAAGGCAAGGGCAAAAGCAAAGAGAGAACCAATGGAAAGCCAAGGTGAGGGCAAGGAGAACGCAACAGGAAAGGTCAGAATACAGCCAAAGAGACCACAGCAGGAAAGGCCAAGGGCAAAGGCCAAGAGAATGCAGCACAAAATGCCAAAACAAAAGGACAAGGGAACACAACATGGAATGCCCAGGCAAGGGCTAAGAAAACATGGCAGGAAAAGCCAAAATAGGAGGCCAAAAAGAACGCGGCAAAGAAGGCCAATGCAGAATGTGGCTGGAACAGCAAGTTAGGAGGTCAAAGAGAACGCTGCAGGGAATGCCCAGGCAAGGGCCAAGACAATGTGGCAGGAAATGCCAAAACAGGAGGCCAAAGAGAATGCTGCCGGGAACGCCAAAACTGAATGCTGAAGAGGATGTGGCAACAGAAAGCCAAGGGCAATGGCCAAGAGATGTGGCATAGAACACAAAAACAGGAGGGCAAGGGCCAAGAGAACGTGGAAGGAAATGCCCAGGATGATGGCCAAGAGAACACAGCAAGAAACGCCAAAACAGGAGGGCAGGAGAACGCAGCAGGGAACACCAAAACTGAATGCCGAAGTGAATGTGGCAAAGAAAGCCAAGGGCAATGGCCAAGAGAACCCAGCATGGAACACAAAAACAGGAGGGCAAGAGAATGCCCAGCCAATGGCAACAGCTAAGAGAACATGGAAGGAAATACCAAAACAGGAGGGCGAGAGAACGCAGTACAGAATGCCAAAACTGAACGCTGAAGTGAATCCAGCAAAGAAAGCCAAGGGCAACGGCCAAATGAACGTGGCATGGAACACAAAAACAGGAGGGCAAGACAATGCAGTAGGGAACAGCAAGGGCAAAGGGAAGGAAAACACTGCAGTGAAAGGCCAGAGACAAAGAGAACACAGAAAGAAAAGGACAGGCAACATCCAGGGCACCATAAAGTGCAATGAAGAGCTCTGGGAGCACCGTGTTGTGCCGTGCTATGGAGTGGGTAAACACTGATGGGTGAGCATTGCCCTTACCTGCTGGGCAGACAATTACCAGCCAGCAAAGCGAGGCTCTGGGGCATTCCAGGAAATGCAGATTCCGGTTCCTTGCTGTTCCCATGAAGAGCCATGCATCTCCATACAGTCGTTACGGCACTCGGGAGCGCTGCAACTCCGCAGCCACCTGTGGGACACAAAACAGTAATGAAGGCACTGCCCTACAGATGTGCCTCTTTCACAAACCTGCACTCCTTTCCATGATCAATGTGGCTGCACTCTGTGCGTGATGCTGCTTACCAGCAGCACTGCAGCTGGGAACAACAGACAAGGAGAAGGCTCAGGTACCCAACAATATCCATCTTCCATCTTCTCTGATAACTGCTCGTTATACACTGCTCTCACCTTCGGTTTGGTAGGTGGGGATTGAGGAAGCAATGCCGGTCCCACAGACCCCTCCCTATCCCACACTGTGATGGGAGATCAGGATCTGGACCACCCGAGAACCTGACATCCAGGAGTCTTTGGGTCCTGATGAGACGAGTCCCAGAGCCCTGAGGGAATTCACCGCTGCAGTCACCGAGCCACTCTCAGTGGTATTTGAGAAGTCGAGGCAGTCAGGTGAAGTCCCTGGTGAGCAGAAAAAAGGCAACAGCACAGCTGTTACTGCAGATATAAAGTGTGACCCTGGGAACCACCAATGTGTCAGTCTCACCTCTGTGCTGCAAAAAATCGAGGAGCAGATCCTCCTGGAAGTGACTCTGAAGCACACGTTCCAGTGCGTCACCACCCTCTCTGTGAAAAGCTTCCTCCTAATAACCAACCTAAACCTCCCCTGTTTCAGTTTAAAATCATTTCCCCTTGTCCTGTCACGATCCACCCTCATAAACAGCCGTTCCCCTTCCTGCTGTTCCCCCTTCAAGTACTGTGAGGCTGCAATGAGGTCCCCCCAAGCCTTCTCTTCTCCAGGCTGAACAACCCCACTTCCCTCAACCTTTCCTTGTAGGAGAGCTGCTCCAACCGTCTGCTCATCTCAGTGCCTCCTCTGGACCCGCTCCATGAGCTCCACGTCCTTCCTGTGCTGGGGGCCCCAGGCCTGGATGCAGCACTGCAGATGAAGCCTCACAAGAGCCGAGCAGATGGGGACGATCACCTCCCTCTCCCTGCTGGCCGCTCCTCTTTTAACGCAGCCCAGAACACAGCTGGCCTTCCAGGCTGCAAGCACGCTCTGCTGGCTGATGTCCACTCATAGATCCCAGCTCATCCACCGGGAGCCGCAAGTCCTTTTCTGTGGGGCTGCTCTCAAGGTGTTCTTTGCTGAGTTTGTACAAACACCTGGGATTGCCCCTTCATCAGTGACATTGACAGTGGGGCTGAGTGCACCCTAATGACACCGAGCTGTGGGGTGCAGTGACACACTAGAGGGACAACGCCATCCAGAGGGACCTCAACAGGCTGAGTAGTGGCACTCAGCGATGTAGCTTCCTGGCCCAGAAAGCCAACCGTACGCTGGGCTCCATCCAAAGATGTGTGGTCAGCAGGCGAAGGGAGCTGGTCCTGCCCTTCTGCTCTGCGCTGTGAGGCCTCACCTGGAGGTGCTGTGTCTGGATGTGGATGTCCGCAGCGCAGGACAGACGTGGAGCTGTTGGAGAACATCCAGAGAACAGCCACAAATATGAACTGAGGGATGGAACGCCTTTCCTATAAAGAGAGAGAGCTGGAGCTATTCAGCCTGCAGAAGTGAAGGCTCTGAGGTGATCTGGTAACAGCCTTTCAACACCTGAAGGGAAGAACAAGGAAAGATTTAGCCTAGATATAAAGAAAATCTGGTACAGTGAGGGTGGTGACACAGCAGAACAGGTTACCCAGACGTGATGGATGCCCCGTCCCTTCCAAGGTGAGGCTGGGTCAGCCTCTGGGCAGCCAGATCTGGCTGTGGATGTTCCTGTTCATTGTGTGGCAGTTGGACGAGATCACCACCAATGGTACCAAGTACTCTGGCTAGGATAATCCACATCCATCAGAGCCTCTCTGGGCCAGTCCCAGTATTCAGCAGAGCAGGGGCTTCACTTCATCACACTGGGGTGATACTGAGTACAGCAGTCCAGAAGAGGACAATCCTTGGCTTTCTATAAAGACGAAGATTTATTACACCTAAGGGTGCACAGAACGCCCTTAAACAACTCTGCATGGTTGGAAGCAGTGCATAACAGCCCTGAAATAAAGGAAGAATAAGTTACCCCATTCCAAAGATGAACACTCAGCCCACACTGCCAAGGAAGCAGTCTCCAGGTAGAGATGCTGCCCTTACGGCTTCCACCCCTTAAAAGTGGTCAGGATAAAAAAAAAAAAAAAAAAAAAAAAAAAAAAAAAAAAAAAAAAAGGGAGAATGCAGCCCTGAAATAAAGAAAAAACAAAGAAACCACTTACACCCTTCTCAAAGGCCAAAACTCACCCCTGCTCCACAGGAGACAGTCTCCAGAGATCAATGCTGCCCTTACATCTGCCAGCACTTCAATGTGGTCAGGATGCCCCAAAAACAGGAAAGGTCACAGTCCTAAAACGAGAAGGAATGACTCACCCTTTCTCAAGGACCAGAGCTCATCCCACACTCCCAAGGAGACAGTCTCTAAAGACAGATACCACCTTAAAGGCTGCCAGCCCTTAAGTGGGGTCAGGATCCCCCCAACAACAAGATATTGCAACCCTGGAATAAAGAATCACTCACCCAGTTTCAAGGGTTCACCCCACGCTCTAAAGGAAGCAATCTCCAGGTGCAGTTGCTGCTCCTTCTGCTGACAGACCTTAAATGTGGTCAGGAGCCCCCAGAAAGTGAAATTACAATCCAGCAGTAAAGAAGAAATCAATGACCCCATTCCAAAAACAAACAGCCCACATCCCAAAGGAAGGAGCCTCCATGCAGAGATGCTGCCCTCACAGCTTCCAGCCCTTAAAAGTGGTCAGGATCCCCCAAAAGGGAAAGACCAGAGCCCCGCAATAAAGCAGTAGTCACTCACCCCATTCCAAAGGGCAGAACTCACTCCCAATACTTCCAAGGAGGCAGCTCCCAAGCAGAATGCTGCTCTGTCTGTTCCCAGCCCTTAAATATGGGCAGGGAGGGGGTGGAGCCAAGCTCAGCCCTATCCGGTCCCACAGGTAAATTGCTTCCACCTGTGCTGGCAGGGCTGGCCACACCCCTCACCAGGTGCTCAATCACTGCTTCAGGCTGTAAACAACAAAAAAAAGACTGATAACGAGCAGGTGATTGGATCTGCCTGTCCGGCAAGGGGAGTTTGATCAAAGGATGAGCAACAAGGGCATGCATATTTTGATTGAAGTCTGTCCTCAAAAGCATTCAGTAAAATTTCTAATAGATAGGGGAGCACAAATTTCAGTACTGATACAGCAAGATGCTGAAAAGCTGTGTGTGCAGCCTGGATGGCAAAGTTGAGATTACCGGTGTGATCGGAGCGAGCACTGTTTGCCAAACTAGTGGGGACAGCTTATGGCTCTCCAGTGAGAAACGTGTCACCTACTTTCTTTGCAATTAAAGACCATCGTGAAAACAATTCAGGATTTGACATCCTCAGTGGGTGAACCTGGCACCTGCCTGTATGGCAGTGTGTGGCCTTTTGGGTCAAGTTTCAATCCCCAGCTCCAAAGAAATAGGGAAGCTGCATGTGTACTTTATGCAGCCCCTGTGATCCCTGAATCAGGGGTCGCTAACATGCCACTGTACGCCATTTTTGCTGCAGCATGATGTGGGATTTCTGAAGTCACAGCAGGTTTGGAGAAAAGACAAATAGTTTCCAGAACACACTCCCCACAACTTGGAGTTATCTGGTTCAGAAACCAGATGAAAGGTGGTGATTAACGATCGATTATCAGTGTCTGAAAGCTTATACAGCCCCGCTAGGAGCTGCTATCCCAAATCTTGCTTACTTGGCAAGTTGGGGTGACGCCATAGAGTAATGCTGGGATGACATTGGGTTGAAGTTGTGGACTGACACCCTGGGGAGTGACGCTGGGGGGTGATGTTGGGGTATCACAGGGGAGTGACATCAGAGAGAGAGATATTCGATGGAGACACTGGGGTGACTTAGTGTGATGCTGGGGGGTGACATTGTCAGCACGACTCTGGGAGTGACCCTGGGCTGACATAGGGGTGATGCTCGGTTGATGTTGGGGAGTGATGTTGGGGGATGGTGTTGGGTTATTACTGGAGGGTGGCATCAGGGAGTGACATTGCAGTGGCATAGTTGGGGTGACACTTGGGTGACATTGGGCTGACACTGGGATGATGTGGGGGGGTGATGCTGGGGAGTGATGCTGGGGGGTGATGTTGGAGTATCATGGGGGGACATCAGGGAGTGATGTTGGAGTGATATCGTTGGGGGGGGGGGTGTAGTGGAAACCCTAAGTTGTGGCTTGAAACAATGATTGAGAAGGGACAAACCATAGAAGCTCAAGTGCATGAAACGCACCTGAGTGACAGAAAGGTTGGATCCTGGCTCCACCCCCTCCTAGGCCTCATTTAAGCATTGGCATCAGAAATGAGGGGCTTTTGCTAGAGGTCTATGCTTGCATGAGGTCTTCCAAAGCTAAGCAGATTTTTGTTCTTTGTTTCTGTGTTCACAACTGCTGTGTTTGAGCACATCCTCACTTATTACAGCCTAGGACTTAGTTTCTCTGCTGCTGTTGTTGTATTTTCCATCATGTTGCAGCATTACAGTAGGTAATTAAGTAGGTTTTTTGGGGGGGTAACATTGTTGGAGTGAAGCTGGGAGGTTACATTGCAATGAGACCAGGATGATGTTGGGGTTTCACTGGGGGATGACATCAGGGAGTGATACTGGGGTGACACTGATGGGGGCACACTGGTGTGACATTGGAGTGACGCTGGGTCGATGTTGTGCAGTCATGCTGTAGGGTGATGTTGGCGTATCTCTGGGGGATGAGATAAAGGACTGATGTTGTTGGGGGGGTGACATTATTGGGGAGATGCTGAGAGGTAATATTCTATGATGTGGCAGTGATGTTGGTGGATGATGCTGGGGTATCACTGGGGCTGATATTAGGGAGTGATGCTGGGTTAATGTTGCTGGAGTGATACTGAGGGGTGATGGGGGTGACATTGTTGAGTTGACACTGGAGTGATGTTGGAGTATCACTTGGGGTTGCCATCAGGGAGCATCACTGGGGTGATGCGATGACAGTGGTGATGTTGGGATGATGCTGAAATGATACTGGGAATTGATGTTGGAGGGTGATGTTGGAGTATCACTCTGTTTCACCATCAAGGAGCGATGCTGAGGAGTAACATTGTTAGAGTGACTCTGAGTGTTGATACTGCTGTGACATTGGAGTGCAACTGTGGTGATGTTGCAGAGTGACATTTCGGGGGTGCTGTTGGAGTATCGCGGGGGGGGAGGGTGACATCTGTGAGCAATGCGGGACAGCCCAGGGATTCTCCTGACTGGAGCACTTGGTGAGTTTCCCCAAAGCCACTGAGCACACAGTCTTCCTTGCCTGCCCTCCTTGCACCCCAATAACCAACCTTCTTTGTGTCACTGTGCCTCATGGCCTTGGGCATCTCACTGCAGTGCTGCTGATAACAGCAACATGCGCAGGGCACGGCCACGTTGCTCTGAGAAAGGAGTGCCCCAAAAGCTCGCCTCCAAATTGTAGTATACTTTTATCCAGAATTGTCACTTGACATTTACTGTCTTTAATTGTGTAAGCATATTTTCTTCTAATGTATTTTGTTTTGAAAGGAGTGGTCACATGCTTTTTGGTGTCCTGAATTACACTAGAACTTGAGGTAGAAGATGAAGAATCAGATCCAATATTGCAGAGCCACTGCTGACGCCAAATCCACGCAGAGGAGAACTGGTTGTGTTCAGGAGTTACTCCAGGATGAGCTGCTACTGGTCATCAAGCAAGTAGCAGTTTGTTATCCATACACAATACTGTATTCCTTGTTCTACTTTATTTTTTTTTAAACAGTGACAGCATGTGTTCTGATTCAATGCGTTTGAAAAGTGTGGTTTAAGGACTGTCAGCTGAGAACAGCAGTAGACCATTGCAGGGGGAAGGCATGGAGAAGGAAATGGGGAAAGAAAGGGGAAAGTCTGGAAAAGGAATGCAGAAGTCATAGAGGGATGAAGGGGAAAGGATAGGATACCTGTAGAGCATCCTAAAAAGCAGTAACAAACTCGGGGGGGGGGGGGGGGGGACTGTAGAGTGCCAGGTTTTGAGATGGGTATGTATTTGTTTGTGTGTGTATATGTTGTCATTACCTGTTTGGGTCAGGAATGTTGTCACTTCTGAGCTTCTGTAGGGGAAGATCTCAAGCGACTGGTGCAGTCCATGCAGACCTGTAGGATGGGAGAATGCTTGGTAAGAACAGCCTCTCAGCCCTCAGCTGGACAAGCTTCTTCCACGTGCCCAGACAGTGAGCTGTTCAGCTGTATCTGGCTGCACTGCTCCAGCCCAGAGCCCACTGCCTGCAGCTGCATCTTTTACTTTCCTCCCTCCTGCACAGAGGCCGAAGGGTGCTCCCACAGTCCCCTGCCCACCCCCAAAATGCCAGAGATGATATTTGGCAGTGGGATGGAGGAGTTCCACCACGTTTTTTTCCCTCTGCCTGCAGCTCTTTCCTTCTCTGGCACACGGGGCTCCCATCTGTGAAACAGGAATGGTTTGGGTTGAAAGAGTGTTCTGGCAGGAGCAACTGCTGCAGCCGGCTGGGGAGGGTCTGCATACCCTGTGCCCTTGTGCAGTCTCTCCAGGTGCAGCAGGACCAGAGAAGGGAAGATGAAAAGCTGCAGCTGAGCCTGATAGACCTGCACAACTCTTGCACTGTCTTTTAGAGGCAGCTGTGACACACTGATTCTTTGTATGCAGGTGAATTAATTTTTTCCATCTGTAAACTTATGTGGAGAACTGCAGTTTTCATTAATCTTTGTGGAAACAATGTGATAGTCCACATGAAACTCAAAACTGCTCCTTTGTGCAGTCTGTAGACTTGCTAGGGCCTAAAACTATCCATTTTATGGCATTTAAAAGAATAAGAAGCCAAAAATGAAACTTGGAGTGCAAGAAAGGCACTAGGAAACAAATACATTAAAATACGAACAGGAAAGAGTCTGAGTAAACATGAATATAGCACCACGCTTTCTGCTAACGTGCTTTCATTTCACTATCATTAAATTTGCTGGGCAGTTAGATTGTGATATGTGAGTTTTTTAAAACAATGTAATAAACGTACTGGCCAAAAAAAAAACCCATGACCACATGAATTTGATGGTTTTTTGTTTGTTTGTTTGTTTGTTTTTCAACAGATATTCATAAGCACTTAGCACAACCTTCCTGGGTTTGGAGAAGTTTCCCTGTTTTCTTCGTCTTTCTTACCCCCCCCCCCCCCCCCCCCCCCCACATCCACCCCCCCTCCCCACAACCCTTCAATCCTAACTTTGCGTTCTTAACGCGTCATCGCAAGAAAGAGAGAACGGATCGTCAGGGACTGCGCTGCAGATGTACGTCAAACCCATCAGAACTGTTATTTCGGTGGTCTCTGCTGCCACCGCGTGGCCAATATGCTGAACTGCAGCTGTCTTCATTGCTGTTGCAGGCAGTACAACGCATGTGCACAGATATGCGGAAGTGGCATTTTAACCGCTCTGTGCAGCGAATCTTCTGCTCTCTATTGTGATTAGTCCTCCAGGCAATAGCGAGCATGCGCCCGACAACTTCAGAATAGCAACTGTTTCTACCAACTACTTCAGGTCTGAGTCTGGGTGAGCCATCAGTTTGTGGACCACCGGATCAGTGATATTCCTCCCCAGAGCACAGAAACAAATGGAAGTGGGGGGACCTGAGTGTCTGGGATGTAGCCTTAATTTTAGCCTTGACTGTGACGGTGATCTAAAAGCCCCCAAGTGAACAATTATCTTGGGATGGAACAAAGTATCCTGACAGTTTGAAGAGAATTGATATTTGTGGCTGTAGCTGCAAAAATCATGTTTTGTAGAGAAAGCTGAACTTGGTCGTAGGTGAAGAAAAGTTGGCACCTTCATACTCCCTCTTACCTGCTGGCAAGGCCAGGGAGATGGGAACGAAAGGAGTTACTGCTGAGATCCATAAGCCAGAAGCTGTCACTACGCCTGAACGTCTCTTGAGACAACAATACGCATGCACCAGCATGGGGACAGCAGTACGCATGCGCCTGTCCGAGAATGCAGTACGCATGCACCCATTTCAGAAAATCACTACGCGTGAGCCAATTTGAGAACAGCACTATGCATGTGCGAGTATCGAGAACGCATTCTGCATGCGCCACTTTAAGAAAAACACTACGCATGCACCAGTGTGGAGACAATACTACGCATGCGTGACGCTCCAGAAAATAGTACATATGCGCCAGTCCGATAACGAAGTACGCATGTGTCTGACTGAAGTGAGCATTGTGCATGCGCCAGTGTTAATACCGAACAACGCGTGCGCCATCTTGAGAGTTGCAGTACGCATGCGCCAATATCGAGTATTCACTACGCATGCGTCGTTCTGCAGACAGCACTACGCATGCGTGTGTCAAAACAGCATATGCCAATCTAGGTGACGCACTACGCATGCACCGGTTTGAGACCTGCAATACGCATGCGCCAATCTAGAAAACGCACTACGCATGCGCCAGTTTGAAAATAGCAATACGCATGCACCAACCTATAAAATGCACTACGCATGCGCCAGTCTGGAGACAGCTCTACGCATGCACCAGTGTTAGTACTGGACTACGCATGCGCCTTTACAAAGAAGACATGAGTATGCACCAGGTTCAGAACAGCATTGCGCATGCGCCGGTTTGAGAACCGCACTATGCATGCGGCAATATGGAGGATGCACTATGCATGCACCAGTTCCAGAATAGTACTACGCATGCGCGAATCTTTAAAATGCACTACACATGCGTCAGTATGCTGACAGCATTGTGCATGCGCCAGTCAGGAGACAACACTATGCATGCACCTTCCTGCAAACAACAGTACACTTGCGCCTGTCCGAGAACGCATTACGCATGCTACAGTTACAGAATGCTACTAGGCATGTGCTGTTTTGAGAACCGTAGTACGCATGCGCTTGTCTCAGAGCAGCCTACGCATGTGCCGGGTTCACAATTGTAATACGCATGTGCCGCTTGGATAACGGCGCTGTGCATGCGCCACTCTGAGAATGCTCTATGCATGTGCATGTCCGATTACAGCACTACGCATGAGCGAGTTTCAGAACACCATTATGCATGTGCCGTCTGAAGATTCACACTGCATGTGGCAATCTCAAAAACGCATTACGCATGCTTCTGTCTCGAGATTACAATGCGCGTGCGCTTGTATTGACATCACAATACACATGCCTCAATCTAGTGACAGCACTCTGCATGCGCTAACCTAGAAAATGCACTACGCATGCTCCTGTGTTTGCACCAGACTACGCACGCACCCTTGCAAAAAAAAAAACAAAAAAACAAAAAAACAAAAAAACTGCGCGTGCACCAGTTTCTGAACAGCACAATGCTTGCGCTGGTTTGAGAACAGTAGCACGCATGCGCCAAACTTGAGAACGCACGTCAAACTTGAGAACATGCGTCAGTCTTCAGATTACAGTACGCATGTGCCATTATCGATTATGCACTACGCATGCGTCAATCAAGAGACACCACTACGCATGTCTTAAAAAAAAAAAGCACTGCGCATGTGTGAGTTTAGAACAGCACTGCGCATTTGTTTTTAACTGCACTATGCATGCGCCATCTCGAGTATGCAGTAGGCATGCGTCATTCTCGATGCGGTGCGCATTCGCTCTTCTGGTGAACGCACTATGCCTGTGTTAATGTAGAAAACGTTCTGCGCATCTGCCATTGGATAAAGCGCACTGTGCATGTGCTAGTATTAGAAAAGCACTACGCATGCGGCTTTCTTGCGTCTACACCATGTGCGTTTCTCGAGACAATGGTATGCATGCGCTAGTAAAAAAATAGCACTGCTCTTGCGCTGTGTTTCAGAACAGCACTTCTCATGCACCAGTCTTCAGCTATTATGACGCATGCACTAGCCTTTAGCTATTACTGTGCATTCTCCCCGTCCGTATATTACGGCGCATACGGTAGTCTCGAGCCCGCACTACGCATGCGCCAGTTTCGAACTAACACAGCCTTCCCCCGCCTGTTTTTGTTGTAGTTCCGCGCTTTAGCCACGTGCTGGCAGCAGAGACCCTGGAACGAGCGTCACTGTGTAAAGTTACATTGTCCAGATAGAAATGATTATATCCAGATATTTGATAATCCCCACAGAAGCTAATAAACTTGCAAAGATTAAGGTAGAAAGAATCGAGCAGAGAAGGTGATGTTTCATATTATAGCTAAATTGACTTTATGACTGTCACTTGAAAGAGGCCACTGCCTTCTTTTAGTGTGATCTCTACTCCTCACCTGTTTCCTTTTGTAGTGGAATTGCCAGGTCATGGCCTGAACCAATGGTTGAGCACCAGATGAGGAGGCGTGGCTAACCCAGGAGCTCAAGTGCATGCACCGCACCTGAGTGAGCAGGAGGAATGAAGGCAGGATCCACCCCTCCTCATCCTCATTTACGAGTTAGGAGCTGAGGGAGCAGCATCTCTCTAGGTAGAGATTGTAGTCTTGAACTATCACTGGTTGGCAGAAGGAGTGAGCCAGTTTTTTAATTATTTTATTTTAATCTGCTATTCCTCCATAGTGTTTGTATCCCATTATAAGGCATCATCATCTTTTGCATACATACAACTTTGCACAAGTTCTGTTTGTCATCCTGGTGAAAATTCACCTTACATGTAAGCTGAGCTGATGGTGAGCTCCCTCCTAAATGTGCAGGCCAGACCCACCAGCCTGCAGCTAATTTTGCTGCTTCCCCTTACTCCAGACTATATGGCAAGATCATAAGGCACTGGTTCAGATACAGAAAAAATTCCTTCACTTACCAGCATACATTTATCTGCTTGTACCTGTGTTAAAATAGCAGGATGTACTTGTCAGTAAAACTATCAGACCCTTTCTACAACTAGTGAATTTTGGCATGACATATGCAAACTCGATGAAGGAACTCATGTTTCAAGAAGGTATACAACCTCAAGCTCAGGCTACTATAAAATAGAATCCTGTAACAGGTACAAATTTGTGCGTTCAAATGTGGAAAGCTTTGACTCTATTTTTAGATTCAAGACTTTCCCCTCTGAAAAGAAACAGGCCTGCAATGGCTAGGAGACATGCTGCCAGCATAGCTACTGGGGACTTTTTTCAAGCACTGGAAGCCAGTGTTAACAGCAGATCAGCTCCTGCAGTGAAAGGGCACTATGATGCCAGACCCCAAAGATTGTAGAGAGCACAACAGAGAGAGAACATTGGCCAGACCCTTACTGGCAATAAAGCAATAACAGCCAGTGAGCCCTTTAGATGCTTCCAAGCATTAAGAATTAGCTCTTGGAAAACAGCAAGTCACTAAGAGATCCCAGACAAGCAATTCAAATGAGAAATAGAGGTAGGCACAAAACTTAAGGACTTTGGCAGCAGCTGAAGCCTCTGATCAGAAACAAGCTGTTATTATTACTGTCGTCTGAGAGGCAGATTAATGCTAACAGCAAGACTCAAAAGGCAGTTCTTGAAGGTGGGTGTAAGGATAGGCGGCAGCAGATATAGCTGCTTTAAACCACTTTTAGATCACCCAAGAAAGGTAGAGATCACAATTAAAAAATAAAGAAGGAACCCTGACCCCTTTCTGAGGGTCAGGGCCTGCTGAACACTCCAAAGGAGGCAGTTTTCAAGTAGAGATGCTTCCATTGCCGCTGCCAGACCTTAAATGAGGTTAGGGAGGAGTTGAGCAAGGGTCCATCCTGTCTGGTCCCACAGGTGAATTGTTTCCACCTGTGCTTGCAGGGTTGGCTATGCCCCTCCAGCAGATGCTCAATCACTGGTTCAGGCTACAACCTTACAGTTCCCATTACAGGGAGAGATACAGAGGGATTTTTTTCCTCTCCATGTTCACAAGCTGTTTAGATATTGATTCAAGAATGCATCCTTCATGAACATTCCATTATTGATCTTACGTGGTAGGAATTTTCTGTTAGCGTAAAGAAATACAGACTAGTTTTCAAAGTCATGCGGGAGTCCTTCCATCCGCTCCTGCTCAGCTCAGAATTTAATTGAAAGGTCAGTGTGAGTTCTAGTCTTCCTTCTGCTTTGCTCCTCTTTCTCCTATATTTTAAACATAGTATTTCTAAGAAAGAATTGTTAATGCCACTTCTCACAACTATAAATCAAGCAGCTTATTCCAGTGAGTCCTTCAGCTGTAGGTTTCAAACAAGCACTGCTAGTAAGAATCTGCCATATTTCAATACAGAACTTAGCTGCAATCCCATTAATAGTCTGCCTTGTGTTTTTAAGAATATAAGAAGCTTGGATATGTAAAGTCCATTTTATTTTTAAAAACAAATTCATTTAGGGGTATATAAATTATGGTAGCATTTTTGAGATTTAACTTATTTGGGAGGAATGGGGGTTAATGAATTTTTCAAGCTATATAGGCCAAAAGAGGAGAGATTATATTAACCACTTCCGCCCTGAGCAGGACTGCTACGTCACTTAACCCAAGCCTGCCAACAAATGAAATACTCAGAAATTGCATTAGAAGCTGTCCATCTGTGAGGAGCAGAAAGAAGCAGCCAGATGCACCACAATGATGCACATGGTCACACCAACTCAGAAAGTGATAATTAAAACATAATTTTCTGTAAATTTGCAGTATCAATGTCTGGCACAAGAGACAGAGTACAGCAGGCCACCTTCCTGTTAGTCTCAACTCTGAAGATGTAGAAACAAGGAAATAAGGCTAGGAGAAAAAAGGAAATGGAAACTAACATATCATATCCCGCTCAGTCCGAAAGCAGGCTCTCCAAAACTTCATGAGAGATAAATTAGGTCTCAAAGGAGATACTAATACTTCTAGAAGTAAGGGTGCTCCAAACCTCATCTGAACTCTTCAACCATATTCTCTTGCAGAATAGATGAGTGTCACTGTGTTATCCCCAAGAAATAAAAGATCACCCCATCTTGCTCAGGAAGATAAGAGAGCCTAAAGTAAGAGGGCTTCCCGAGGCAGGTTTCTAAACTATGCAAGGAACAACAACTCAGCATCCAGTATGGGAAGTTTTAGCCTTCTTTCTGAAGTCAGTGAGAAAAGGAGCAACAATAAGCAAGTTACACAAAATATTCAGGAAAATAATTCTTTTTCTTCTCTGGAAAAGAAAGCAAGCAGCATTAGAGGTCAGGCACAAGGAACAAATTAGTGTTTTTAAATCAAATTTTTAAGTGTAATGAAGTGCCGCTCTACAGACTTTCAACAGCATCAATTCATAATCCCTTGACTGACTATTACAGAAACACTGTCAGATCAACTTTTCCTCCCTTCTGCATGTCATCACTGAAGTTATTTCAGGACAAACCAGCAGATGACTTTCCAGGCACTGGTTGCCATCTGAACCAGCGCTCTTTCCTGGCAACCTAATGCACAGATTGCAGGACATTGATACAATCAACTTGCTTGCCACACACATCTTCTCTAAGCAATCATCTTTCTTTAATGAGGCTGTTGAATCTGCAAGAGTGTTCATTGTCTCTGCTGCTCAAAAAATTCCTTGCATTCCTCAAGGGGTAAAACAGGCATGAGCCTGTTACCTGTATGAAAGGAGTTGCTAATGCAAAGAATGGATATGAAAGCAGACAAGGATCACAAAATGGAATTCAGAGTTTTATTTCCAAAAAGATCAACATTGTGTTGAAAAAAAAAAAAAAAAAAAAAAAAATCAGGTTCAATTAGTTTTCCTTTGATTTGAATGGCTACAAAAATAGATTCTACTAAAATCCATGAAGCCAGTTAGCAGTACCACAGCAAACAAATACCAAAGTTACTCATTCAGATACCACATAACAGTCACAGGAATCTAGCATATATTATTTCATGTTTTGTCTTTTTGTTAGGTAAATTTATAAAATGTTCATTAAGGCTGAAATACCCATATGATTTTAAAAAATGGTACAAAAAATAATTTTATACCAGTTGGAGGTAACAGTGCGCATTTATTAAAATCCTGCACCAACGCAGTAGTATTCATAATTTAAAACCCAGCCCAGTAGAAAAGAGAAATGTGCAAACATTTAAAGTTAGATGTACTCAGAAGCTTGTGGTGCATTAGACCTGGCAATCCACTTCTGTCCTAATGTAAGGCAGGCTCCAAGAGATGTCTAATGAGGCACTAAAAGGGGAGGCCAGGGCAGACATGCATATGCATGAAAGTTGCAACTCAGTAGCCTGTGATACAGGGAACACTGCTGTGCTCTCCCCAGGGACGGTTTGCCCAATCAGTAGTATTATGGCACGCAATCCAATCCCAGAAAAGTCCTTGATGAATTCTGGTCAGTCTGCTGTGGGATATAAGAAAGTAAAAGCCATTTAGAAAACAGAATTTTAAAGTTAATGAGAGAAACTTGTATGATGTGCATCAGTGTGTCACTACAAGAATTCACACTGGGCCCAAAAACTCTAAGAATATGCATCTTTGCACACACACTTCTATGATGGATGTGAGATTATTCTGAAGTACAATGTCCTGCATAATAACTCTCCTTCTCCCTGCCTCTATCTTCTGCCCATGGGTGTTCATAATTAATACAGACTCATGTTGCTGTTGTCACTATTCAAACCTTTTTTTTCAAGCGTAAAGGGAAGAAGAGCATCCCATGCATTCTGTTCTGCTTAGTAAGGGCATCCATTTATTTGACAGTCCTAAGTTTCAACAGGTTACAGCTGCGAGCTCTGGCTGCCCTTCATGCTTGTTTCCCGTTAAGAGTCATGAAGGAGCCTTCAAAGGACTTCTTTTTATTCATTTAAAACTGATCCAGTGTATTTACTCGTGCGGCACATAATGTGCTGAACAGTGGTACTACAACACACAGCCAGCAGATTCCCAGCCTGAAAATTCAGACTGGAGTTCTGCACTACTGCAAACCACTTATATCAGATGAACGTTTATAATTTTGTGTTTTTCCTTTTCTACTTCAGTTGGCCTGAAATAACTTTTGCCTCACCTACCTCCTCCATTACTTAGTCTGTGTCCTACTGGACTTCTTGCCAAATTTCTTTCTGCAAAGCTCCTGCAATGACACAAGATCAGTTTTGTTACTGTGATGCAATACAAAGACATTCTCTCCCAGCTGCTGGCAGAAAACCAGGATTAAGTAGTGTCCAGAGCAAGTGCACAGAGCAGAGCATGTCAGGCAGTCACTTATCCTTATGCACCAGCAGTTACCAATCCCACCAAGCTTCCTGCATCCACTGCAAATAGTAGTCCTTTGTCTACATTTCTGTAACCCCTGGCACCTGAACATCAGTATTCTAAGGATACAAGATAAAGCCCCGCACCCATGGTGGTAGCTTAGCTCTACTGTACAGACAGAATGGGAGCAGAGATACTGAATATGTCCAAGTGACAACTGTCAAGCCAGGATTAAAATTCCAGAGTCCCATCCTCGGCCAACTAAGCCCATGTGGCCTGACCTTAGATCAGTATGGGTTGACACAAATATAAACCTGTATGCGAATAGTCAGAGTCCTGTTCCTTTGGGATGTGGGAATGTGATCTCTCCTGCTTTTCGGAGAGAAAGAGACAAAGCATTATTCATTAAAAAAAAAAAAAAATATATATATATATATATATATATATATATTTTAGGGACAACATGTGAAAAAGAATCAGCATCTCTCATACTCTTCTTCCCTTTGACAGTTCGTCAACTGGCTCTAGCACAAGGAGCTCTACCACCTTTTGTTGGGCACTGCCCTACTGTCACTAGAAATGCCCTCCTTTGTCACTCCCACCCTTAGAAACACAAGTTGGTAGATACTCACCCTCTTCCCCCCTCCAGAGTACTCTGGATCTCCTTCAGGACTTCTGGAAAGCAGAGAGTTAAAACAGTGAGCTAAGACAGCAGAGATCTGCTTTCAAGGCAGCAGACGAGCTGCATTCCACCCCCTAGCAGAGAAGCCTTTAAACTTGCTTCCTTCCAAGGGAAGTCAAACCTTGTAATATCATTCCCTTTCAGTAGTACTGGCTTTTACTGAATAGGCTGGCATAAAGGATGGAAGCAGTCACATGCTAGATGAAGTGTTGCCAGCAATGGTGTACATGAGAACTAAAATAAACAGTTGATTCCAGATGTAATTTCACACAAGCCTTACTGGAAAGTAAAGGTTCTTCTCTTAACACTGTGGTGAACGCAGCTAAGTGTAATAACTCCCGCCTTAGGGCATGACTATCAGCCCAATCCCTTATTTCTTCTAACTCGCGGGAAAACAAACACAATATTTCCACCAGTCTCGCAGAACTTCAGATTACTTAGGATTGAAGGCTGGAACTCAAAATCCCCAGCAACTTTCTTCTTTCCCCATCAAGAAAGGCAGATGCCCCGATTTTAGCACGATTTCATCTTACTCACTTTCATCATTGAGTAAGGCATGATCCATCAGCCTTCCAGAATTCCTTTCTTAAAAAATAAAAAAATAAAAAATAAAAAAAATTAAAAAATAGAAATCCGAAAAAGTTGAAAAAAAGCTTTGATCTAAAAACATTTATCCTTTCCCGTACGGAAACCGTCAGGTCACAGCCTGACCCAGGGACTGAGCACCTGGTGAATGGGCATAGCCAGCCCCTGCCAGCCAGCCAGAGGGAAAATTTACCTGGAGGACCAGAAAGGGTGACCCTGAGTCTGCTCTCCCTAAGCTCATTTAAAGGCTGGCAGCCTCAAAGGAAGGATAGCTACTCAGAGATCACCTCCTTTGGGATACTTGGTGAGCCTTCATCCTCAGAGGGGATTTTAACTGCTACCTTTCTTGGGTGATCTGAAAGTGGCTTAAAGCAGTTATATCTGCCACTACTCGTACTTACATTCCCACAATAGAACTGTTTTGATTTTTTTCCTCATTAAGTAACTGTTGACTACAATGAATGCTTCACAACTAATTCTTAACGCCTCTCACATACGGAGATGGTATTTTTCCAGCAAGACTATTCAGCTAACAAAACATACAATCTGTAATATCGGACATATCTTCTTACAGTCTCTTCCAGCAAAAGCTGCGTTCTACTCTGTCTAGGCAGCTTTGCCACACCCTATCTACCTTAGTAACTGCTGTGTCCAGGCAGGTCAGAATCTTTCCCTAGTTTCTCTTCTTTCCCTTTTCTTAGGCAGCAAATAACATATTTCCTATTTCTGCTTACCATCTTCTCCATAGTCACCTGAACTTCTTCCTGAACACCTGGGAAAGGAAAGGGGACAGAAAACAAACACTGACTCAAAGAGTAGGTGCAGAGAATTCACAAATCTTCTTGGCAGCTACAAGAAATTCCACTACACGTTAACTAAACGGCTTGTTAATTAAGAATGTAGTAAGGACTTGATTATTTGTTGATGATAAAGAATTCTATGGACCCAAGAGAACCTAAATAGTCTACCATTATGTGCTGAAGTTCTGAGAGGAGGAACACTAGATTTTCTCTCAGAGCAATAATTTAATTTCTTCAGCAATGAATAGCCCCCCAGGTCTCCAAGAATCAGGTGTCAGTCTGATAATGTTAGAGAACAAGTAACACAAGCTAGAGCTTAGAGTTGATGACTCTAGTTTAGGGACACAACTCCCAGTGCTTCCCTGCTTTGTCCCAGCAGCTGTACAGAAGCAGGAAAACCAGCACAGAGAAAGTTACATTTCCTCATTTCAATACATCTAGGAATATTGTCATTGAAAAGCTTCCACCAACATGGAAAGGGAGACAAAAGAACTCATAATAATGCTTGCTTGTATCAACTGCAACACAGGAGCAGATCCCAATGTTCAGATGCAATCAGTATGCCGAGTTTTACAGTCTTTACCTGGATTTTCTTGAAGCATTCTCCATGACAGACCTACTGTGCGCGTGATTGTTGCTTGAAACTTCTGGCACATCCACAACACACCGGGGCTCCACTAACCATTTGGTAGAAAGGGAAAACCTCTCAAACTCTGATGGTGAGATGAGATAGAAGCCTATAGAGGATTGCAAATATATAAGCAATTCTCGAACCCAGGAAAACAGAGATTAGCCAAAAAAAAAAAACCAAATAAAAGAAAACCACCCTATATTCTAAGGGTACTCTCTGGCAGAAAGAGCTTGCATTTTCTCCTCTTTAAATAAGGTAGAATCATTGAGGAAGACATTACCTCAGTTTCCCAAGTATTTGTTAGCCTAGAGACTGAGCAATATTATGTTGAAAGATAACTACCTTGCAGTACTCACATTCCTGAAAAGCAGCAGAAAAAGATGTAAAAACTGAACTACAAAGAAGAGACGAGTCTTCAACAGACATAAAATGTTGGATGCCAATTTTTACATTCCTGAGCGTTGAGCCACAGGTAACAGAAGACACAATGCAGCTATTTTTACCGTTCCTGCTGCTCAGAGAGCCTCTCCCATATCTCCAGACACCTGGATGATGTTTAGAACTAGCTGTTCTGGCCATTAAGCCCTACACTCACTATTCCATTGTTTCAAACATGCAGTAGGGTCAGATATTCTGGGAGAAGCATGCCTTACCTTGGCCATATTTAGTGAAAACGCAGGATGCAATGCCACTCACATCCTCTTTACGAATGCAAGGGTAGCGAATCTGTAACTTCAGGAAGGGCAGTGAGACGATCTGAATGTCTCCCAGGTTAGTCAGGACAGTCAGGTCATTTTCACTGTAATCATCAGTCTTGCAGCTGCCAAAGTTAGCAACCATCACTTTTCTTACTCTACAGCCTTCCAGTGCTGTCAGTTTGAGCTTCAGTTTTGAGCTAACCTTGGGCAGTGTAAAGACCTGTCAACAGAAACAAGACATTGATTCTCCTTCCTGAACAAAGGTACGGCTGCACCCCAAGACATGCGCCGCTTGTTCCTTTAACAGTGTTTTCATTCACAGTGAATACAGTCAAGTGTAATCTGAGTCAATCTGGCTTCCCATTCATGGGACAAGTAACCTGCCACAGTCAGTGTTACAATCTGTTTCTGTTCTGAATCTGCTTGTTCTGATAACAGGGGGTTTTACTCTTCAGGCTGCAAATTGCATTTCTCTACTAATTATTTCAAGATCCTTTCATATTTGGCTACAAATTTTTACAGAAAAAAGGGGTTTACAATGTGCAATCTTCTGTATTTAAAAGCCTACAGCAAGCTACTTAAAGCCTTCTCCACACTCACTGGCTAGCATACCAAAACAAGAAACTTTTTGGTTGCTTCATAGAAACATCTACCAACTGTTGCTTCTGTGTAGCATTGCAACCAACTAACTAATCACAGTTAAAGCTGTTTCCCAAAAGCAAAAGGTACCTCACCTGAAGAGTATTAAAAATATTGGAATAAAATGTATATGTACACCATGCACATCGTTATGCAGAACATCCAATTCATCACCATACACCTAATTCATGGACTGTACCAAACAAAAATGTCACCCCAGGGGTGTTATAACAGTACTGATGAATAAGCACTCCCAAGAGTTCTCCTGCCACTGAACACTGTGCAGGACTGTAGCAGGTTTTAGGCAAGAGTTCACACAAACCTCCTGAATGATAGTCACCTTAAATTGCTCTTCGGATACCACCAGTAGTTGATGGCTGCCTTGCATATCAGGGCTCTTAGAAAGGTCATGTGCTACTTCCAGAGGTTCTGGGAGAGGTATGTTGCGCCCATCCAAGACAAGTATACTCACAACAGGTGCCCTGTGCATCAGCTGAATTTCTTTGGCTAACAATGCAAGATGAAAAACAAAAAGATAACAGGAGTGTAGTCAGAGACATTGTTAAAAACCTCACTCACTTCCTCTTAGAGGTGGAGACCTATATAACATTTCCATAGAAACACTGACTAAAAGATTTAGGAGTTGAAGGATATTTGAACATAAATGGTTCTTGTTAAACAGTAAACATTATTAGTAACCGTAAAGATAACAGGTAGTACTGTCAAAATAAGGTATGTGCACTGTGGCTTGATATTAAACTTCAGTGGCAGCTGATGTAAGTTTAGATTTCTGAAGTTAGTGGGAAATAAAGCTAAAGTACACCAAACAGTACTGCAGTTCACTTACTCTGCAATTCAGTTACCATAGTGTCATCTAACTCAGATGCTGCTTCATTTACCTCCACTCTCAAACAGTAGTAATTGAGCTACCTTGCCTTCCTGTTTTTGTGGTTCAAGACATGCAACTCATACTTATACAAGCGACAGGTCAGATCTACAAGGACACTAGCTTTCACAAAGCATACTTACCCTGCTCTGCCCTGACAGGTTCATCCATCCTTCTCTCTGCTGGTGGAACACGCAAACAGAAGGCATAGACTGTACCTCCATTGGTGCCTGCCCACAAGGATGGGCAGTGGCGGGAGCCTACAGCAACAAGAGAGCTTGTGAGCTAGCCACCTTGGACACGCACAAGTTATTTACATCCTCCCTTTGTTTGCATCCTAAATAGTCTTACATTGGGCAGGCTTGCCAGGGAAACTACAGGTTCTTAGCACTTCTCTTTCCAATATGCCTCTGTCAGAAGCTCTTAAGCGTGAACATAACATGTGAGCAAAAGGAATGGAATGGTGCTTCCATCACTCACAACAATTACTGCATCCATTTTTCACATTTGTATCAGAGACAAGCAAGGAAAAGCTGGGCAAAGTATCAGCTTGGGCTCTGATGCACAGTACCAATCACTCTCAGCAAAATTAAATTCTCTGCTGGGGCAAGGATGAACTTCAAAGCAATGAGATAAGGAAAAGCTTATACTCACAAGCCAGAAGTCATTCTATCACCTTTGAAAACCATACATATAGACTGCATCCAAAGATGAACTACTACTTGCCTTGGATTAGCCAGCAGACAGAATGGGTAGACAACAATTTTGCATGTTAACAGATGCTCTTGTTCTATATTAGTTTTTTGGTATAACACAAAGTAGGATACAGAAGGCACTGAAATTTCCTGGCAGTAGATCCTAATGCATTCCTTGGCAAAAGGAGGGAAAAAACTATCCAGAAGAAAGGAGATGCCTTTTCTACTTACTGTCTCTCAAGAAGGTATCAGCAAAATATAAGGTGCGCACAAAGCCAGTGAAAGAGTCTTCTGCAGATCGGGCTTCAATCTTCCGTTGGACTGGGGCCAGTTCCATTTCCTGTAACATGCCCTGATCAAATTTGCCATTTGCTTCGTGTGTCTTCAAAGATGAGGAGACATAGGGATGAGAGTGAAACAGTAAGAACAGCAGTAAAAGGAAAAGCACCTTCATAACAGTGATCAGATATATTCTGAATCATAGGTTCAACTTGAGAAGAGTATATTTTCACTAAAATCCTATTTTTATTTAATAGGCAGTAGCACTGTAAGTCATTTTTGCCCTTACATACCAATAGATAACAGTATGTAAATGATCTCCTGCTCTAGGCAGTCTAAATTGGAAGCCTACGTGTTCCATGTTGTGAGCAAATGGAACGCAAAAAAGCGAACCCCTCACCTCTGAGGTATTTCCACCAACTCCTCGTCGCTTCCTACTGGACACTCGGCTTCTTCTAATCCGCCTGAATGACTGACGGAGGGACTTTTTCAAGGACTTCACTCGAGACAGTGGGCCTTCTAAAGCCAACTGATCACTGGGATGAAGTGTACATCTGAAAGGAGGGAGACGCACCGTCAGTTTCTACTGGGTGACAAACACTCCCAAGAGTCTAACAGGACATACACAAATGCCTGTACAAGAATATGTCTACGTTCTTGAAGATCCTCAAGGACAATTGAGACAGGGCTTGTTATACTGATTGCTATTAAGATACCTCTTCTCATGATATGCTCAGTTAGCAATTTCACATCATCATGAATAGGGGATTACTCAGAAAGTAAGATACTTACTTGACAAAAACCAGTCGTCTCTGCTGGTGATCAAAAAGTCCAAAGCCATGACTAGTACCAAAGGCCACAAGCTTCCATTCAGAGTGAAGGGCCAATGAGGTGACGACAGCTGGTGGTTGACACTGGACAAGGACAAATGGCTGAAAACCAGCTTCAAATCGAACAGGTCCATCTCGAGTCTTCAGTTGCTCATGACCTTTCCATCGATAGCCCTCTTGGTCCTGCAGCAGATCTGCTTCAACATGATCAACAACATGTTCTGCACCTTCATCATTCAGTTCCATTACCAGTACCTGAAAGAAAGAGGACAAGTTCTGCTACAGCTTCTATTGTTCAAGCAGTCCTCCGAGCTGCAGGCCCTCTAAGCAGTTGAAAAACCAGAACACTTCTCAGAGCTCATAAGGAGTTAAATAAAATCTGAAAGACAGATCTGAGAAAGTAGAGAACTATAAAAAACACTTCCAGCAACTGAACCAATTTGCCGCTACAGAAATAGACACTTCCAACTTTAACGTATCTTCAAGTTGCGCTGAGACAATCTGCACTAAAAATAAGCTTTATTTCAGTACCTGCCCTGCTGTACCAGCTACAGCCAAGTATCCACTGTATTTACACAGGTAGATCTTCTGGATCCCAAGTCTAGGATCATCGCTATAAGGGTCAAAGGTACCAACCTAGATGAGAGAATATACAACAGGTAGACTTTGCAGATGCATTAATGATGCCAAAAATCAAAACTGCTCAGGTTTTCAGAAGGCTTCCACATGCAACAGCTATCTTACCTTGCGAAGAGGAGGCCATTCATCCTCACCCATTGTGTTCATGTTATCATTGGGATCAGCATCTGTGAGAAATACTCTTACTGTGCTTAGCTTATAAAGGAGATGTAAGCAGACACCAGATGCATCCCAAAACCGCACAGTGCCATCTTCATGTCTGTATGAAGAAAAAAAGGCTTTATAACCTGCATGACTAAGTTCTGTATTTACACTGCTCCCTTTGAACCAGTCTGGATTACTGCCTGCACTTCTACACTGGTGTTTGTGAGGCAGAATGGGTAACTAACTCTTCAGGATCACAAATAAAACAACATTATAGGATAATCTGCGGATGCCACATCCTGTTTGCTCAGAAGCAGAAGATTTTAGCATTATAAAGCTAACAAACTGAGCTTGGAGATTTGTGAAGTTGCAGCCTTCTCTCTACCAAATAAGCAGACATTAATCTTACATGAAAGCCTCAGTTCAAAGGACAAAAAGCAACTGAAAATGGCTCTGTGACTTTTTATTTATTTTTTTAATAAGTACATACCCTGTTAGAAGCAAGTCCCTCTGAGGAGGATCAGGAGCTATGTTGGTGCCACCATCAATTGGCCATGGCTACAAACACATTAAGAGAAGACAGTGACTTCCTAGGCAATGACAGTGTGGAGAGAATATCAGCCAGGAGGAGAGCATGAACTTCAGTGCAAACGGAAGTGAAATAGTTCTTGCTGCTATAGCTTTTGTTAGGATTAGATGTTCTGACACCGGCTGTGCTTTTCAGTGTAAGACACTCTACACATTTCCTCAAGAAGCTGTGCCAAAAGCTCCATGCTTCTAAATGAGAAGTTTGTTATAACTGACAGCTGAGAATGCTAAGATTTCCTTTCTAGCTTGTTAAAGCCTGACAAAAATAACATATTTTAATACCCCAGCATGAGTAACTGTTGGTAGTGCTCTGGAAAAAAAAAAAAAAACATTCTCAACTCTATTAAGCAGCAGGATGTCTGCTGATGACTCATCCGTCCACATGCAGTCAACAGTGCAGATCACCCACATAATGAGCAGTCAAGCTCTTCTTAAATATATGGGAACACGTGTACCTTTAAAGCTGCCATACCATATTTGAGTAGTGAACATTCTGCTTGCTCCCAGCACTAATAATCCTCTCCCAGAGTTTCAGTGGGATGTTGGAGACATGGTGTGAGCAAGTGATGGCTGAGCAGTGGAGAGAAGCCAAGTATGGAGGATGGACTGCTGGCCAGCCTGCAGATTTTAAGTCTATAACTATCAGCTCTTCTTCTGCCAGCACCACCATAGCAGAAGGGTCATCAAACTCTGCAGAAACAAGATTCATTGATGTTGACAAAAATTACTACCCAAGATTAATATAAACAAGCTTCTGGTAAGTCTCACACTAAAACTGCAACTATGAAGCTCTACAGAAACATGTTTTTGTTGGCAACGCCACTAAACGTTTCTGTTTTTACTGGGCCTATTAAGGCACTAATATTAATAAATCTCAAGATACTAAAGATTATGGGTTTTTTTATCTCACTGCTGGGACCAGAGTGACTGTATGGATTACACTGCAGAATAAAATGAAATGTTAGCAACATCCATGACTACACATCACAAGTTCAAACACACCACAACAGATACACACAGCCAGAACTCTACACTTACCTACAGCTAATTAACAGCATATGGTGAACAGAAACGCATACAGCCCAGCAGTGTCCCACTTAGTGCTGTTAGAACCACAGTCTGTCTAAGGTAAGCTGCTTAAACACAGTAATGCTTCAGGTTCTGCAGAATGTTCCTCTGCCTGAGCTGACCAGTTTCCAATTCAGCTATCTTACTCCTCAGTTTTCCCCGATTCTAAAGTATTGTGCCACATTTTCTGCACTTTTTAAAGAGTGTGCACATCATACAATTTATGTTTATATGTATATAAGACAAAATTTAAAAAGAAATCTATTATTAGAATCTTATAGGTGACATCTGACACAATCAAGAAGATTTTTTTTTGTAACTAATAATTAAACCAAGTGGAAAAAACACCCTGCAAGGACTGTATTATGGTAGCACGTGTATGATAGCCACTATAGTAAATGGTGGGAAAAACCAAAAACACAGATCCAGTAACAACATACCTAGAGGAAATTTAAGTCAATGCATAGCTCTAAATGTGTTGTCGCAGCAAGGGTTTGGGGGTGGTAATCAGTGTGAGCCAAAAGCCAATTGCAGCTCTTTGCTGACAATCCCTACTATCCTGTGCTTTCATTTCCCCCAGAATATAGTTACAAGAATGCATGCCTATAAGCAAGCACATACCAAGGCTATCATTCAGTAGAATTAACTTCAAGTAATTAGTATTTGGCATCACAATTAGTTAGACACCCCAAGTTTCATCTGACTGGCAACAGCCATAATACAGCACTAATCAGTTCAGTTTCTTCATGAAAAAGAAAAAATTACATTCAGTTTTAGATGCTTTATTATGCGTTCATTCACAGTTCCCAGTGAACTTCTAAATAAAGGACAGATATGATATTACCTATAGCATCATTCATGATCAGCCCTGCACTGTATCTACTATTGCCAATATTAAACTTATGTACTATTTTAAAAGTATTATTTTCCCTACAAAGGCACATATCTGAGCTCACTGCTTATGGCAAACACCTATTTTAAGCTTCTGAAGTAGCAAGCATACTAGTTTGTTTTGTTTTCCACCATGACTGACATACACCCATCCATAAAAAGTAAACGAAAACAGTATTAGTGTTTTTTCAAAATTGATTTCACAGTATATTTAGGATAGAGGAATGTCATCGCCAACCACCATGCTGCAACACATGAACTTTGTGCTTATTAAACTAAGTGGGTTTTGTCTACAATTAATACCTTCATTTTGCCATTGCAGGGAAGACTGCTTAAGGGGAAACAAGGCAAGCTACGCACATCCAAATAAGCTCAGGCAATCAGCCACAAGAAAGCTCGTCAAGAACAGAAACCTCATTTTATTGTAAAAATGTATTTATTTATTTATTTATTTATTAAAGTGCAACAACTTCAGCTCCCTGTAGAAGCTTCGGTCTGTAGTCACTAGAAGATAGCTTAACTGGATACTTTAATCCTTGGGATGTAAAAATATAAAGTCTCTTAATCTCAGTTACTTAATCCTAAAGGGACTTAAAATTCAATTCCTGCATATTATTTCTTCATAGAAAGTGACTGGTTTCTTTAATGATAAAAAGCTAAACAGTGCTTCAAAACTAATGGTTCAGCACAATGGGAAGATGTTTATAAAAAGCATCCCTGTGTAGGTAAAGACTAGAATAACAAACATGTACAGGCAGTTCACCTCAGTAACACCCTACCTATTTCATGACTTAAGAAGGTCTGCTTAAGAAGTGCAGTAGGGAGCAACATTCCTTCACCAGATTTGTAGTCTGTTTTATGCAGTAAGCCAGAGGGAGCCAACCTACACACACACACACACACACACACACACACACACACTTGAATGCCTGCTACAGCACAGTACATGCTGAGAGCTGTCACCATCACCACTCACAGTATGCAAGACAAATAGGCAAACCAGAAAACCTGGGAAGATTCAGCAATGCAGATTTGCTTACAAGCCACTGAAAGGGATCAGACCAAACTGCACAAGTCTAGATGCAACTTCCAATACTGCACATTTGTGGAGCTTGAAATAGCAATTTTACTTTCAGTTTCTTCAAGTTAACCAGAAACAAGAACTACATCAGCATTTGGGAAAAACTCCTGACAATTCCATGTTATAGTGGAAGAAAAGGCAAAGAAGTCCTTCAGCAGAAGTAAAAATCTGACAAACTGAAACATGTTGCAGAATGAGTGCTATTTGGTATTTTGCTATTTACATTCAGGTTCACCAGCAGTAAGTAAATTAAGTTCCCTACATACTAATCCTGGGTTCTGCTCCCTCCGCTGATTTATTACCCAGAGGCCTAGTCATAAATCCATGTAGTAATTAAAAGAAACAGTTTCTCAGTGGGAGTAAATTCTATTTTTAATTATTGCCTTCTCTGAAATGCTGTTTTCAAACAGCAATATTCAGATCCTGATTTTACTACCTGGTTATGTCCAGCGTCCTGCTTATGCAGACATGAACTTAAGAGATCTTTTCTCACTAATGAAGTAGATAATAATTTAATGAATGTAATCGGCCCATTCATTCTGTCAGTATTTCACACTTCATTTTTAAAGGACAAAATCTCTCACTTCAAACTGTCTGAGAGCTTCTTGAGATTCAACTTCTTCACAATTCATAAGCTACTTACACCAGGTTTCTAGATGAGTACACAGGTATTCTAGCTATTCATCGATGACATGCAACCACATACCTGCAGTAGGCTCTGAACTGAAGATGATAAAGAAGTCTATCACTCGCGATGTGAAGTCAAAGGCTATTTGCTGGCTGCCATGAATAACAGAGATACTGTGCCGGTCACCATAACTAGCCCGGGGCATCCCCCCTTGGAATATAATGTAAGGAAGCCTTAAGAGAAAGATACAGCATATGCTGAAGTAAGAAGCAAGCACAACTTCAAAGACAAAGTCAAACTTTGACAAAAAAAAAAAACCCTACATCTTAAAAAGCTCCTCTGAAGTGCTCTTATGGTAACATACACTATATCCTTTAAGTACTTCTTTTCAAAGCTAAGGACAAAGGAATATAACACAACCTTACCCATTCCTTGTTGTCTGCCAGTAGATCTTAGAGATGGCCTTGCATGGAAAAGGACCTATGAGAACAGAGCTAGTTACCATAATTGAAGAAGTGCATCCTCACTTCAGATGTCCTTTATTCTGCTTTACTTAGGTCAGTTCAGTGACCAAGAGAAGGAGAGTCACCTGAACTAGTAAACAAAACTTCCCCAGACCAAGCCACATCAGACAACAAGTCTGCTGGAACATGCGGATCACAGTTACTCCTCAGGAAAACAACGCTTAGATTCAGGGAAAGTTTTGAACTACATTGCTGATGGCTAACAGAGTACAGAAGCTGATTAATGTTGAAAACACAGACATTGTGGAAATTAAGTTAAAGATGACAGAGAGCTTCTAAAGCTTCTACACACTTAAAAAATGAGGTCATCCCTATTGTATGTGTTTTTTGCAAACCAGAAGATCAACTCCTGTCAAACAGGACACTTGAACTAAAACAATGAGCTGAATCACCAACACCTTGTTCATAAAGGAAGAACATTCTTCAACACATTTGCTCTTCATGTTCAAGACTGACTCAGCAATGCAAAGGAGTTTAAAAATCCAAGAAACAGCTGGACTGAAATCAATTAGTCCAGGCTCACAACCCATTAAAACGGTAGTTTTGCCTTTTGCCACCAGGATAAAACACTAGGGACAGCCCATCGAGAATATCCCACGTAGGCTCTAAGTGAGCCCGAATGAATGTGCAACAACTAAATCTCACTTACTGACCATAAGGCACAAGGTTTTCCAGAGGCAGAGACTGCCTGTCGTCATTAGATACTGGCCACTGGGTGTAACTTCCATCATAATGACAACTAATGAATTTACTGCCATCCCTCTGCCAGGAAAGGTTCTCCAGTTGCTGAAAAGAAATAGACAATGATGTACTCAAGTTAAGAGTAAGAAAAGGAAGGAGAGAGGGAAGGGGGGAAATGGGAGGGGAAAAGGGGAAATAAGCTTTGTCAGGCTCTTCCTACATCCACTTATCTTCAAGAGTGCCGTGAGAGGAGAGCGCTCTTCCTCCCATAAGAACTACCTTTGGATTGGGTTAATACCTGGCTGCCCAGGAAATGGTGTGTCACTTTGTTATCCCGCCGGTCCCAGAGAACAATCAAGCCTCTGCTGTACCCAATCAGGATCTGGTCAGGGTTTTTAGGATGCTCCTGAAGGGCTTCTACCAATTCACATGATCGTCTGTTACAGTAATCTTCAGGTATCCTGCAGAAGAGAAAACAGAGGTTTATTTCTGGTATAACTCGGTACAAGTGTAATAACAGTTGAAGTATAAGAAAGAAATTAAGCAATAAAAAGCAGTCAGTGGAGAATAAGTGTAATATTTTTGTAAATCCTTCAAGAAGCAGAAAAACCTTACATAAGGCCTATAACCAGGCCTGCCAAATCAGCCTGCCTGTATCCAGCATCTCCCTCCCTTCACTCAAAGCTTACAGTGAGTTTTGGGACTGGATCTGAAGATTGTAATGCATACAACTAACAGTGCACAAGGTTTGCAGATTAACTCCCAGTATGCACTGTATAGTCTGCTCATGTTCAGCACTCCCACAGTGACAGCACTAGGGACAGACCAGGACTGAAATCAATACTCAACACACATCAGGACCAAAAATCACTTTCACAGCAGTCCTGCAGATTTGGAAAATGAATAATATAACAGCAAGGCCCTAGTATTTAATTGGGGGTGACATCTGAACAAAGGATGCCTGCTCATGGGATTCCACTTCCACACAGGAGCGCCTATCTGCTCGCTCACCACTGCAGCACAGCCTCAGAGGTTATGGTCCTGTCCTCCAGGACTCCAAAGGATGGCAGTTCCACCACGAAGATGTTGCCACTCTCCGTGCCAAGGTAAAGGACTTCCCGTGAGGAGTGGGGAAGGACAGCTGTTATCTGCGTGGCACTTGGCGGAGAGCTGGAGATGTAAAGTATCTAGTTAGCTACATGCAAGATGGTTACGTTTACCAAACTTGAGAGAACCAACAACTCAACTGGATGCTTACGAGTGCAATTTGTTTTATGGACAGAGATTTTGAGACAGGCATACTTTTTTGAAGGCAAATTCTAGTGTTAATGTAAATTATGTCAAACAACTTTTGACAAGCATGTGAACAAAGAGTCAGATGCCCTTTTACAGTGGTCTCTCTTATAAACATGCCTCCAAAGGAGCTAAAAATAGCTTCCTCAAAATTGGCAAGATTAAATAAAAATAAAATCATACTGGTATTTAAGTCTGATTTAACAGATGTATAGATGTGCTTCACCTTAAGATTTACAGTGCCCGTACACAAAGAAGTAGATATAGGACATCAAACTTAAAAACAGAATTTTTAGCCAAAAACTCACACTTGACATTGGTACAATCTTAAAAGGTGGTCTCCTGAGCCCTAACCAACTCTTGCTGGTTTCTAAATGTGCCTCTCTAATGAGCTCACAGGAATCATAGAGTCTGTAAGATCAAGACAAACCCTTGCTAAAATAATAACAGTTTTCTTCCTTGCTAAACCATACATAGTTCAAAACCACTCCTGAAGATTACCCAGGTGGCCCTTTCAGTGTGAAGCGATGATCTTCCCACAGCTCAGATGCTCCACTGCGCTGCTTCAGGCTCCAGAGGTGCAAGCTGTTATCATCTAGTAATGTCACCAGCTGGCACTAAAATACCACACATTACCTTTTTTCAGAATCACAACATCAAATACAATACAGAAAATCTAATGATTAAGTTGCTGCTGTAAATAATTCCCCCTGCTAAAGCAGGATCAGGGCTTGCAGGTGGGCATATATATGTGTGGTGGGTATATATACACACGCATAGGGCTACATTCAGCTGCACTGCAGCAGCTCAGGAAGTTAACAGCAAGGCATTTGGAGGAAGACAAGAATTAGTCTAAAGGTTGAAAACCTTCATCTATAGGACAACAATGGCACAGGCTATCACTAAGGGAGAAGTTAGATTTTTGGAAAAAGACCAGCCTAGGATGAAAAGCTCAGTAAGGCAACTCCAAGTGTTAGTTCACCATCTTGCTCAGCATGGTTTGCAGCAACACATCCCAGCTTTGGGTGGGGCTGATACAGTTTACTACACCGCACTCCTTGCATTTTTCATGTTCAACTTCATTCTGGAGAGCTGTGTCAGAGTCCTTTCATGGGCCCCGCCCTGCTGGCTTTGTGTCCAAATTGAACATTTTGCCTGTTGAAGCCACACCTGGTACAACACTCCCCAGGAGAGTTTCAGGATGTACCATTAGTTAAGCAAACAGACACCCAAAACCACTTCAAGAATTAAATCCCTCTCAGAACAGACTACTTGGGCTACACTGGGGACATCAGACAATAAAACACATCGCCAAGACACCAGTCTGACAGTCAAGGGAAGGGAAGTGGTTAGTCAACCAGCAGCCATTTGGAAAACTCTGCTTTTGCTAATTTTAGTTTATGTTAATAGCTGTAAAGCAGTCTCCAAAGGCAAGATTCAATAATCAGAAACACATACAGGCAGCAAGCTTAATAGCTGGCTAGATCAGCAGTACTCAGCTGAACTGCTGAAAAGACTTAGATCAGCAGCAGTTCTGTTCTGCAAAATACCACTCAGTCCTATTAAAATTACAGGGGCTGCAAAAGGAACAGTTTTCATCTCTGCAGCAGATAACCTGAACTACTCTGGACTTACTACCATTCTTACCACTCTACTTGAGATAAACAACTAAATTACAAATAATAAAGCTACTCTTAAGTTTTACCAAGCTTCTCCACAGCAACAAGTACTGCTGAGAGCAAAGAATACTGGAATAAGTGTTACAGACCAGCAGCAGCTGAATAAACTCAATTACAGGAGTTCAGTTACCAGGAATAAACTCAACACATATTTAATAAAAGCCTACAAAAGTCACAGGGGCACTGGAAATACACTCACCTGGTCAGGTATAAAGTGAATCTGCATTACAGTATTGTTTTCTTCATGTAAACCCACGAATTCCACCCCAGGAGCACCATATCTGAAGGCTTTGTTGAGGTTCTAAAGTATTTAAGAATATCCAGATCTGCAGTTACCTGATAAGAAGCATGCTAGCTAGCAAGATGAAGAGAGATCAGTTTGAAACCATGTTGTACTGGTCATGGTCTGGACTGGAAAAAAAGAAAATATGCCCCATCCCTAGAGGTGTTCAAGGCCAGATTGGAAGGGGCCCTGGGCAGTCTGGTCTAGTCTGGTAATTGTGAAGGTTGGTGGCCCTGCATGTGGCATAGGGGGTGGAGATTCATGATCCTTGATGTCCCTTCCAACCCTGGCCATTCTGTGATTCTGTGAAAAAACATGCCTGCTTTGATTTTATGTGCTTGTGTGCTTAAAGGAGACTGCAGGAGAGCATGGAAGTTTACTTAATCCTTTGAGAATTTGCAGAAGAGGTGCCTGAACCCTGTTTTCTAAATCTTCTGTTTTTTTCTCCCTCGGAGATGTTTAATGGTTTCTCAGACACTACAGTACTGCTTGTTTGTAACCAAGAGACAGATGGCTACTGCTTGCATGCGAATCCAGACTCTGAACACAAACAGCACCAGGAACGATTAAGCAGGTGGAGAGCATACCAACTTATTCTTTCAGGGATGAGCAATCTGGCTGCTGTACAGCGTACCTTGCTGGCACTGCACCACAGGAATCACCTCCATGCCTTGCATATATGCAAAAAAATCAAAATGGACATCACTGCTTTAGTTAAAAAACGTCACCTTTTTCAGTGTTTAGGTCTAATGCCTATAGGGTCACAAATACAGGAAGCTGAATGCATTTCTGACTTCAGATTTAACCTCTGAAATAAAATCACTTTAAAGAAAGAAAAGAAAAAAAAGCCTGCCCCAAATATTTAAACAATCTGGGAATTTACAACGTGAAGGATTGCTAAACTTGGGCTAAATGTAGTCTGACCTTCCACATAACAAAAGCAGAGTTTCTTCTAACATCAGCATCAAACTCAACTTCTGTTTGAGCAATAGTTCAGCTCTTGGCATTCTGATCAAACCAAAAATCAATTTAAACCTAGACAAACTGTTCCAATGTTCTGTAATCCGTGTTCGCAAATTTATACTTTGAGCAACTTATTATAAAGCCTTCACAGTTGTATATTCTCATGCTGCTAGAGAAACCTTGCTGAAATTGTTCAAAAGAATACAGTTTGATGGCTCCTGACCGCGTTCCAATGGCCATAAGGTGGAGAAATGGACTATAGCCCAATGCGCTGGGTTGATGGGGAAATCCATGTTCAACAGTCTAGCAAAGAGAAAGAAAAATCATGATCAAAGAGCACGTCTCATGGGCATTGTTGTGTACAGATAAAAAAACAAGTTAAATATGGCATAGCAGTCTGAAATACAGAAATTAAAAAGCAATACTCTGAAAACAGTAACCCAAACAGCTCTTCGTATTATTTGTAACTCTGTGTAAGCACAACTTACTCAGTCAGCAGAATACACTAACACCCCACGTCAATTTTACCTCTGTAAGCCACCTGCTCAGCATAATTTCAAAGCCTAACACAACTACTTCCTACTGCAAAGTCAGCTCTACCTATTAAATTCCAAGAAAGTCAGTCTTCATGACCTTCTCTTACTGACTGACATCAAAAAATGGTGCAAAGCTATGATGAAGTACAGAATAAACACCAATGCTCACTATGAAAGCTAAATAGATTAGGGGGAAGTCAAGAAAACTACTGTGACAGATATTCATTTTCTGAGGGTACCACAAAGAACGTCAGACTTCAACAAGAGCGGGAGCCTGCACTACTACCTCAGAGAAATTCATTTGGTAATTAAAAAAAAAAAAAGACACCAGTGTATTGCTTGATTGTAATGACTTCCACAAAGTATAATTTACATCGCACCAAGACTGAGATTTGAAGTGCACCATATACGTCACAATTAGCAGAGGTGACGCATTTATACACCGTGGCAAAACGTTCTGCCATACTTACAGGTTGCAGTCATTTGTAAGACCTCTCAGTCAGGCTTCTAGAAATATTCATGTACAGCTCTTGTCATTGACCACAGAAATCATGCATGTATAAGTGTTCAACAATGTACAGCTACATAAAGAAGGCTTTATGTGCCTGAAGACAAACAGAGCTGATTCCTAGAAAACACTGTTATCCTTATAATTCTACCTTTTGAGAAATTTTTTTTTTCAAAAAAGCAAGCTGAGCAACTACAGGAAGGAACTGGTTACAAAACAGCCCAATAACCACACATAGAAAAAAGCGATAAGCAGAGAACCCTCCATTTACAGAAGTAGACACTTGTGCCTCACTCCCATCTTCATTACCATTATTTTGTTGAGATGGAGCTACCACATCACTTGGCATTATGGTTTACTCTGCATGGAAGGAACTGGAGTTTATTTCCTGCATAGTAATTTTCCAATTTAATCCTCTTCAGGAGTTAAAAAAAAAAAAAAAATAAAGCCGGTTTCATTTTTGTGGTCATGGTATTAGCCTGAGGTGCTCCCAGCTGAAAGGCTGCTACAAAACAGTTTAATGCCCTTTAACTGTTCCTGCTAAAAACACCGGCATAGGAGGATAGCCTGATCCCAGTCTCCCAGACTGCTTAAATTCCGGCCATTCTGTTGTAATTTTTAAACCGTAAAATCAGACCTCCTTCCTTTCAATCATCAGGCTAACCCAGTTGGAGGTCATATTAGAAGATAAGCTATTTTAGAGCATAAAAAATTGGAAAGATTGGAATATTCCCTATATTTCCCCTTGCCAACTCATAATGCTTGGCAAAGCAGCAGCTTGTAAATTAACACTAGCACTACTGGCACCAAGAGTGCCAAATTTATTTCCTTTTGTTACAGGTTCATCTCTTGCCTTATTTATATACCACAAAGGCAACTTAGGTGTTAAATTTGTACTACCAAAAACAAATTTCAAGAAGTCAATTTTTCCTTAATGTCCCACCTGAAGTTGTGCCTAACCAACCTCTGCCCATCTTTGCATACGAGACTTCCTAGTGGAGGCTTCATGAAATTCAGAACTGTAACTATGGATTTAGAATTAAAACAGAACAGTTTTCTAAATGAACATTTACAAAGAATTTCTCTGTTCTACGACAGCTAGTGAGTTAACATAGAAAAGTTCTCTAGTTGGCAAAGTTGTTGGAGTATGATGTCATCACGTACAAGTCTCTGAAGAAAATTCAAACATCCTAACCACAAATAAGACAGAACAACAGACACCACTGCACACTCTTCCAAAAGAGCAAAGAATTTGGTAGGGAGAGATCAGTGTAATTTCACTGCTAGTTTTCATTTCAACCTCCTGATAGTCACTGTGCTGTCACACCACCAGCAGAACCAGGTGTTATTTTCAATGAAATGTCAATTTAGGAATTGCATTTAGTCTGAGATTACTTTCATCCAGGAACATGAGAATTACTACTAACCCTTCTTGTAACAGAAAACCAAGACACAGACAATCCCATACTGTGTGTTAGGATGCTGTCAACACTAAACTTAGTATCAGCTTAATTGTATCTTGGTTTTGATGTGCTATTTGTAAACACATAATACAAATTAGTATAATCCTTAACTTTCAGATATTAGACCTATAAACAGTTCTGTTACACAGTTCAATCATTCAGTCCTACTAATAGGATGATAATTTTTTGCCCAGAGTTTCTTTTAAAAGATTTGAAGAAACCTTCCTTCCAAGCCTGTTGACAAATTTGCAAAAGCTGCAGTGACTCTTCATCCAAGAGAAAAGTGCTAGTAACAAGGCCACGGCAGAAAAGTGCCATATGCAAGAGCACAGAAAGAGAGGATCACTAACAGCCATAGCCTGTTATTTTAGGCTTTTCAGAAGGCACAGACAGGGTAGGAGGGGTGGTGGAGTTGCCCTCTATGTTAGGAAGTAAATAGATTGTGAAGAGCTGTGTCTGAGGAACAGCCACGATCAGATCGAAAGCTTGTTAGTAAAAATCAAGAATCAGTCCAGTAAAGGGCATATTGTGGTTGGGGTCTGCTACAGGCCACCTGATCAGGAAGAGCCTGTTGATGAGGCCTTCTTGCTTCAGCTGCAGGAGGTGTTGCACTCATCCTGATGGGGGATTTCAACCACCCGGATATTTGCTGGGATAGCGGCTCGGCGGGAGGCAGACAGTCCAGGAGATTCCTGAAGTCTGTCAAGGACATCTTCCTGGCCCAGGTAGTAGATGGACCAACCCGAGGTGAAGCCTTACTGGACCTGGCGCTCACTAATGAGGAGAGCATTAGAGAAGTTACGATTGGAGGCAGCTTGGGCTGTAGTGACCATACCTTGATGGAGTTTGTGATCCTGAAGAATGCAGGCCAGGCAAAATGCAGTCAGTGCTCTGTGCCTTAGGAGAGCAAGATTCCAGCTGCTGAGAACTGGGATTGTTTAGCTCGGAGAAGGCTCCAGGGAGAGCTCATTGTGGCTTTCCAGTACTTGAAAGTAGTGTATAAACAGGAGGGAAAATGGCTGTTCACGAGCATGGATAGTGATAGGACAAGGGGGAATGGTCTTAAACTGAGACAGGAGAGGTTTAGGTTAGATATTAGGAGGAATTTTTTCACACAGAGAGTGGTAACACTGGAACAAGTTGCCCAAGGAGCTTGTGGATGTCCCATCCCTGGAGGCATTCAAGGCCAGGCTGGATTTGCCACTGGGCGGCCTGGTCTAGTGGCTGGTGACACTGCACTTAGCAGGGGGGTTGAAACTGGATGATCACTGTGGGCCTTTTCAACCCAGGCCATTCTATGATTCTATGATTTTACTCCATAAGCAATTGTGCAACCACACTAATGGTTTTTGGTAGCCTAGCATCTTCAATCAAGATGCCCATAAGACAGAATGGCTTCTAGGCTGTCTATGACACCACAAAGGCCAGGCATTCACATTCACTGTACTTATTAATTCAGACCTTTTTCTTGCACTTATTTAAAATCCAGGATCTGTTTTTTTTCTTTACTAAACCGCATCAAGCCAACTGTTTGGCTAGCCTCATTCTCTCGTCTCAATGCAGCTTTCATCAGTGAACGCTTTCACCTGCTCAGCAGGTAAACGATGAACTCAGCAAGGGGAGTGGGGGGGACATGGGGACAACACAGAGAGGTTACAAAGGAGCCTTTCAGTGGAACTGAAATGAGAAACCAGAGTGGCAAAGCATGCCTGTCTTTTCAAGAGGGCCTTTGTTTCTCTGAGGAGCTTTCATTTTCATTTTTCTCAAGCTGTAGATTTGTCAGACTCAGTAAGCCTAGTGTCAGCAGCATTAACTAACAGAAAAGCTAGTGTCAGTCATCATATTTACTGCAGGAAAAACGCAGACAAGCTTAGCAGTTGTTCCTAGCCCACTCTAAAGCTGTGCCACTGAAATTCAGTGCCATTTTCCTCAATTCATTTCTATCAGATTGTTTTGTGACAAAACAGAGACAAACCAACTACAGGCAATACATGCACCGTACATTTATTAAAATGTTGTTTGAATCACAGAATCACCAACCTTCCACAGAAGGTTGGAAAAGACCTATAGGGTCATGCAGTCCAACCACCATCAACAGTTCTCACTAAATGTCCCTCAACACAACATCCAAACGTTCCTTGAACACCAAGGTCGGTGTCTCCACCACTTCCCTGGTGGTGACTCCACCACCTCCCTGGGCAGCCCATTCCAGTGCCTGATTGCTCTTTCAGAGAATTACTATTTCCTAACATCCAGCCTGAATCTCCCTTGGCGCAGCTTGAAGCCATTCCCTCTAGTCCTATCACTTGTTACACAAGAGAAGAGGCCGACCCCCAGCTCTCTACAACCTCCCTTCAAGTAGTTATAGAAAGCAGTAAGGTCTCCCCTGAGCCTCCTGTTCTCCAGACTGAACAATCCCAGCTCCTTCAGCCGCTCCTCACAAGGCCTGTGCTCCAGACCCCTCACCAGCTTTGTTGCCATAAGAAATATTTCTTCATTGAAGAAACAGTGAAGCCAGTATGTGTTAAATCTACTTTGCATAAACAGTAATTCAGTATTTAAGGTAAGCTATCCATCACCTCCATTAGCAAAGAGTTGAGAAGACTGAAAATAAGAGGGAAAAAATAAAGCCACAAATTAAATACAGTGTTCACAGTTTGGTAGCATTCAACTGTAAGATAGGCTGTTTGTTTCGCCTGTGTTACCCACCATCCAGCCTGATGGCACCAGCCTAGAGGTGTCTGTTCTGTGGGGCTTGGACTTAGCCAAAGGCACCCAAGTACTACTTCTAAAAGCAGGACAAACTTAAAGAATTATACTGCCAAGCATTCATACAGTATTCTTCATTCTATCCACTAAGCTAAAAACAGACTCTTGCAACAGGTATACAGAAGTATGGGAAGTTCTCAGTCATACAGAAAAACATATGCAAAGCTAAGTGACTAGAAGAACTTAGGAAGGTGTTTCTTGAAACAAACACAACTTTACTGAGAATTTAAAGAGCTAATCCAGTACCCAGTCAGTCCTTTAAAACTATTTCAACTACCTCCTGTATGGAACAGATATAACAAAGAAGCTGTAAAAGATCATAGATGTCAAAACTTGCGGGAGTGAAACAAAGAAAGCCACGACAGCCCTAAAAATCATCAAACACTGATTAAAAATAACCAAATAAATAAATCCATTACTAGGTCAGTATGGCCAAACAGAGTCCACAGCACACATGGCATTATATGGTCATATTCAACTTCTGAATAAGCAATAAAATTAGAGCAGGAATCCCTAGTACTTCTAAGGGACAAATCAACTATGGAGTCCCTACCACCACAGGCAGTCACACTGAAGAGGTGTAAATATGCTATGCAGTTTCTCTAATTAGCAACTTCACAGTCTAATCAAATATTTCCCAAGCAGATTCTTAACAAGAAGTGTTTCAAAAGGCCTCAAATAGTAAGCGTTAACATAAAACTTGCTTACCAGCTCACTGCTTTTATAGCGCATTAAACAAGAATGTAACATTTTTGTCACCTTGAAGACACAACCTTCAACGGGTCAGAACTGAGACCTGACTTGCCCAAATTTTCTTAGTCCATCCAGCTACAAGCAGACACTTATTGTATCAAAGGGCGGATGTTTAAAGGATTCTTCATCTTTGGAAATACTGAAATGGGACACAAGACTTGGAAAACTCTATGTAAGAAAAAGGTATAATGTAAAAGCCTCTGGAGGTAATATGAAAGCATTGGTCCATCCTTCCAAGTCTTGTCATAAAAGAGCAAGTTTGCTTGGCTTAGAAGTGCAAAATGCATTTTGTAAAGCCTTTAATTGCAAGGTTGCAATGAATAAATCACTAGGAAGTTTCCAAAGTAGTCACCCCCCTAGAAACAAGATGTCATTTTTACCTTCAGGACTGAATCAAATGGAGTCTCAAATTCTGATGCCAGGCTCAAACATATCTGGAATTTTCCCTTTGCTGCAAAAGTTTGTTCTTTCAAAGATGTCCTGTTTTGCATCACCCAAATTAGTCTAACTCTGGGAAGTTAAGCTTAGCCAAACATTCCCATAAGAAAAAGGCTTATTAAGGAAGAGATGTCTTTAAAAAAAAAAAAAAAGTTTTTTTTTTCCCCCCATCTTACATACAATTTTATATGCTTTTAAGCAGTTCTGACCTATCCCTGAGATCCCTGAGTCTTCTGAAGCAGATGGTGCATTCAACTAAATGCAAACAACGCAACACTGAAGTTACATCCACTGAAGTTTCTACTGCATCTGCACAAGCATTTCCTCATAGAAGCAAGGAGAAAATAGGCCTGAAGCAGCCTTGAGTTCCTTTTATCTATCCAGTGGGAGGTGAATGTGCATGCAAGTAATGTTTTGGTACCAGATTGTATTAAAACATTTATCTCCAAGCTTCCAAATTTCCACTTTAATGAATCAAAGAGATTATTTCATATGCTGACGTCATTCATCCATTACAGTTTTCAGAAAAACTCCATTTCAACTTTAGAAATTCAAAGCCTACAAATATATTTCTAATACCCAACAAAAGTTTTTGTAAGCAGCCATTAGCTTAGAAACGAATTCATATTAAGTTTTTACAAGGTTAAATGCACTACATGTTCCTGTCCAGAACTCAGAACGCATACAGTGCTGGATACCCAGCACAGCCATTGCTGGTTCCTCTTCTTAAAGAGAAGGCAAAAAAATTACAATACAAAATCAGACTAAGATAATAGTGAGTTAATTATTATTAATTATTCATGGTCACTGTACTAGGTACTCCCACATCTCTATCAAATACTTAAATTTGCATTTAAAAAAAGAAGTACACTTATAACCCCAAGTATAATCACAGCCAAAGAACTGTGGCTTCAGCTGCATCACAACCTGAGTCTCATCTGTCTACCTTAAGAAAAATATTTACTTTTATAATGGTACTGCAAAGACTAGTTATAATGTAAACTGTCACAGCACATAGCAGGACAAAGTGCTGAACACTCAGAGTAAAGGAAAGTTGCAGCGAAGATCTCTTCTTCCAGCAAGTGCCACTCAGCTGCAAGACAGCATCATTTTGCTTAAAAAAAAAAAGCCAGAATTGAGAACACGCTCATAAGCATAAAGAAAACTAGTCAGGTTCAGCAGAGGGGAAAAAAAACCACGAAGATACAATACAGAAAACTAAAACAAACCACTTCTCCTAAATTTAAACTTTCCTACCCACACTCAAGTAGTTTTTCCCTCCTTTCACACTGTCCAATGGCTATGGATCAATTTGCTTTGTACACATCTCTTGAAGTTCAAGGATAGCACTGTACCTTGTTAAACTGGAAGAGTTCGCGCTTGAGCCTCTCTCTTACTGGATCATGTCCAGGTCTTAAGAACCTTCTCATTGTCCCCGCTTGCACCAAAAATCCTAACAAGCAAACAAATAAAAGACACATAAATAAAAGCAGCTTGAGAAAATAAGCAAGCAGAAGCAGGTTATTTTGGTTCAGCATTTAAAACAAATCAGCCTGAGCAGGATGAGAAAACACAGCCATAGAGTAACTAACACCTGATAGCACTGCAGAACTTCATCTATAGAGGCAGGGCTTCCTTACCCAAAGCCAATCTCACATAGCTGAAAGAAGTATAGATGAACCAATGGGATTTCAGAAGATTTTATACTGCCATTTTGTGATCACTTCAGCCAGCTTTATCCAAAGAGCCAAGCAAAACTGCAGCAGTTGCTTAAACATTTAGACAAACCTATCTGAAGATCAGCTCCCAGGCTCATAGCATTATTGACTAGAATCAGTTTTCACCCCAGGTAACCCCCTGGCTACTGAGCTAAGAAGAAAAAGAAACATTTTCAGCCCACTCCATGGGTATGGCAGAAAGGACACAGAGCTGCCTGCTGGGTAGCAGCATTAATTATTAACCTGCCTTTTGTATCAAGACTAACTTCCCTGCTGAAGGTGGGGGCAGGGGAAAGAAATCTTGCACCTGCAGCCCAATGTGCAGTTAGAAGCAGAAGCCTTTTGGTTCATCTCATTGCCTTGCCTCTCACAACTGCAGAAGCAAGGAAAATTAGGCAGACTGACCTGCAGTCTAGCAGTCATGCAGTTGGTACCAGCTTACAGCCTCATACTCTGTGCAGCTCAGGAGATCCTTTGTCACATCTCTCTTCTACATTTGTGCTAAGCTCTACCAAGTCAAGAGCAAAAGTTTGAATCACATCCTGACAACTTATTAGGTAGGTAGGACCACCATTCCCACATCTTTCATAGAATCATAGAATTGTTTGAGTTGGAAGGGACCTGTGAAGGCCTTCTGGTCTGCATCCTGCCTGCAACAGACAGGGACACCTATAGTTCAGTCACAGAGCCCTGCCTAGCCTGACTTCGATTATGTCCAGGATGGGGCACCCACCAGCTCTCTGGGCAATCTATTCCAGTTTCATAAGTTCTAGTGCTCAGACAGCTCAGCTTTTCACAAAACAGATGCTGGACACTCCAGTCAGTATTTCTTTAATTCATTGGGTAGGAAATTACAGTAATATTGCAGCTACTCTGCACACAACTAACACGTACATGATGAGAGCCAGAACTTTTGAGAAGCAGTGAGAAATCAGTACAGACATCCTACAGTAAGCCACGTCTGAGAAGATGCAAGCACATAAGGCAGGGAGGAGGGGTACAAGGCTAGTGTCAGAAGAGGCTGAGAAGGACCAGGATCACTGATGGTACCACCAGAGCAACACAGGGCCTTGGATCTTTGATTCAAGCAGAGGTGCTGGATGGGTAACAGAGAATCCAGCTTTCTTGGCCTGTCAGCATAGAATCCGGCAAACAAGGTGCCTGGCTATCTGTGTATTTCTACCAATAATAGCTTAATGGCTAATGACTTAATCAGCCATCCACTACTGAGGGCTTGAATTGCTTTTTCAAATGGCTTTTAACAAGGCCTTACCAACCCTGAAGAACATACAGGGAGAAAAATTACAGAGCACTCTCTAGCCATACCCCTTCAGAAAGACCCCAAGCTAGAAGCCATGTTGTTTTGTTGTATTATTCCTTTTTTGCCTTCCCTATCCACTCTCTAAAATCTCCAGGTACTTGCACGGTGCTGTCCAGAGCTCACTGAGGAGACTGATGCACAGTCCCCTTTCAGAGGACTAGGAGATCACATCAGCACTAGGAAACAAGCAGGGTCACTTCACCTCCACAGGCATCTCCACTCTGCACTGAGAAGGGTGGTTCTTAGCTAGGCAGCTGTAGGCATCTGTCTTGGTGAACAGTGTGATTAACAGTAGCTGGAATGAAGAACATGCACAGGAACACCTGTAGTAGGGAATCCTTTCAAAGAGAGGAAGAGATGTGTGGTTTACTTGGGAAGTATATCTTCCTACAATGATTTAGGTAGCTGAACTGAAATTTCAAGGTTTGTATCAGACCATGAGTCGTCTGTAAAGAACTTTCGCCAGGTGGATGTTCCAGAGAGAGAGGGACATCTTCACACAGGACTATGTTTGCTGTAAGCTAGCAAAAGCTACAGCACAGCAGCAAGCTACTGTGTTAGGCAAGGAGAGCAAATCACACCCATGTGTAACACACAGCTTGCCCCTAGCCAGACAAGGAAAGTGCCAGAAACACACCCTTTCCCACTGTCAATCAATGTCCCAGACCTGTTAAACTAGGCAAACCTACAGAGAAACTGCTAATTATGCTTCTGACTTTAGGAAAGAGACCTCCTTAGCTATGACAGCAGATGAACTTACAATTAGCAGCAACATAAAAAGAAGAGTGGGCTTGATTTGAGAGTCACTATTTTGTATTTAACACTCTGGTAGAATGTTTTATCATGAAATATTAACTGCATCTAGAAGCATGCTGTTTTAACTTGCTTATGCAAGAGATATAGTATACATGCTCCAGCCCACAACAACTTGCTCAACTGGCTAAGGAGCATAGTAGTTCATAGAACAAAACAGTAACTCACTTGGAGAAAACGTCATCCTGGCAAGATGATGTGTTCAGTACAAGTCAGCATCTACTGCTCGTATCAGGAATTCATGCCTGACCAAAGAACTTCTGAGCATCACAGTATGAGAGGAGATGAGAAGAAAAGTAGTTTTGGGCAATGGCTGGGAAGGAACAGCTAAGAGAAATACATGCACTGTAGCACAGGTTGACAAGGCTCTTGTCAATAAGGAGAATCTTCCTTTTATATAATAAATACTTCTTCTGATTTTGGTAAAAACAAAAAGATTGCACAGTTGGTATAATCTTATCTTCCAGATGCACATTTACATATTAGCAGACCAGTTTCTCTCCCACACACCTTTCTTGTCTTACATAAAGTTGCAGTTCCATTTGAACTGCGGTTATCTGCCAGTCAGCATTTACAGTCGTACAGTAGCCATTGTGGCTACCAGTAGCTGGAGAGGAATTCTCCAGTAGCTTCTGAAGCCATGCCAGGTCTGCATGTTCTTATTTTCCAGGAAAACAATTCTTTAGGCTTTCAAAATTAGCCTCTTAACCAGAAACTATATGCAACATTATCTTTTAAGAAGTATTGAGGTCAGTCTGTTTATAGGCAACAATAGCCCAAAGCTGAGTCAGTCCCAGTTTTGCTCACACTGAGTACACAGACACCTGACAGCAAAGCTCAAAGCATGCTGCACATTGAGCTCGTTCAGCTCTGTTAGTATGCTTGGCTAAACGCGGTGAGGTACTGATCTCCACAGATCTAGCCACAAAACAAATACTCTTCCCTGTTCACACAGAAAAACAAAAAGAGATGCTAGAGTTAGTGTTAATACAAATTGCAAGATGATCCTGTTGCCAATAACAATCTGAGAGTTAACACTGAAACCAGACTTCATTCTGGCTTCTTTGCTTAGCTCAGTTCACTTTAGACACTGAGATTTATTGCAAGTATACATAGCAGGTCTCATGGCAGACCCATACTCAACAATGAAAATGTCCTAGGAAAAGCAGTAACTGTTACTCACTGCTGTGTGCTAACATTCCTGCTCAGAGCTCTACATTTTGCTTTGTCTTCACTGCTTCAGCATGTGGCCATGTGTCTTGCTGCCCATGCACAGCTTGCTGAAACACTCTGAATTTTCTCAGCCAACTAGGCTGAAAGAATCACTTTTTGTAGAAGTCTTTTGCAATTTTTGCTCTCATCCTATTATGACAGTGAAAGATTCATCCACGAGAATAAGAGAACTGACGCTCTAAATCCCAATCACACAAGCTAATCCAGTCTTACAAGACGAGGAGCCCAGGCCAGAAGTTTTTCATATACAGTATTAAAGGTGGATATGGTCCCAAGTTAAGCCATACTTGTAATAAGTACTTTATTCAGGTAAGAGAGAGTTGCAAATTACTGTCTGTTAACCTCCTCGATGGCCTTTACTCAATTTGAACCAGTCCAACATCTTTCTCTAAAAGGAATCAAACACCTCAAGTACTTTTGAATCTTGCCATGCCTTAGGTTTCCTGCTTTTTTTTCTTTCCTCCTCCACCACTCTTTCCTGCTTACAAATCCTTAAAGAGAGAACTCCTACCTACACATTTGATAATACTTTATAAGCCTAGCTAAAATAAGAGTCCTTATCAAAAAGCTTTGTTTGAACTACAAGCAAACAGTAACCACCAGAGCCTTGTCTCATCTTGGCCGCCTCCTTGCCCTCAGAAATGTTAAAAACAGTAACAAAACAAAGGCTGGATCAATTTCACAGGAAAAAGCTATTCCTTAGTACCAGTTGTACTGGAATTAACAAAGTCAGCATTATTTAAGTATTAGCATTAAATTTATTGATTCCAGAAAGCCATTAGACTTATCAGACATCAATTTCTATGAAATTAAAAGTTTTAGATTGAAATCAATGAAACAATCCCTATTATTTAATTGGGCTGTCACTGTGAAGTTAATCTCTATATCCTCGCTTGGCTATGACACACTACCAAGACATAGAATCATAGAATCACATGATTGGAAACAACCTACAAGATCATCTAGTCCAACCGTCTCCTCATCACCATTGTCACCACCAGCACTAAACCACATCACGCAGCTCCTCATCCAGACGCCTCTTGAACACTGCCAGGGATGGCGACTCCACCACCCCTCTGGGCAGCCATTGCACTGCCTGACCACTCTCTGAGAGAAAAAGTTCTTCCTTATGTCTAATCTAAACCTCCTCTGATACAACTTGCGGCCATTACCCCGTGTCCTGCTCATTGCCTGGGAGAAGAGGCCAAATCCCTCTTCACCACAACCTCCCTTCAGGAGGTTGTAGAGTGCATATATTGAAGTATAAAACACAAGCCAAGCAGAATAGATAAAGCAAGTGAAAGAGCAGTTGCAGTTGGTAGAAAGCTTAGAAGCACAAGATACGCTCTCCTCTCCCCAGAATCAGGCTTCTCCAAGATGCTTTGACAGCATTATTTCTACATCTGAGACCCATACACAAACCTCCCTCGCACAACATAAGTGCTAATAACTGCTAGCACCCCAGCATTTGCAGCTTTATAGAAACAGGGGAGTAACCAGATGCAACTTGCATACAGTCGTCAGGCAGCAGAGAGGTAACCTGAAAGATCCTCCCGCAAAAAGGATTTATTTTTGTGAACCTAGAGTTAAGTGAACAACTGAACAGACTGTGCAAGTAGCCATCCTCCCAAAACAGAGAGAACATTAGTAAGAATTGGATGGATTCTCCAATAATCCTTCTAAAATAACTGAGAAACAAACATACAAATCAGAGAAGTTTGTGTACTCTCACAGCTTTGTATTCAGTTACCAGAGAACTCCCATTTGCAATCAATTTACTAACTGTGCATATCTCCTGTGTCATTATGGTTCCTATTGTGTTCTCCTTGTCATGGGAGCATGAAACTGCTGTAGAAGAACAAAGTCTTTGCACTGGACAACATCATTGCACATCATGCAAAACTCTTCTGTCTGCTACTAATAGGCATGATTCAGATGGCTTGTAGTTTTGAAACAGCACCTTACATGCCAAACATAGTGGGTCAGTAGAGCAAGCCACAAAAGTTCTTTGTAAAGCAACACAGAACATCTAGCAAGAAGAAACTTTCTGATGATCAATTGTTTTTTCCACAGAATTTCTGCACAGAAATAAAACTTCCAGTTACTGCCAGCTCCCCCTTCAATAAACCACTTTAAATGAAGATCAAGTTCCTAGCAGCATCACGCACTCTTACTGGCGTGTACTAACCACACAACTTCCATGTGTTTAAATCCTCTAACATCTCTCAAGCCAAAACATTCTTGAGGAAAAATACCCACCGCAGTCCCATGCATAGTTTAACATACTAATTACAATATTGTACCAGAAGATATAAGTTTCTCTAAACAAATTTAACTCCTTCAATAGTTTTCTTCAGCAAGGAGTTGGAGCAGATGCAATCTGTACAAAACCAAGTAAAAAATGATGTTCTTGAGCACCGTCCTACAAAAATGTTTGAGAATTCTTTTCCCGTTTCCTTACCACAAACTGAATGGAGCACGTCAAGCTATACAGATTGCCTTTGCCCCCTCCATCAGCCTGGCTGCCTTTACAAGCGATGTGCCAGCATGCACAGAAAAGCCTTGGGATGCAGCACAGCTTTGCATTCTGCTTGCCAGAAGTCCCAGCTTCCCAAATCAAAGGTAAAAGCAGTAGGCAGCCTGCTTTGAGCATAGATTCACATGGGACTTGGTACAGCAAGATATTCCAGTTGACTGAAGCAGCCTCAGAGGAATACAAAATGCAGCTTTCCTATCAAGTAAAACATCACAATGGACAATTTTCATTATCCTAGACAAGTACTCATCGTTATCCTCATCTAAGCAGAAAGCTCTGTGTCCCAGCAGAAATACAGACCCTTGAGTCCACTTCAACTGTTCTGCTCCACTAACACCACTATGCATAAACACACAAAACTTTCCCCAAAGCCAAGGCTAAGCCTCTCCTCCAAGAGACAAGATGTCAGCACCCACTTTGTTCCACTGCCACAACTGCAGGTAACCTGAGACAAAGCCAAACAACTCATCTCGTCTCACTACCTTGTCTCACCTGCTCCAGGCTGGTTAGAAGCAGCACAACCCCTCACCCAGCAAGCTCTTTAGGGAAGAAAATACAAAGTAATACAATCTATATAATATTGAAAAGGTAGTAATTGAACACCCCAAAGCATGCATGACAATTCTAATTTGTTGCTTAACCTCAGAGGAGCTGCAGCATTAAGAGTACCACAAAAGAGGGCTGCAGCCACATCCCTTCTCGCTGCAGGCTGAGGCTCAGGTCGCAGCAGCAGCACGGAACCAACCAGGAGCACTGTAAGGAGTCATAGCTTTTGTAGGGGACAGCCTTCCTAGCATGGCCAGGCATCAGCAACTGCTTGGCTCACAACCCACTCGCGGTAAGGGCTAGGACAGGAAGTTTAGAGCAAGCTGCCACAGCAACTACCCCAAGAAAGTCCCAGAACGTAAAGCTCCCAGTCTCTCTGGTAGCATTTCCCAGCTGCACGCTCAGTCCAGAGTAAACGTAATAAATCAAACTCGACAAGCAAGAAAAAAAAAAAAAAAAAAAAAAAAAAAAAAAGCTACAAGCCCAACAGCCCACCAGTGTCTGAACTTTCACGGGCGAGCTGAGCCCATGTCCTGGGCAAAGGGGACTCCCAGCGCAGGGGACGCGTACGCCGCGAGCACCTGCCGGTCCCGCCGGAAAGGTTCCGGAGCAAAGCCCGCAGGGCACCGCGGTGCCTGGGTGGGGCCGCGGTCACAGGCTCTGCTACCGGCCCAGCCCTCCGAGAGACCCCTCCCGCAACCGGACCCCATGCGGGAAGCCGAAGCCCGGCCCGGGTAGCCCATCCGCCGCGCTCACCTGCGGGGGGAAGGGTGAAAGGGGGACCTGGGCCGGGCCGGGCCGAGCCGCCCTGGCCTCGCTTCGCTCCGCGCTCGCTCCCCCTCCTCTGCGCGGCGGCGGCCTCACTGGGCACCTCTGGGAGGGGTGCGGCGGGGCGGGACCTCGCGTGCAAACCGCGCTCCGGGGGCGGAGCTCTGCCTGTAAGTTACGCCCCTCCAGGGGCAGCTCTGCATGCAAATCGCCGGATCTGCGGCCTCTTCCCTCTTCCATCCGCCGCGAGCATGGCTGTCATAGAACATCTCCAGTAATATCATAGAATCACAAGGTTTTCCTTATGTTTAAATAACCAGTTCAGCTCTCAGCCTGCTTCGAGCCAATCGGAAAGCAGCTTCTGCAGACAGCAGACACTGCCCTATGGACGGTCCCTACTCCTCTCCCTCCTCTCCTCCCCGTTCACAAGCGGTACCCCCAGTGGGCTCAGATAGGTGCGGACATGTGTGGAGAGAGGAACAAGCCAGAGCCAGGAAAGCCTATTTCACACTGCCTCTGTCCCTCTTCTCTCTGCTCTGCTTATCAGCGAGCCCTGCACAGGGCAGCAACACAGGACAAAGCCAGGGGAAGACTCCAACCCATAATGAGCTGCAAAAATGAAAGAAATGGGAAGACTTAACAGGAATTTGAAGCCTTAGTTGGATAGAGCAACAGAACTGCTGCTATCTTGTTACACAACTCTACTGCTGACAGTGTCTCCTATTACAAGGAGCTTGGCAACAAATGACTAGTTATGTGACAGTGTAATAGCAGTTGGAAGTCTGCAACCATGAAAAGTTAATTACCTTTGATAAGGGCCAACCGTCAGTATTTCAACCCAGCTTCCAAAGGTGAAGGTTTTAAATTAAACTATTTGTTTCCATGATCACCTTGCAGCATCCTGTCAATCCACACCATGGGCCAAAATGAAGCAGTTGGTATCAGTCTGCATCGTAATCCCAACCAGGTAAAGACACTGTCAGATGTTGTTGTGGTGCTGCGCATGGTAGCCACAGTTTCTCAATCCTCCCTGCAGTGATTATTAAGTTGTAATTGTTCTGTGCTGAATCAGGCACTCTCTGCCCCAGTGAAACTCTAGGCTCTTGAAAATACATGGCTCTTGTAGAGTTCCTCAGTGCAATTCCACTTTGGCATAAGCAGATGGGACTGACTGAAATCAACATGAATGAGTTTGACCTAATTCCAGGACAAACAAGAGCCCTATGTCAGACTGGAGCTCTCCTGTGCCTGTTCTTAGAAATTCTCTTCCCACTACCTTTTAATCTGCAAACTGGTCTGGGTGAATGCTGAAGGCACAGTCTGGAACTGCCAACTGCCCCAGCTTCTAAGGAGGACTACTAAAGCAAAGGCACAGCCTCCAGGCAGAGAAGAGGAGGAGTTTGTGGAGGACAAGCTGTCAGACCCTTACCTTAGCAAAGTCCTGCTGAATTCCAGCATCTGGTAACACAAGTGTGTTAATGGCACAGGAACAAGCACAGTGCTTGCAGCAGATTGCTGCTACTCTGGGCTACAATACTTACGACCGCACAGGAGGAAGATCATAAGGTGTTGTGTGCCAACAGGAACTGCATGGGGAAGCAGGCTCCTCCAGGCTCTGAGTCACACTGCCCTCCTAGGAACAAGGAAGTGGGATCCAAACACAGGTGTAGGAGTCACACAGCCTCATGGTTACAGGACTATGAGCAGGCATTCACCCACTAGGAGCCCAGCAGTTTTTCCCCCAAAGTATTTCTCTGTGTAACTCACATTTTGGGGTAAGTGAAGAAACAGACTAAGGAGCCTGCACTGTTGGAAAAGGTTCTTTATTGCTTAAACTTCTCCCCTCCTCCAAAAGGAACTAAAAAATTATTACATAAGATACACCTAAAACAGCTGCTATTACACTTGTAAAGAACCTAGATACTGAACACAGCTGGGCTCAGCACCCGCTAAGCAGACCTTCTGGCACCTGACACTGGTACTTTTGCATAGAGGCTAAAGCAAATATGGGACCTGGATATGATGGAGGAACGCTCACATAAGGCCTTGAAAGCAACAATGTCCTTGGTTTGGAGCACAACAGCCACAGGCCTGCAAGGCTCAGAAGGTATTTCTAACCTTCTTTCTCTACTCATGGATCTCTCACTTGATAAACACAGACAAGGATCCACAGCCAGAAAAGAGGACATCAGGTTAAAACAGGGGCTGCAGTGAAGCCATGCTAAGACTAACAGATCCAGCATGCCAATACTGGTGGTATAACTCTAATATGGCATAATGCTGTACAGACAAAATACATCTCAGTCCAATTGCAACAGGAGGAGGCTGGGCACCATCTGCAGTGTTCTGGGGCCTTCTGCAGTCTCTGAGTAATGAGACAGTGTGCAAGGTACTAAGTTTCCAGCTCTCAAGTGCCTGAAAACTTTTATCAGAGTGGCTGAACTTTATGGCTGCTTCATTTTCAACTACTGGATAAGATTCTGATCTGTTGGAGCAACTGAATGACAGAGGCTCAGGACACCACCACCGATCTGATCAGCTTTTTCTGCCCTTGGCTGATGTCAGTGACTCCAATTGCTCAGCTGGCCTAGCATGGTGGTTCCTAAAACATAACAAGGGCTTTGCAGCAGAGTGCTTTCTAATAGTCCACAGATCAGCCATGACACAGGAAAGGCAAACTAGTGGTCCAGAAGATGAGAAAGCTGGAGAACCAAAACCTTCAAGAACAAAGCAGTGTGTACTCTGATCCAGAAATGCTCAGCTAAGCCATTGTTTTCAGTGCATTTTGCTGCCATGCATGAGCCAACTCCATTTGGGTGAAACCTCTAACAGCAAATACAGTGCTACCACCCAAAGTAACATCTGGTTACTACAGGCTCTATTTTGTGTAATATTTCATTAATCAAGAAAGCAAATCCTGAGTGAAGATCCTTCCTTCACCCCACACCATTTAAGTTAGTGTCTTCAGTAATTAGCATCAACTGGCAGCTTGAATTCCTTTAGAGAGTAGAAGGCAATTTCTCCATGGTCCACCAGAGCAAAGACCACTGGGACGTCCCCACTTTGACATGTGACCTGCTTCAAAGCCCGAAGGGATGGGACTTGCTCATCAAAGCTGTAGAAAAGAAAAACAGCCCATTGCTCTCACAGCAAGAATACATAAACAAATTTGTTCTGGTCAGAAAAAAACAGCTCCTTCTGGTCTTCGGAGTTGTTAGTAAGCCTCTCCATCCCTTTCAAACAAAGCAGGAAGCTGCCAACCCCCAAAAAGGTGGTTGTAAGTCAGGAACTGGAAGCTGTCAAATCCTTTGCCAAAAACAAAAGCATCTGCACAATTCTCCACACTGTGCCTATGAGATGCAGCTCACAGGGCCGCTGGCAAGTTGCCAACCCAATGCAATCTTAACACCTTTGTGCTTGGAAGATCTTTAGGCTACTCAGATCAACACCTGACTAGCTTGTTTTTTTTTGTTTTTTTTTTCCTCCCTTCTTTTAATTCTACAGAGCTTGCTCATGAATGGAAGTGTTTACGGAGCAAGGATCATCCCACTTGCCAGTGACAGTCTTTTGTCAAACTGCACTACTGTGTTCCTTCCTGTCTACTACAGCTGCAAGGAGTGGAAAAGGGACAGTTTTAATATACCAAAATTAAGATACTAGACTGGGGACAGAACTCTGTACCTACCTACAGAATTTAAGTATTAGATTCTGGATCCAGCAAGAAAGGGAAACACCTATCTTCTGTTTGTACTGATTTTAAAGTTACACATGGCAAAGACTAAAATATTAAACTTATAGCCCTGGGCTAGCTCTGGGGAAGTGCACTGCTATAGAAAGCCTCAAGGATCAGCACTGGCTGAAGATTCAACTACCTTAGAAAACTGAGCTAGCTCTACGCGAGTTTCACACACGTTACTTATATAACTGTGGCCTGTGGCTTCTTATTCCTGACTCCAGTAACACTTAGAAAAGTAACAAACAGATGACCAGATACTGTGGGTTGGTTGAGTGCAAGAACTGCACTACAAAAAACAAACAAACAAACAAAAAAAAAAACCCCCCAAAAAAAACCACACTTGAATAGGATCATCCTCCTAAGGGATGAATTCTGATGAACTGTAAAGCTCACAAAATCTTGGGTCATTCACAAATCATTAGGACTTACTGCAAACTTCAAATCACAGCATAAAACCCATGGATACCTTTGAACACACATCCTGACATACGGCTTCCCAGGGTTTGTCTTCTTAAATTTGGCCACAGCATCTGCTTGATACACGTTGAAGTCTATCTTGATACTCTCTAAGTCCTCTTGTAGCCTACAGAAGAAGGAAAACATGCACATACCTAAGGGTTTGAAGCACTGCAGGGTAAAGATGCTGCAGATGAAGAATGAATAAAAGCTCTAGAAGCCTAGCTAGTTTGAGCCCTTTGAAAGGCTTCTCTTCTCAAGGAACTGAACCCCAGGTTGCTGTAGCTACCTTCTAGATCTTCCACGTTCTGTAATCAGATCAGAGCAAGCTGCCACTTGCCTCTCATTGCAATTCCTTGCAAAAGGTACCATCAGCAGACACAAAGCAAAGAACTGCTTCATCCTACCAGAACAACACACTGCCAGTTCAGGCAGGAGCATAACCAGAAATCCCAGAGCCCAGGCTTTATGACCCTTGCAGCAGGGATGGCAGCACATTCCAGAGATAAGTTACAGGTAAAACCCAACCAAACCTCTTGAGGAGATCACCTGGCTGGGGTGCAGAAAGGGAAAAGTGAGAAAAAGAGAACAACCCCAACATTATAATCAGCCTGGAATGCCCCATCTCTGTTCCTGCAGCCCTATCCCTGACCCAGTGCTTCATAGAAATGACAGCCACTCACTACAGGTGCAATAGAACCCCAGATAGCTCCTAAGCTGCTGCTGTGAGCATCTCACAGACCTCACAAGCAGGGACAGTCACAAGACAGCCCAGCCACAGACCCTACCAGCTACAGGCTGGCTGGGTACTAACCGGGAGGCTCCATCCAGTATGTGGGAGGGCTGCAGCACACTGATCTGCTGGCAGACTGCAGCTGGAGGGAGGAAGAACAGGAAAGAATCAGACCAGCTACTTCTGTCCCAGCGCAATCTAAGCACTCCACCACTCCCACCCACAAAAGTCTTCCTCCTCCAATAATGGCTGGCAGCACTGTCACCAGAATCACCAGGGAATACTTCAAAAAGACTTCCTCACCTCCTCCCAGCATGCAGCCCTGAACATCCTGCAAGTGCTTTGCAACTTGCTGGCCCTGATTGCTCAATAGTCCAGCATGAAGAACTGAAATACAGCAAGATAAGGAGAATGGATTGGAAGACCTCCCAAGGCCCTGTCATCCTGACATTTGAGTGGGCAACAGAAAATTACAGAAAGAGACAGAAATGCGAGATGATGAGCTTTCTTCTCTCTCCCCTATCCGTGCTCAGCTCATCTGTGCCTGCTTTGCCTAGGCCTTCAGAGCAAGACTTTTCTTCTCAAAGCCCTACTCCCCTAAACTGATACTTAGTGTCTCCAGGTCACCCTTTTGCTGCTGCATAAACAAGCCTCCCACAGAGCACTGGCAGGCTGAGAGTATCTGTGTCCTTGGTAACCTCCCATAGTCCCTACCAAAAGAGGTAGCTTCCTCTGGCTGCAGAAGTGGTGTGACAGCTTGGCCCCACAGATGCGGTGGTCGTCTCCAAACTCTCTGCTGGCTCCTCCGTCTCAAAAGAGCTTTGTATTCCTGCCAATTGATGCAGCATCTCACCTCCCTGTCAGAATTGATACTGCTCTTGTACTTGCTTTCCTTTTCCTGCTGCTCCCTTTCCTTCTTTAACAGCTTCTCCTGTTTTTGGTTGATGCGTCTGCACCAAGATGCTGCATCAACCTCCCTCCCTGGCACATTTTCTGGCAGAAGCTTGTTGTCAGGTGAGGGCAGATGTATGCATGGCTGATCTGGGGCCACATTTGGCAAGAAGATCGTAGTAAAATCCCAGTGTGGCGCACGGGTGCCAGTGCTGTTCACCTTCTGGTCTCCAGTTCCCAAACTCCAGGAGGGGCCTGGGACATTCTTTTTTCCTGTATCAAGAGGAACTGAGTTTGATGTGACAGATTGCTCCTCTCCATTGCCAGCATCCAATTCCTTCAGCTGCTCTGACAATGGTTTATCATCCAAGGGAACACAACTGAATTCTCCACAGTCATGTCCACCTTTTTCACAGGTCCCTTCGGCTTTTGGAAGGTCCTCAGATACCTTTTGTTTCTTCTCACACGATCTGAAGACAGAAACAGCAGCATAAAAACCATCAAGGGTTAGTGGTGATATATTATTCCCTTTAAATCCTGCTTTCTCCATTGTAATAGCAAGAACACACTCTGCTGCACCGGAAGGAAAGATGGCAAGGGTGTCAGGACCTTCCAGACAGGTCTGCAAACCCCTGGCTACAACCTCATGTCTGGAAGGAAGGTGTTTGCTTAACAGAAGAAAAAACCCACAATCAAACAGGCCAAAACCAAACAGAGAATGCCAGAAGTAGAATAAACACCTCAGCAGCCCTGCATGAGATTTGACTTCCACATTCAAGAGAATCTTTGTACACACACTCTCAACCCACCTTGCAGCCTCCACACTACCTGTATGCTGAGCCATGCACTTCCATCCAAACACTATGGACATCAGCTGAACTGAGCAGACCTCAGATACCAGCACTACTAGGCACAAACATTTCTGTCAGTATCTCTTACTGGTTGGTACCTGGCACCAGTCCCTGTCTTACAGAAAACATGGACAGTTCTGAAACAAGCAGTTTTATCTCCCAGTTCCAAAAACTTCACAGCTCTTTAGGCATCGATTTATTTAGTAACAGAAAGGAACCTGCAGATCAGGGTCTTCCTCCCTGTTTTTTTTTAAAAAGATGATGCCACCTACTGGGAATTTTCATAATTATAATAGCAAAATTAGTCACTACGTTAGCTTCTGCTTGCATTTTTGACAACTTCTAGAGCTGATACACAAGGATCACGACTCAACTACACTCTTTGCTGTGCAATCACAACATGCAAACTCCATCAAGGAGGCAAAAATGTGCAAAACAGACACTGTTGTCTCTGGTCCCTCAAAAAAAAAAAAAATAAATAAAAAAGAGAGAAGACATCTGCCATATTTCTTCTGCACTGATCTCTCTTCCCATCCATTCTGACATCACTCCGTTTGGGAAGCTTAGCAGCATCATATTAGCCCTGGATGACATACAGATGTGACAGAAGAAAACACTGCAAAGGGTTCACAAATAGCACTGCAGTACTTATGAATGTCACCACACAAAGCCAGCAGGGCCTGGGAGAGCATGGAAGGCAGCTTTGGGCCACATCCTTACCCAGGGCTAGAACTCCTCCTCCTTTTGTGTTGGCGTTTCCCACACCTCTTGCAATGACTTTCCAGGTTTAGTTGCCTCTCGCAGGGAGACAAGACAGTGCTGAAAGGAGACACAAACAGAGACTGAGAGCATGGCAGGGTAGAGAAAATATTCTTTTGCTCAATACAAAGAAAACAGCAGCAAAAAACTTTTCTTTCAGGAAGAAGAAATCCACAAGAATGACTAAAGTCATCATAAATTCACATCACATTTTATATTAGCAGTAACCTTCTCACGAGGAAAGAGGAAGAAAGGATAGGGTGTCACTTTCAGCCTTTAATCCTCCCAAGACACAGAACACAGGGTTAAAGTCCTCTTCTCGTTTGTTCCATGAAAGCTGCAGAGTAGGCACAGGGCTGCTCAAGGTCTTTAGAGAGGAAAAAGCAACATGGAAAGAGCTGATTACCTGGGGTTGAATCTCAGTACAATATAGCCCAGCTGCTTCAAGTGGCTGAACACCTTGGAGTGAAGGAAAACAAGAAAGTTAAGTGTCCACCCCATCACCAAAGAACTTTCCTCACTTCTGCTGCAACTATGTAAACACTGTACTGCACGGGCAGAGGAAAAAAAACTCTAAGGTTAGGAGCTAGAGCAAAGATAGGGAAACAGGAAGTGATTATCTGGAAAAAGATGAGTGGGGGTGGGGGTGGCGGTAGGGGAGGAAAACTCAGAGCGACTCCCCTTCCTGCCTACTTTGTCCCTGGGAAAGGTCACGTGGCAAAGGCTGGGCTCGGCTCCCTGCTTCCATCCTCTGCTGGAGCTCCCAACACACCTGGTAATGTAGCAGGTTCATTGCCCCCTGGGACAGCAGAATTTCATAGGCTTCCTGAACTGACATGGGCGCATCTTTGTTAAAGAGCTGAAGAGAGCCCTGTGGGGATAAAGACTCATGTTTAGAGGATCACAGGGAACAAATCTATGCAAGGTCATAACAGCATCTTGTCACTGGGTCCTGATAGCTGGACCTAGCACCCTGCTTGCCTTCCCAAGCCCTTCCTGGATTACTACCTACAATCCCTCCTCAACACTGGTTTTAGCAGCAAGGTAAGAAGTTCTTATCCAAAGCTGTCAGCCCCTGTCCCAGCACTATCCCTTAATATCACTGCATCTGCTCAACTGTTGAAATATAATTGTTTTAGGAGATAACTTCCTTTAACTTTGAGTATCTCAGTGATTCAGGACACAGCACAACCACAAGACATTTAGTACTAGCAACATGAAGAACGCTGAGAAAGTGGAATTGAAGGCATCCTGAGATACTACCAGTTGGTGGCTCCTTAAACATCTACCGCAGCCTCAATCCCAGAGGTAAATATCCCTAGGCAGTAACAATTAACCTCCAGAGGCTATGCCTCTTTTTCCAAAAACAAGCAAACAAAAAACATGTAACTGGTCTTCTCTGCTTCTGGGATGGATTCTTAGCAATTGATTAATTTTTATATATATACACATATTTTTTTTAAGGTCTATTGTCAAATTGCAAAAGGCAAAAAAACACCCAGCTACTGCAATAAAGACTTAATATCGTTAGATGCCCATAATCTGATCAAGGGCAGCAGAGCTTCCCTTTAGATTGGTCCATCTAAGTCACTGGTAACAGCTATCTATGAAGAGAAAACCCAGAGTTAGTACTACTTTACTAACAGTAACGCAGATAATCCAGACACTTTCCCAGTCTCTACCATCATATCTGATGTATGAGTGGGATAAAGATAATACCAGCTCGATAAACTGGCTACTGATCCAACTGACACATCCTATCAGTAGCACCAAGACTGCTTTAGAATGCAACAGATGAACTCACTGCCTGGAAACCAACACTACCGTCAGCAAACAGGCTAAGAGACAACACTTTGAGAACCAAACATTTATCAACTGCTCAATTTGCAGTAACAACCAACACACATTAACTGACTTTCGACTTGAGTCAAAAGGGGGAATAAACGTCCAGCTACTACAGCTCCTTCAGTCATTCCTGAATAGCCCAATGCTCCCATCCACACGTAGGTAGCCTACTTACACACTCCAGCAAGTACAGAGCCTCCTCAGGCAGCAGACACTGTTTGCCATGCTCTGAGAACCCCATAGTGTGCCAGAACTTCCCCTGCAACAGAAGCACAAACCTATGATGGACTTTGGCTGTTCACTGCTGACAACTATGCTCACTCTCATTTCAAGAAGCAAAAGAAGGAGTTGCCAGCAGGAGATGATGGTACTGACTACACTCTGCAGCAGACTCACCGCAGGGGACTCCAGCTCCACAATGCCGTGTTCTGGCTTCCACACGGCTTTCACCAGATTCTCCCTGAGAAGGTTAAAAATTAGGTTTTTTTATTACCAGCTTGTTTTATAATCAGCCATGATCAACTCCTGTTCTAGCAATTTAACAAGGTCAAACAACAGCAAGCTTTCAGGTAGCACTTTTACAGTGTAAAGCTTGAGAAAGCTGCCATTCTTTGCAACTAGCAATAGCAGGTGACAATTTTACCATTGCCCACTAGTTAAGAGCACCTCCAGGCAACACCCAAATGTCAGTCCATACTGCAGCATACTGCTGGAAACACAGCTATATGCTTAGTAGATCAATTTCCCTGTGTCAGGGGCTGTTATGTGAAAGGAACCTTAACCTTTCCAACCTCCTTCCCATCCTGAAAGCCTCCATTGCTGCTCCAGGCACACGTTTATGGATGTGCAGTGGAAGACAACGACCTACTCAGCCTTGCCTGAAAGCCACCACTCTGAAAGCCTGTGCATCTTTGTGCAAAGGTTTCCTACCACTTAACAATAACAGAAAGACTGTTACTACATGACTGCAGAATAAGTGCCAGGTAGCTGCAGAGAGCTCCCAAGAAACTATGAGTTCCAGAGTACAGCAGAAGCCACCAGAACTGATGCATAAGGAGCTCAAAGAACTGCCTGAAACGCAGGCCCACCCAATAGCAGCAAGGGGCTGCGAGGGCCCATCCAAACCGGCTATGCCACCCACTGCCGCTTGGACCCAAGCTCGAGGCCCAGAGACTTACGGCCGTCCCACGCGCTCCTCAGCCAGCTGCTGCCGCTGCTCCTCCAGGCACAACCGCAGACGTTCGGCCTGCTCGGCAGAGCCGTCGGGCGCGAACTCTTTCTGGCCGCAGGAGCGCCGAGGGGCCCTATTGCGTCTGCGGTGAAGGAGAAGAGCAACAGTTAGAGAGCAGCAGCACCAACCCAAATACAACCACCACCACTAAACCATCAACTTTATCCTCTCCTCCACCACCGGAGCTGCACCTTTAAGACCTTTCCCGCCCTCGCCGCTCCCTACCTCAGGCGGCGCGAGCAGCCCGGCTCCATCGGTGCACACCGCGGAACGCCCCTTCCGCCCACCGCGGGGCCCTAGCATCGGCGGAGCACTATGAGAGCTTAGCACGCCCTCTAGCGGCTCGGAGGGCCGTCAGAGTTGGGAACAGACGCAGTGCGGGCTCTGAAGCCGTTCGGCAGTGTGCGTGGAACTGTACACTAAATTAGCACAAAAACAGTTGGAAAAGCTGACGAGTCAAGTTAAAGACGGGAAATCGTTATCTAATAACCTCGAAAAAGTAGTTAAATTTCATACCAATTAAAAGAAACTTCGATAGTGAGGAAAAAAAGATAAAAAGCACCTTCTTCCTCCACGTCATTATCTTAGGCATCACAGGTGCTGTGGGACCACCAAGAACCTTCTGGAACTGCCTGCAATCCTCCCGAACTGGTTGAAAACCTCTGGAATGCTCTGGAACCTTGGCCAGAACTCCTCTGGAACAGCCTGGAACCCTCTGGAACCAACCATTTCTGGACATGCCCAGAAACTTCTAGAACCTTCCAGAATGACCTAGGATCATCTATGTCTGGCAGAAGCAGTCCTGAGGAGAGCCCAGTGCTATCTTCTCAGCCCACAATGGTTTTGTTGGAGCTGTGCATCCTCTCAGGGTTTCTGAAAAATATGTGAGTGATGGTACCTGCAAAAGACGCTGTTCTGGGCAGAACTGCAGGTCTCAAAGCACGTCTAGTGTGGAGCATCCAGGCCGTGGAGTTGGTAGCATGGGAGTGTTGTGGCTGGGCTCAGAACAAAGGTGCTGATGACTGCAGCCCTGATGCAGCCTTCAAATCGCAATGAAGCCCCAGGATTTCACTGCTGTCTGTGTGGCTAATAGGGATTTTAATTCTCTGGATTTGCAGTCACTGGACAGGATCAGGTGTGAAATTTGACCTGGAGAGGCCAGCAGCAGCATGATGGGTAGCCTCCTCACACGTGTTATTTTCCAAGAGCTTGTGACAATCCACAGCTGGGCTGCTAGCACTGAGGCAGGCACCCAGCCCCATTCCTTACCGCAGTACTTGGGCTCACCACTCATTCTGAGGAAAAATTCAGTCAATGTGGGGAAAAACAGTGAAACAATGGCCAAGCTGCTGTAATTACAGCTCCTCCTGCCCAGCAGCTGGGGAAGGCAATTTTTCTCTGTAGCAGGTATCACTATTTCTTCTGGTTGTGCCTCCAGCAGAGGCTGGTGAGATGCCATTGTGCAGGGCAGCGCTGAGTGCGTTGTGGCCCAGTTACAGTGGAAAACAGGAAAACTCAGCACATTGCAAGCCCGTCTGGCTGATGACAAAGCTGGATTTGCTGCTGAGGAGATATGAGTTGATCTGATGGGAAAACGCACCAAAAGCTCAGATTTCACCTCAAGTTTCTCTCTTGTTGCTGTGAGATAGCTCATAAGACTTTGTTTACTGACAAATAGGAAATATACAGCTTTTTTCCCCACCAACATCTCAGCTTCCTGCTGCAGTTTCCCAGTAATAGCCCCTTTGACAAAATGCCAGCATAGGCAAAAAAAATGCAAAAAACATCCTGCTCTATTTTCCAGTGCATTATTTTAATTTTTCTTCCTTCCTGATTACTGATTCCTCTCCTTCCTTGTGAACTGACCCTCAGTCCTTCAGGGGGGCCACACAGTGCTGGCTAGCTGCAACTGTCTCTCTGCAGCATGTGGAAGCACAGTGCAGGGAACAAGGATGTATCTCTTGTATATCTCAAGGGGCAGCAGGACATGCGGCAGATGCACCTTTTTCTCCCTACTTTACCAAAAAAAAAAAAAAAAAAAAGTTGCATTTTGGAGGATAGCCAGACTACCTGATTTTTGCATAACTCAAGAACACCACCTACTTTTCCTTTCAAATTCCAGTCTGTCACCCCTTTGTTTAATTCAGTTTTTCCTTAAAACAGAAAGGAAATGGTCTGGAAAAGACTCTAATCCAGAATTTGCTTTTTGCACCCACTATGATTGCAAGACCCAGCAACATCAAGACTAATCTCAGTTTACATTTCTTTTCAATACTGGGATCTTAGCTATCATAGAGGAGTCCAGCTTTACACAGAGGCACCAGTAACACCTTCTCCCTGATAAAGTTAATCTTTTCCCAGCTGAAACCACTTAATCAGCCCTAACAGGCTGAGTCTCATTAGCTGGAAGTGGGAACTGCACTTTCTTCTCACTTATAAATAGGTGAGCGGGGAACCTAGTTGTTTTTTTTCTCTTGTGCTCAAGCAGGGTTTTTTAATGTGAGCTTTCTTTGTGTTTGTCTTGAGACTATATCTGCAGCATTCATAGTACGAAGTTTTTTGTTTGTTTAAGTTTAGGTGGCTTTTCTTCCTTATTCTGGCTAGGTCCCAGCTGACTTTCTTATCTAGTAGCTACCTGTGGCAGCAAACCTAAAATGCTACTGTTGGGGAATTTCCTAGGCTCTTTGCAGTTATTCTTTGTGGCAGGGTTAGGGAAAGCGGACAGATGAAAGATGTTCTTGTTTGAGCTAAAAGAGCAGTTGAAGAGCTGCTCAGAAAGCTGAGTACTGGTAAAGCAACTTTGTAACTGAATAGTCAGCTGAGGATTACAAGGATGGATAGGTGACTATGATCCTGGATGCTGCTAAAGAGGGAGAGCATAGGTGTGTGGTATCAGGGAGCAGAGCAGGATTTGACCTTCATTGTTAGAGCAGTGCATAGGCTCTGGAGGAGCTGCAAAGGAGGCTAACAGCAGATGTCAAAGCTCATTGCTTCTCCTCCATCAGAACCCTTGCCTTGAGGAAGCCACACTTCATTTTCTTGGAGAGACGTAATGCTGAATGTTCCAACCCAGTATCTCAAGAGTATATCTCTCTGAACAGGCTGTTCAGGCTTTGTCTTTTTTTTTTTTTTTTTTTTTGGGGGGGGGGGGGGAGTGAAGTTGAAATGACAGGTCTTATAAAGGCAGTCAGAAATGGGAGGTGAAAAGGAAAAAAAAATTGGACCGGAAAACAAGGGATGGCTGAGCTTGGGCCTTCTGAATAAAGCAGCTTCTTCTTTGCTCCCCTGTTGCTGCTGACCCTAGAGTTCTGGATAGAGCAGAACTGATGTGTGACGGAATGTTTTTGAGTTTTCCTGGTTGTTTTTTTTTTTGTTTTTTTTGTTTGTTTTTTTTTTGTTTTTTTGAGCTCTGTTAAAACTTTTCTTTGTTAATTTGGTGTGCCGGAATTATGCTTAATAGTCGCTGTAATCATGAGTTCCTCATAGTTAACTCTTGGATCAGCTTGCTGTAAGTAGACTCATAGCATGCTTTAGTTGAGAAAATGGTGGAAAGCATAGACTTGAGATTGTTTTTCTAGTCTCATATAATGTGTGAGGTACAGCAAGGTGGGAATCGCATGCCTGACCTAGGTCATACTGTCAGGTACCCACATTAATCTCCAAGTTTAACACATCCTGCAATTCCTACTGTAGCACTTGGAAACTTTTGATTAAACTGCACCTCAGCTCTTTATGCTTGAGTCTTAGCTGTTCGCTAGCTAATAGTAACACTTGAAAAGCTGTCTGAGATGTGTAATGTGGCCTGTCCGCATTGACTTTGTTGCATCCTGCAGAGCATGTCCTAATACCCAGAGGCTTTGTGTGTAGGTGTTCTGTGTGAATTGGGGGCAGACAAGGATGTTACAAATTCCATCAAGTGCACAAATTCTTGTGTGTGTTGTTACCATGGTTGTTCTTAACTGGTATTCAAACAACCACTGTTCAAAACTCCTGTTATTGTATAAACTTAGCAGTTTTTAGCATAAAATTGTCTAATTATTACACTTAATTATACTTCTATAACCAAAATCTCAGCTCCTTGTTTTGAGAGCGTTGTATTGACAACTTGAACTACTTAAGAATATAAAAAAGGGAATGTTTGGCAACTAATTCAAACAGGATTTGGCAGGCTTTAAATAGCCATTAAAGTACTTGGACTTGTGAGAACAGAAGATAGTAAGGCCAGGTGTTGCAGCTTGCCTGGGGTATGTGGGACCAGTCTGCTTGAGAGCTGTTGACAAATTCCCTGCTGCTGTAGGGTGCTGGTGATGTCTGTGATTGTACAGTAGTGTGTTACAGCAGGTTGTATGAGAAGAGCATTGGGAAGACTTTTAAATATGAAGGGGATTTCTGAGGCAGGTTTCTGGGCTAAAGGATTAAACAGGTGAGATGTAGGGACAAGATTTTTAAGTAACATTTGAGAACTGGACATCGGATTAAATGCATAACCATTCTGTGTGTTGTGGTTCACTAGCTTATGCTGCTGCTGCTTTCTGATGGATGAGGAATGGAGGAGCTTAAATTTTGCTTTCTTCCTTCTGGTAAATGTGTTGTAGCAGTGGTCTTGCTGTGACCATTCATAGTCTATAGCATGACTGTTGGGACTCTGATCTGTGGCAGAAAAACTAGTAATAGCATCATTATATAGTGAACTAATAAAGGCCCTAAGTGATGGCCTGAATCTGGGTTTTCAGTCACTGCTATATGAATTTCTAGAGGTACTGTTTGGTAGTTCTCTGAACATGTTTGAAATTACTTACTGAAACCTGCACATTGTTAATTATACTTGAAAATTCAAGGAACCATGGACCAAATCCAGACTTTGTCTTACCTCAGTGATGCACTGTTCTAGGCTGGGAAGAAAGGCTGAGTGAACTGGGTCTATTTAGCCTTGAGAAAAGAAGACTGAGAGGGGACCTGATCCAGGTCTATAAGTATCTAAGGTGTGGGGGGCAGAATGGCGAGGCCGGACTCTTTTCAGTGGTGAGTGGAGACAGGACAAGGGGAAACGGCCGGAAACTGCAGCATAGGAAGTTCTGCACCAATGTGCGCAAGAACTTCTTTACAGTGAGGTGACGGAGCACTGGAACAGGCTGCCCAGGGAGGTGGTGGTGTCTCCTTCTCTGGAGATGTTCAAGACCTGCCTGGATGCCTACCTGTGCGACCTGCTGTAGGGAACTGCTTTGGCAGGGGGTTGGACTCGATGATCTCTGGAGGTCACTTTCAACCCCTACAATTCTGTGATTCTGTGAAAAGGTGACCTCTGGAAAGAGTGGTTGAAGCTTTTCTCATTTTCCCAGTGTGCCTTGGCATGCTGTGGATTGCTCGAGCAGACTGTCAATCTTGCACCAGGATGCCTGCTTTGAGGTAAAAGAGACTTGCTGTTTGAAGTTCAAGGCTACAGATTATGCTTTTTGTTCAAGCTTCATAACTTATCTGCAAGGTGTTTGTACTCCCTGGGTGTTTTGAAATGTCTTCCCAGGGCTTTGGTCTGGAGAAGCACTCGCAAACCTGCAGTTTTTTTGCTAAGCTTTACATAAAAGGAGTTGCCTGGTAAGGAACTGCCCTGGAGTCAGAGGCAAGAGACAGTCTTTGGCTTGTGCTGGGGCCCGGGAGGGAAGAAATAGTGTTTAAGGCAAGCAACTGAGAGACCAAGGTTCTGCTCTGTACTTTTTGATTAATGTTAGAAGCTTTAGATTCTTCCTCATCTGTTTTGGGCACCCCAGGCTTAACATCAGCAGCAGATGCTAAAGCACTTGCTGTGGAATTATGTTGCAAAGTTCACATATGTACAGTAGCTCTGGGGCACCAATGAGTATTGCATGCATCAGATTCTGCCACGCATTCAAGGACTGTCCTGTATTTTTTTCCAAATAGCCAAACTGCTCCCCGCTCCCATAATGTTGCTATTTAATATTGACATAAGGTAATAGCCTGCTCCCCTGCTTGGGGCTGCTGTGCATGCTTGTCTAGCAGTGAGGCAGCTGGGGAGAGCTTCTGGCTGCTTTGGGGGGGTAGTTCATATCCTGCTGCTCTTCATCATCCTGGTGGCACTGAGTATCATAAGAGCAGTTGGCAGGTGCCTCTTATCTGGAGCTGCGAGAGCTGTGCTTGGTCCTAAGTGGTTACTGGAACCCAGTAAACCTCATGAGGTACTTCAGCTTCCTTCAAACTCCAGAGCTGAGATCTTAGCCTGCATAGTGGAAATGCTAAGTCAGGGCCTGAAGCAGTGATTGAAAACCTGGTGGGAAGGCAGGACCAACCCAAAGGAGCTCAGGTGCATGCAATGTACCAGAGTGATCAGAAGGGGTGGAGCCAGGATCCATTGGCAGTGGAGGCAAGGACATTTTGCCAGAGATCCCAAATCCCTCTCTACCTGAGGCTTCTGAAGGTAAGCAGCTTTTTCCCTTTGTTTCTGTGTCCATGCCTGCTGCACTTGGGCTTATCCTCACTTGTGGCCTAAGACTTTGCTACTCTGTTATTGTTGCTGTGTTTTCCATTGTGTTACAGCATTACAGCACAAAGTTTAATAGCAGGTGTCATTTCTAATATTCTCCTGTAATGAAGGTCTACATTTCTTCTCAAAGGTTTTCCCTTCATTGGAGCAGATATCTCTGTTCAGATGCTTTCAAATGCCATATGTCACCTGGAAGCATCAAATGACTCCCACCTCCCCAATTAGAAATGGAGGCTCCAGATGAGAACCCCTCATCAGTTAGCGACTCCTCTGTGTGCTGCCCCTTCCCTGCACTGTGTCCCCTCCCTGACCATGCAGCAGAAAGGCTGTAGGAGGAGTGTGAGTGGACAGATGCATTGCTCTGTTCTCATGGATGCGACCAGAAAATGGTGTTTCTGTGTGGCCCCAGCATCGGGCAGGAGTAACGTGAAGCAAGTGGACTGGGAACAATATGAACATATGTGGCTTGTCTCCCACCAGTGAGTTTGTTGAATGAAATTCAGTTAGCAAGCAGGGAAGACTGCTTGCTAAAACACTATTAGCCAAATTCCAACAGACTCCCAAGGGCCAGTGAGTCATCCATCCCCACCTGGCAGTATATGCCTGCTCTCCATCATGGTTACCCAGCTGTCATGGGCAGGGTTAGCTGTGGAGATCAGTTTTTGGGGAAGAATGTCACTAGCCTGCTAACTGGCAGGGCTTTGGGACCTCAATTCCAGCTTTCCCTTAGGAGTGCAACAGTGGAGCAGGTAGGATTAGATTTTATTGCCGTATGTCCACAATTTGAAAGGGGGGGGGGGGGGGGGGGGGAGGTTAGGATAGTATAAATTAGTTAACTAATGAGGTTGAGCCAGGAAGTGAACCCTGCAAGCACAACCAAAGTTTATATCTTTTGATAGCTCAGGAATTAGAAGTAAATAAACTGGGCAGTATGCCCCTTATGGGAATTGATTAAGAGCACAGCTATGACATGGGTTTCAGTCACACCTCAAAGGATGAGGAGGGGAACAGGAGTGGGGGAGAATAAACCCATCTGTCATCTTGCTGTCTGATGTGGTACCTAGCAAACACATAGGGAAAGTGTTGGTGAAAAGAGCCAAGGAAGTGTATTTCATCCAGCATGGCGAGCTCTCGAACCAAGCAACTAGTCTGAAAGGGCTTTTTCCACCATGTGTTGTGAAGGTGGTTTTATTTAGATTTGGTCTTTTCTTGTGCTCCTAGCTGCTTAGTTGGATTTCCTTTAGTTCGTATCAAGCAAAGGAGACAAAGGGCTGCATGTGAGATGTGGGAGTGCAGGAAAACATACTGCATTTTTTTCTATACCTTTTCTCACCATGCTTTTCACACAGACTGCAGTAACCCTTCAGACTGCCTATCTGCAAGAGGGGCTGTGGATTTTTTTTCTATTAAATAGAGTAGTGCTTTGTTTTCTGTCTCTGCAGTTAGCAACAAAGTCACTGGGATGGGGGCAAGAGGTGCTGCGTAACAAATATGAACAGAAGAGTGGACAAAGGCATAAATCTGGGTACACATCAGAACAATGATACACTCCAAGTTAACAGAATTTGCTTTGAAATATAGGGTATTTGGTGCCAATCATGCCAAAATGGCATCAGGGAGAAATTTCTGGCTTGCGGTGGTGCTGAGTTCTGAGGCAGATTGCTAGGAGAACAGGGACTGGATGTGGCCAGTCTTGAGCTGTTAAAGGTGGCCCTTATATGAGGGAATGGTTATGGTGGAATCTTGTGTCTGTTTGGGACATTTTGATCATAACCCACAACCTAGGTAGAGACTCTCTGTTAGAGTGATTTGGATGCTGGTGGCTCTTCAGTTGGAAGAGCTTTTGTCCTGCCCCATAAATGTGAATAAAATCCCAGTGATTAAACCCCCATCCTCCTGGCTTCTCATATGTCAGATCTTATCTATGCGAAGATTTCACCCTAGAAAGGTGAACAGTGTGTTGTGCCTTGACTTCCACGTGATGAGGTCTGGAAAAGGCCTTTCCCACAGAGACCCTTCCCTGCTGGTCCTGGCCTCCTTTCTTGATTAGCCCACTGTGTCCCACTGATTTTGGCCATGAAGCCTGACCACACCATGTCAGGCTGACTCATTTAAGGTGAGAATAAACTGGTTGAATCATAAACACCTTTACTGTAAACAAGATAACATCTTTAATGTGCTACTTTGAGAGCTCAGACAATGAAACCCTTTTTCCCTTCCCTCATACTTTCCTAATTGCTGGTATTAAGAGGGGGGGGGGAAATGCCCAACCTCCACCATCTTATACAGAAGAAAGTCTCAGTCATCCCTTTGGCTTCTGTGTAGGAGAAAGTTAACACAACAGTTTTGCTAGTCTTAAGAGCAAGTCTGCACTTGCACAAACTTGCATTCCTTGAACTTTGCTCTCTTCAGGCAGAATATTGACCAAAGAAGTTCCATGAAAACCAGCACAGGTGAGAATTCCTGGCATTTAAGATGGGGCAAAGATCTTTAAGATCATAGTTTGCAAGCTCTGTATGCGTCTATCTGGCTTTGTAGTCCAGGAAAAGAGGGTGGAAAACTAACAAAAATACCACACAGTTATAGATGTGGATGTGCTTCTGAGGTGCGCAGTCTGGAATGGAAGAACACAGCTCTGTTTAACAAATGTTCATTAATTCAAAAATCATCTCTCTGCATCTGATGACAAAAGTGCTGTGTTTCACACCAGCCTGCTATGATCACTAGAGGTGAGTGAATTGCTGTGCTCTCTGGTATGTAGAATGAAGTGTTAGCTGCACTTAAATATGTGCAAGTGTCACGAGTGTATGTTAAGTACACTTGTAAGCTTAGAAAGTTCTGTGCAGGTAACAGTCCAGATGAATGAGTGAATTTCTGTTATGGTTGTGTTGTTGGTGGCTGGCAGCATGAAACCATAAGTGTAGTAATATAATTCTGTGCTATATGATAATTTTCATGCTGCTTTACATGAAATTAATCTACAGTGAACTGTTCCTTTGTGTTTGATGAAGTGTTTAACAATACCTGCACTATCCCGTGGGAGGAGTCCTGTGCAGTCTCAGTATAATCTCCTGCCTTTTGCTGATCTGTGCTGCCTTCTTCCTAGTCTTTGTAATGGGTAAATTTATTTCCTAATCTCTGACTGTTTAAGCCTTGCATGCAGAATAGGCATCTAATTTTCCTTTAATTTTGTAAGGCATTTGTTATTTTGAATGAGTTACGTAAGCAATTCAGTTTCTGAGCTGCCTTTTCCCATCTTCATGCTTTACAGGTCTCTGCATACTGCATGCTTTTTAGCCATGTTTAAAGCCCTTCAGCAGGGGTTTCCCAATAGTCATGTAGGCTGCAAGACACAAGAGCAGCATGAGGAACTGGCAGTGTGAAAATAGGCTCATTGGCACAATAAGCAACAAATCTGGTGTTTGCAGCAGTATTTCTGAGAATGGTTTGCAGTTCTTTGATGCTGTACAATTGCTATCTGCCTGATTTTACTTGAAATATTTAGGATTAGCATCAAATTTATCCAGTTTTTGAAAATATCTTGATTGCTGAACAGGAAAGGACACTGGAAGTGTCTGTTGCTGGCACAGAATGCCAAGCAGCATACCTGAGCACCTGCCCTCTTGAATGCAGGAGTCAGCAGTCTATAGCTTCACAAAGTGCTGCATGAAGCTGCTGCTCCTCCATAGATTTACAGATTAAAAGACTTTCTGCTATGATTACTCCAGTGTCACCTAGTGAACAGCAACATTTGCAGGCAGTGAGTGTGGGGAGTCCTCTGGAAGCAGAGTCTGCTGAGTGGATTCTGAAGCCAGTTTTAGGCATATGCTGGCATCTGTCATGCTGTTGTTGTTGGCAGAGCTGCTGTTGTGACATGCCACTTTTGAAGGGCGGATGGCTACTAAGAACTGGCGCTTGAAGGTCTCGCTGAGGGCAATGTAGAGAAAGGGGCTGAGGCAGCTGTTGGCATAGCCCAAGCTAATGGCAAAATTGTAGGCATAAAAGAAGGCCATGGATGGTGTATCAATACCAAGTTGAACCAGCTGGAGAATGTAGAAAGGAGCCCAGCAAATGAAAAAGGCAGAGCAGATGGCAACTGCCATGCGGGTGACTTTCTTGGTACGAATCTGGAGACTCCTTTGGGGCAGTGGGACCACAGTGGTGGTTATGTGCTGCAGGATCTTGAAGTAGACTACACAGATAACAATCAGTGGCATGGCAAATGCCAGCATGAACTGGTAGAGAGTGAACCAGTAGATGTCAGTCTCTGGGTTGGGAAGCAAGAGAGCACAGCGAACAGTCCCATCTGCCAGAGGCATAAGGCCTGCATACATCCACACAGGAATGACAGTCAGGAAGGAGAGGAGCCACGCTAAGCAGATAACTAGAGCTGCGACACATGGGGTCCGGACATAGGTGGATTTTAGAGGATAGACAGTTGCCAAGTAACGGTCCAGGGTCATCACTGTAAGAATGTTGGTGCTGGTGAACTGACTGTTGTTGTCCAGGGTGGTGATGATGGTGCACAGGGTTGCTCCAAAGTACCATGAGCCATTACCTAGGAGCTGGTGGATGAGGAAAGGCATGCCCAAGAGGAAGAGGAGATCCACGATGGAGAGGTTGAAGATGAAAATGTCAGGCACGGTCTGGTTACGCTTCAGCTTCTTCTTCTTGACAATAGTGTAAATGACAGTGAGGTTCCCCACAATGCCCAGGAAGCAGATGATGCTGAAGAGACTGGGCATGATCACATTGGTGTATGGTGCTGGCTTCTCTGCTACTGCCAAAACAAACCAAAATCCTAAGTGCAATCCAGAAACAGTCTCTTGGTATTTGTTCTTGCCCTATCTTGCAACTGGATCCCTCCCAAAGATGTGGTTTGGAGCACCCTCTGCTGCACATGGAGGGGCTTAGCTGTGAATGTAACACCTCCTCCTCTGCTGTGCAGTGCATGTAACACCCCCACACCCCACCCCAAATATTTTTGGCTGTGAAAGTGTCCTTCATCTCTCCCGAAATACTTATGTCATTTTCTGGAACTCTCTAGCTTTTGTTGGGGCTAACAACAGGCTGGTATTCTTCTGCTCTTGCAATTGTCTGACAGGGAATTGATAGTGGGAATATTGGGTGTCCAGCCTGTGGTTTGTTTTTTTTTTGTTTTTTTTTTTAAGGAGTGGGTGAGGCATCTTTGCAAATCAGAAGCAAGCATGTACTGGTGCCAAAACTCCAATATATTTAACACCAAATCTGTTGTTTGACAACTTCAGCTTGTCTGCTGGGTAGTTTATCAATTGTTCAATATGAGGCAAAGTTCACTGACCATGCTAGGACATAACTGATGCTTATCCACACTGTGGAATCTGTGACTGTACCCTGGCTATGTCCTAGCTCTGTTGGGATCAGGACAGAGCACAGCTGCTTCCCATCTCCCTTCCCTGCCTCTCTCTCTTTCTGTAGTTTTGGTGTAGAAGAAATCCTAGTGTGTGGAAGAGGCAGGGTTTGGAGCGTGCTTCAGTATAGGCCTTCCTTTATCACCTAGAAGGAGAAAAAGTATGGCTTAAAGCTGCTCTCTGGCTCCTAAGTGTAGGTAGATTTCCAAGGCAAAATTGTTGCCTGATAGGTTACTGGCAATGATACTTTGAAGTGGGAGGCCTGAACATAATCAAATTCATGTTCTCCTTGTCACTAACTATAGTTTTAAATCACATTTTGGAGCCACATGCCTGTAGTGCCAAACAACAGAAATTTCTGCTCTTGGGCACATTAAGTTCTAAGGCATTCTGCAAGTTTCGTGTGCACTGTGGTAGACTCTCAAATCAGCCTTCTCAGCTCATTTCATCTCGTTACTCCTTTCCTATGGGACCTTTATTTATGTGTGTATTTTGGCTGTCACAGAGATATGCCTAACAGCCCCTAAGCCTAGACTGTGTGTGTCTTTCATTGAGTTGTGGATTATTCAGAATGATACTGATTGGAAATGCTTTTCACCTTCTTTACTACTGGTTTTCTCAGCCTACTCCTGTAGAATAAGGGATGTTGTCTCCTCTTGCATAACTGAGAAATACTGTAAATGAGATTAAGTGACAGATAATCACAAAACATTACCAGCCAAAGTGGTGTCTGTTTGCCAGATGGTATATGCTGACTAACATCTGGAATTCGTGAGTACCAGCGTCTGCAGTCTTGCTTTAGTGTCACTGAGAACATTCACTGAACTGGCAAGATAACTGAAGCTGTGTTGCTGGCCTGGCAATGGCTGGAGAGTTTTGTGTCACCAATATGTACTACCTCTGTCCACCCAGGAGTATGGTGTGGGTTACTGTTTTCTTTTGCTGGTAGTAGGATGCAGTCAGCTTAGGCATAAGCAAAGGCCAGAATCCAGTAAAATGGGGGTTATGTCACTTTATCTGGAAGCTTTTTTATGAGATGATAAAACAGGTAGCAAGGGATAAAGCAGAACTGCCAGGGGCCTGAAGTACAGGTGCAGAAGAGAACCTGATCTGTTTGATAAGGCAGTAAACCTCCTCAAGGCCATATAGGAGCTTTAATGGTCCCAGTTCTTCCTGGATCCTCTTCGATGCAAGAAAATGCTCAATTTAAGCGGCTGTAAATAAAGTAGTGTTATCAGCATCCCACTTGAGACCTGGTACTAGTCTCCAGCATTCAGCCTGTGTGTTTCCTGAACTTTCAAACAGATTTCACATCTCCTTAATGCTGGAAGATGGAAGATTAGAGACTGGAAAATGACTGTGGTCCTGCTGTTCTGTGTCTAGCTGTTATGAGCTGTGCTCTCCTTTCTTTTAGCCTGAAACTTTGTTACTAGTGCAGTGGAAATGGGTTATAAGGTTGAAGTATAAAAGCTGCATGTTTAGCTGAAAACTGGAACAAAACATCCTTTTTCTGCAGTGTTATCAATAGAGTGCTCATGGTTACCCTTGTAATATTTTGAATGAACTCAGCTGGCCTTTGAGTGAAGTATGCACAAGCCCAAAGGCTTTGTGTGAGGTGTGGTTTGTATAGTGCTGTAGCATTTTGCCTGATGTACTTCCTGCTTGTACTAATAGCAACAAGTGGTGTTAGCTGGAAGCTGGAGTTCATGTGTGTTTTGTGGAATGGAGTTAGAAGTGTGTGACTACCAAATTATCAAAAATTACCCCTTATCTCAAGAACATAGAGGTTTTAGAAATGGTTCAATCTGATTTTTTCAATAATGATTTTGTGCAAAACCAAGTGGCTGTACTTGTATACAAAAAGAGTTACTTCTAGGCATTGATTTATCTTTGCCTGCAGATCTGTGGCTGCCCTGTTATTCCTGAAAAGTCACAATGTAGTCCTCACTGGAAACTCAGTGAGAACCAGTCTGGACTGTATTCTTCAATCATGCCCGCATGTGCAGCAATCTAATCTTTATTGCATCTCAGAAGATAGCATCTAAAATGTGCTTTTATGCAATATAGAAGATGTTGAGCATGAAAAATCGTTTTTTAAACACTTCTGTTGTACCCTTGAGGGTATTGCCTTATTGTCCCTACACAATTTGTCTGACAACACTGATAACATGCGGTAGACTGGGGGGCCTCTCTCCTTTCTGCCCCAGTGGGATTTTACATTCTTTGTCTTGTTCTCCTCCCCCATTTCTCCATCCTCAGTACTAGTGCCCCAGTGGCTGCTCCTCGTAGCCCGCCTCCCCCTGGGCCCCGCTGTCGGCGGTGCTCGGACGCCGCGTCTCCCGGCAGCGCCCCGTGGCGGGGCCCGGAGCTGTCCGCCCGCAGGTGCTGAAGGCACAGCAAATAGACCACGGGGAGCTTTGGGGCTGTGCCCTTGCTCCTGGCCCCTGCCCTTTGGGCACCCGGCTGGTCAGTACCCAGCAGAACACCCCGCAGCCCAGCTCACCTGAGCCGTTCCGAGCCTCCAACGTGGAGAAATTGTGCAAAGAGCTGATGGGGGCCATGGCAATTAGCCCCGGAGGCTGAGGTTCTTCTCAAAGTTGGCCAAGTTGCCTCCAGGGATCCGTGGCGGCGATGGGGTGGGTCCCACAGCCGGGGTTGAACGGGGTGTGGGAGGCAGCAGCGGAGTCTGAGGCTTGGCTGTGCTCTGCTTGCTGGCTTCAGCGCTGTCGAGCTCGAAGCGAGTGCTGACATCAAGGAGCAGCTGACTGGCAGCCACTTCAGCTGAAAGCATCCCTCTGTCGCTATCGGGTAGGAGGGGATGCTGGGAGAGAGGGAGCGGTGAGGCGCTGCCTCCGTGGAGTTGCAGCCAGTGCCCCTTTGTGTCATTTTCCCCAGATCCCCTGATGGACAGCTGGGATTTGCACCTTTCAAATTATAGCCAACTTTCTCTCACTGTTATCAGTAGGACATAAGAGCTATGTTTTTCCTTTTATGTATCTCCACTCTCTTGCCTTTGCTATGGATTTTTCTCTTGACTCACATGCTCTTTTCATTCCTGAGTCACAATCCTGTCCCCACTAGTGGGGCTGGAGGATATCAAGGTGCCAAATCACCCACTGAAAGGCGTTGCTTTAGTCATCTGACTCCTTTAACTCAAGTTCCAGCCTGAGATACTTCACTTGTAATTAATTCTCTGCTGTATTTCTTGTCATAGCTCATTTGCATCCTAGTTTAGAAATTAGCTAAACAATTATTTAAACTCTTGCTATCTATGCTGGATTTCTAGTTAATTAGCACAAAGTGGACTTTTATCCAAAGCTTGATGACCACTTCTCCCTGCAGGCTAGACCTCCTCCTGCTGTAAGATCTGAGCTGTCTGGTCAGTCATAGCTAATTCCAGTCCCATACTGCTAACTTCAGGTTTTAGTCTTCAGCTTCTACCTATTCTGGCTACTGAGAGTGAGCCGAAGTCCAAGACAGCAGCTTTATGTGGTTTTATTTTCACTGCTGAATGTTAGAGGATTCCAGAGATGGAAGCACAGCCAAAAGCAAGGAAGGACCAAGCAGAACTTGCTCTGTGATGAGGAAGCAGAGTGGCTTGCAGGCTGTCCATGACCAGTATGTGGAACTCAGGGCAGCAGATGTGCTCTCAGCAAACAGGCAGATCCCGCTGCAGAAGTTAAAAGGTTGCAGGCAGTACTCAGTGTCAGACAGAAACAGTCAGGAGCTCTAAGGGAGGCAAATCCAACTGCAGGGTGTGGTGTTAATTGTGTTGCTGCTTTTCTTATGAAAACAGGCATTAGCATGAGGAAGAGACAACTGTAATTTGAACTCCTCCTGAGCCTGAATAGGGGAAAAAAAACTCAAAAAGTTGAGCTCACATCTGTAGCTTGTGGATAAGTGTGCTCAAGAGGAGAGAGAGGCTGTTCTGCATGAAATGATGGGTGGACTAACCAAGACTAGATGCCTGCCCAACACCCAAATTATTGCTCTGCTACCCTTTTCAATGAGGACAATGATGGTGTTGAACTTGAAAGTGGATATTGGAGATCTGAGATTTAATAAAATTGGAAAGTCCAAGAGGTTTAAGTCAGAGAGATGAGAGAAACTTCACTGGAAAGAGCTGTTGCACGAAACTGTAAATCCAAGCACAAGGATTTATGATAAAGCTGTTAAAACAGAGGTGATGTTTTATAACCAGTTATTGCAATCCTGCTATCTGATTCTGAGCAGGGAAAGGCAAGAAGAAAATTGTAATAGCTGAGATTCTGAGCTCCAGTATGCTGAGTCCACTAAAACATTTCAAGTACAGTGTCTCCCAGGAAATCCTTGAAAGTTGGAGAAGACATGGAGAGGCACAACATTTGTAAAATAAGGGATGAATCACAACTGATGCTGGAGACTTGTGATGGGAGAGAGGCTGTGAGTATTGATAGCACTGGATGGAATACCTTCCTGGTGTGGACCTGCAAGCTAGAAAAAGGGCTTGGCTCAGTTGGCAACCAGAGCTCTGTAGCAGCCAGATGTTTCTTTTCTGTTCACTTGGTAGATCAGCCATACGTGCTCTTTGCTGAGCACAGAGATCATAGAATCATAGAATAGCCTGGGTTGAAAAGGACCACAATGATCATCCAGTTTCAAACCCCTGCTACTTACAGGGTTGCAAGCCACCAGACCAGGCTGCCCAGAGCCACATCCAGCCTGGCCTCGAATGCCTCCAGGCATAGGGCATCCACAACCTTCCTGGGCATCCTGTTCCAGCGTGTCACCACCCTGATGTCTGAAGTGTTGCAAGCAGTAGAAGAGATGGAAACCTTTTAAAAAGATAATGAAGATAATGATAAACTAAAAGGATGACTGCTTATGAATACAATAATTGTAAGCCACTTAGTGTTAACAACCATGGGACTACGAGCAGAGGCACACATTCAGCAGCAGCACAAGTAAGCACTTGTTTATCAGCTGGGAGTTTATTAGGTGTGAAGGCAGGAGTAGGACGTGCATGGGTTTGTTATGAACTACCTGTTTGACATGGCTTTACAAAAGGCAAATGGGGTTCTCAGAGGGGCCAGGTGAGATGTTTCTGTTGCAGAAGTTACTGCTATCACATAAGATGAAGTGAGACCTCCTTTGGAAACCATTATGGATTTTTGGTTATTTGTGTGCAGGTCTCCATAGGAAGTTTAGCTGCAGAAAGGAATAAAGTTGAGACACAGGGAGCAAGAGTGGGCAGGTCAGGTACCACCTCCCGTTGTGTGGAACAGGATGCTTTCTGAGGTGGTTCTGCCTTTCAAACCTGATGGAGATTTCAACAGAAGGGTTAAACAAACCAGAAATAGACCATTTTGCTAGTTGACTTGAAATACTTGGGGAGAGAGTTCATCTGGATAAAAATCAACCCAAAATACTATTTCTGATTGACTCAGTTCCTGAAGGGTTTTGTGATGGTAGAGAGAATGTAGATGCATCAATGTGATGCTTTCTAAATGTCTCAGTTTGCCACCAGTTCTTTTTCGCTTCTCTACCCTTGATTTTCCTGGTGCGTGAGTGGGACGATTCCTCTGGAAGACACTGGAGATATTGCTGCTGTCTCCTCTGAGTTAGGCCTCCATGCTAAGGCCTATTCCCATATCTTGAGCCATTGCAATTTGGGGCACTTGAATCCTCTTCCTGCTGGCAGTGCGTAAGTACCCTTGCTTATGTCTGCTTTTTTATTCTCTGCCTTATTTGGCAGACTGAGGTGACAGAGCCTTTGTAAAGTGATTTGAGATGTTTTGTGTAAGAATGCATGCATGTGAATCTCTGTTGCTGACATTGCAGCTAGAGATTTTAGCGGACTCAAGAAATCAGAGCTATCTCTAGATGCAGGTTCCTTTCCTGAATGTAGTTATTCAAAAATGTAGTTATTTAAAGCTTCCTCCTGAAATGAATATACTTAACTGCACTAGAGGAATAACAAAGTGAAAGCAGTGTCCTTAATCCTGCCCTTTCATCTCCTGGAAATTCCCTCCTTTGTCTCTTTCTCTGTGTCCTGATTATTAAAAGAAATGAGAAATAATTTCCACTTGGAAAAAAACCAGGGCAACAAAACTGCAGCCCAGCTGATCACAGCAGAAGCCGTGGAGGCAGGAGCTGGAAGGAGTTGTTAATGAAATGTCAGCAGCAAGCCAAGAGCAAGGGCTGGAACCTGTCCAGATGGCACTGCTAATGGACTGCATTTACTTTGAGAGCATCTTCCCAGGAAGAGGCTATCCGAGCAGGCATTGCTGCTGGTCAGCTGCAGCCCTGGGCAGCTATGGGTATTTGTCGGGTTACATCAGGCCTCCAAATGGGCTTTTCTGAATTCCTCCTGCTGATAGGGGGTGTCTGCCCTGCTGCATGTAGGGGGAAATGGACCCCAACTTTAGCAGTGATGCATCAGTGACCTGGTGTTTGCTCTCCCTGCTGCCTGCCCACAAGGCAGAGGATGGCTGGCAGGGAGGAGCAGAAGGTGCCAAGAGGCATGGAGTACTGGGGACAGGGAGAACAGATCACAGGGCTGGCTAGGGCTTGCTAGCATGGCCCTGATGGTGGCAAGTAGTGGCCCAAGTGCCTGAGCTTCCCTTCATCTCATATCAATCTGGATATTCATGTTTCTTGGCCTGCCAGATAAGGTGGCCTTGCTATTAATCAAGAAGCCTGGAGAATGGGATCAGTGTGAGGCAGGTATGCTGTGGAGCTAATCTCCTTTACTCCCTGATGATGGATGGAGCTCATCTCAGACATTAAATCAAGTCTATGTGCATGCATTGGGCAAAATGGATTAGACGCTACGCTGTTAGCAGAGGCATATTCTGGAGGATGCCCAAGGTTCTGGCTTAAGGCAGCCTCCAACTGGAGCTGCAGCAGGGTGACATGGTGTGGGTAACAGAGGTTACAGTTGCTAGAGAGCTTGGATGGCTCCCAGCTCTTCTTCACAATCACCTGTTGTGTTCCCTCCACATGGACAGGGCTGGGGAGCAGATGTCAGCCATAGCTGAACTTTATTTGTTGCAGAACTGCTCTCCCAAACAGCTGGTGGAAGCTCCTGCGATGGTACCAGGTGTACCCAAATATCTGCAGTCTCCAGACCTTGTGTCACACAGTGGAGACTCAATTGTCTGTGTGGTGAAGCTCAAATGGGAATGGAGGTGGAGCACCAGCTCTGACACACATGGCAGAAAACATCACTTCTGATCCCCTGTAGACTCCAGGACTAGATGGTCCTGTGTGAGCAGGATCTGCTATTGGATGCCAGCCCTGGTCGTGACTCTTGCAGCATCCCGTGTAAAAGGTTCTTTAATTCTGCTGTAAGATCAGTGTAGGATAGAGACAAGTGAGATCTTGCCCAGCTCTCAACAGTGCTACTGGGCTACTTTGGATATCGCTGGACACAAGGAATGATGTCTTGGAGGCAGAGCAAAACTCTTGGGGATGAGGTGAGCTTGTCCGTAACAAGCTCTTCATCTACTTCAGACAAATGCTTGGTTCTGGGGTTAGCAGGAGGTATTGGTTAATAAAAATAATAAAACGATCTGAAGTCTGCATCTTCTATGGAGAGTCACAGGCCTGGCAATGCAGAGGCGAGTGTCTGTTTCTATGGCTGTGCTTAGTGTGGGTGGCATGCTACAGAGAAGAGGATGTGCATTTTTATCTTGGCCATCCCAGAGCACACACTCATCCTAGAGTAACTCAAGATATTCCCAGCAAGAGTCCCAAGCTCTGATCTCTATTGGAGTGATGCCAGGGCCTGCACACTCTTGCTGCATGGCAGCTGTAAGCTGCAGTGTTCACTGACATCATAGTTGTGTTTTCTGATTAGAGAACTGTCTAAGCTCCACAATGGTGGTTGATTACATTTGGAGTAGATATCAGCTGTTTCCAGGGAATAGCGCCCACAGGGACTGCACATGGCTGGCACTGCAGAGTGGGGTTGGTCCTGGAAGAGAATCTGCTCTGTGAAGGTAAATGTACCTGTTCTTCATGTTCAGAATGGCTGAAAATGGGTGGACAGCACCCAGCAGGTTTGGTAATGGAGAGTTTATTTCCTTCTCTGCTTTAAGTGCAAAGCCCAACTGACATCAAAGCAACAAAGTCTAATCCCATTTTGAATCAGTGCAAGCACATGCAGTGAATGTTAAGCAGAGACTCAAGCAGGAAAAAAAAGGGGGGGCGGGAGGTATTATCTTTAATTTCCTGAGAGGAGGAGATAGAAGAGGAAAGGCATGGGAACAGAAAGAGGTGGCAGCTGGCATGGACAGTTTTTGAAAGAGGAGGAAAACAGGAGGACAGGAAGGGGAGAGGAGCAGGAGCAGCACCAGCATGTGCCATGGAAAGGTGACTCCAGTGGCTAGCACATATAAGGGCTGCTCCTGCCTGGGTTCCCACCTAGATGTAGGGAAGGGATTGCTGTGATGGGTGCAGAAAGGTTTGGGCTGTAGCTTCCAGTTCATATATTTGAGACCAGGCTGTAGAGCTGCTTTTTGTGTGATGCATGCTGGTGTCCAGCAGAGTGACACAAAATGAGAGCTGAGCTTGGTGAAGGAGAAGCAAGGGCTTGTTGTCTGTGGTTGTGTGTATGAAAAGGATTATTTGCTGTAAGAACTTCCTGAATCCCTTCTAAGTCCTGTTTGCCAAGTAGACGCTGACTCCTAGCTGTGGTTTATTACACTATCACTACCAGCTCTGCAAAGGGTGATTTCTGCCTCACTTCTACCAAGTGTCTTGGCAGCCATGTCTGTGCTCCTACCTGGGGAAAGCAGCAATGCCTGCAAAGGGTGATATCATGTTGGGCTGCTGCAGCGAACAGAGGACCTTGAGCTGCAGCTGAGCAGGGAGTGGGAGTAGTACAATGCCGCCCAGCTGGTTCATAACATACTTGAATTTTTTCAAGTCTGGGCCCTGCCGGCTCCTCTATGGGTGGGGCTGCTGCTGCTTTCTAAGTTAGATTTTTGCAGATGAGAGGGGGGAGTGGGAACTCTGCATCTTAAGCCTGCACATCTGTGTCCATCTCACCTGAAGCTGCAGATGCTGTTGAGTGTGTCACTTGTGCCAGTGGGACCCCTTCTCTCCCTGGCAGCATCTGCAGTGTTTTGGTTATGGAGAAAGAGGAATGTTAAGGTAAATCTCAGAAAAAAGGGGAGGGAGGAGGAAGCGGAGATGAACAGCTGCTAGTGCTGTGAAAAGAACACACTGAGCTCCAGTCATAATTCAGCTGCTGAAGCCATGGACTGGGGAGAGCTGGCAAAGCATCGTGCAGTGACGTTTTAAGTCAAGCATCCCAACCGCAGGAGCATAATATGTACTCCTCCTGCTCAGTTACTACCTCAGAACGCTGCTTTTACTTGCTGCCTTGAATTAAAAACAAAAACGCTTTCCCAACAGCGTGCAACAAGACGATCATTGTAGCGTGGCCCTCTAGATGGCAACATCGCCCCGAGGAGGAGGGTCCTTGCTGGCCGTAAGAAGCTCGGCTCGGACGAGGGGCTGAGTGCCAATCTGCCCCGCGAGGCCGTGGCTCGGTGCTGCTGGCGCGCGTTCCGCAGCGGGTGTGGGGCCGTAGGGCAGGGCCGCGCTCTTAGCCACCCTCCTGGGGCTGCTCTCTGATCCCAGAAGCATCTCTTAAAATACAACTTACTCCTGGGCAGAGAAATAGCAACATGTTATGAAGGACTTCTGTAGTGGCAATTCAGTCAATTCTCTCATCCCCAATCCGTGGACAGGCAGAAATGAGTGTTAGGGCAGGGATCTGTCACCCAGCTGCAGTCCTTGGTAGGTCTCTGTGCTGTGGATCACTGAAGAACTATTTAACCCCTAAGACTTAAATGAAAGCTGTGAGATACATGATAGGAAATCCAGACTGCTGATGCTAGTTCTCATCTGCTTGTCTGCTGCCAGAGTGTGGGGTTTAGATTGCAGTGTTAGATGCACCCATACTTGATTTTGTGTTCAAAGGCTGTGGATATCCAGGAAACGAGTGAACTTCCCTGTGGTACCCCCTGCTCAAAGGGTGTGTATGACTGCAGAGATTAACACCTAAATGACCCAGCTTTAATGACGTGTGTGTTGCTGAACCTTTGAGTGGGAATACCCTTGGAACACATGGTGTAACTGTGCTACAGAGGAGTGGAGGTGAAGTCCTATCCTGCACAAAGCGGTGATGCGGGACCTGTTTTATACAAAGCAGGGTCTGGGCTACTCTTTGAAAAGCAGGTTCAGTCTGTGTTCAGGGGACTGCAAAGCATAGTTAAGATCCTTAAAAGCACAAAAGGTGCTATGTAAGTTTAGGGGATTATTATAAATGTCAATGTGCTTTACAGCTCTGACGAAACTCAAAGAAGGAGTAACAAGACCATTCACTTCCCTGCGCTTCCTAGCAGGGCTACTTAGGGCTTCATGCTTCAACACAGAAGCTGTAAAATGTTGATGTTTATAATTAGGTGTGCATAATGATCTCTTTATTCCTGAACTCACAAGGCTGGGTGTTTCTGGAAGCATCAGCTTCTCCTCACGACGATTCACCCTGTCCTCCCCTAGCAGGACTGCTCAAGGAACCCTCTTTTGGGGTTGCGTTTGGGACTAAGAGATGCCTGCACCTCCCCTTGGGCTGTGGGCTAGGCACTTAGTGAGTAAAATTAAAGCCTCTGTGTGTTTTTAAGCAGATCAGATGCTGGTAAATCCTGTGGTATCATGTAGCAAAAGCTGTCCAGCTTTATTAGCAGTCTCTTGTTTCAAGAGCACAGTGCTTGCGTGGGAGTGCTCGGTTCTGCTCTCTCTTTCTGCTGAGGGCTGGCAGAAAAGAAGGCGATTTGGAAGAGCGAAGAGTGGTTCGGAAAAGCGGGATGAGTTCGGGGCTGGGATGAGGGGCTGCGGACTTCCGACTTGAAAGGGTCCAGCAGTCTTCAGAACTACACAGCTGAGCTCCGAGCCGCCCCTTCTCGGCAGCCTAACTAGCAGAGCCGGAGCTGGGAGCGCGGAGCGGGACCCAGGAGCCGAGCTCCCGGCCCTTCCCCTGCCCAAATCTGGCGGCGCATCACAGTGAGTGACAGCCAGCCTGGCCCTGCCCAGCCCGCACATCCCGCCGGTTTTTTCCAATCAGACCGGCCCGGGGAGGGATTTCCTGCGGGGACGGGGTCAGCCCGAACAGGACCCGGCTGAGTGCCGTGCGAGCGGAGGAGCGGTTGCTCGGGGCCGCCGGCGTGTTTTTTTTTTGGTTCGGCCCGGCCCGTCCAGTCCAGTCCAAGCTGTGCGTCTCGGTGGGCTGCGAGCGCCCCCGGGTGAGTTGGGTCCGCGGAGCCGCCTCGCTCGGGACGCGGAGCGCGCAGAACTCGGGGCGGTTCGCCCGAAGTGGAGCGGAGCTCCCTCGGAGCACCGCCGGATTGCAGCGCTGTGGTGGGAGGCGGAGCGGGACCCTGCGGGGTTTCCCGAGGTAGGTGAGGTTCTCCCCCGCCCCTCCAAACCGAGTTCCTTTGCCGATTCCTCATTAGCATCTTTCCTTCCTTACTTACGTAAATTGTTTGATGGTTGTTTTCCTTCTCTCCTTTTTTTTTCCTGCGGCTGTAGGACTGTTTCAGATACTTCGGATCTCCGGATGGATTTGTGGGCTGAAGCTTCGCTTTGCTCCTGTGGGAGGGATGTTTTGCTTTTCCAGCTTTGTGCCTTCCTCGAGTCTTGCCTTTGTTGCTGCTCTTTTCTTGGGAGGCTGAATAGGTGGAGATCGGTATTCGGAGCTCTTGATACTTCAGAGTTGTTTGTTGAGTCTTGTGTGCTCCAGGAGAGGTAGGCAGCAGTGTGAGGCAGTTTTCTAGGTGAAGCTGCACAGATAATGAATGTGTAAATATCCTCAACGGTCCTGTATTTGTATCTTGTGCTTACAGAGGGGTGTGGAGTTGGATGCAGATCTCTGAGTGAAATAAAATAAGTAGTTTTGAAGACAGAGGGTTGCAGGAGGCGTTGGAAAGCAATTTGTTTGTGTCAAGGTGTTATGACTCCAGTAGCTGAAACTTTGTTGTACAATAGGTAAGCTGGTGCGGGTGCTCTGTGGTACGGAGACGTGCTATCTGATTTGTGTGTGCATGGGCTTTGGCTTCAGGCACTTAACTCCCAGGCAGCCTTGCACTGATGGGTCATCAGTCAGCAAACCCAGAGACTCAGGGAATGACAGCAGAGGGGTAAATCCTCAGTCTGGTATGGGAACATGGGCATTGTCTTGTCCCAGGAGCTACACCTACATGGGAGCATTGTCTCTGCAGCTGTGCATAAGGAAGGGCTGGAGCAAGGGGAGCCTGGTGCTGGGGATCTGTGCTTGCAGGCAGCTGCAGTTCCCAGTATTGCAAGTGGGTGGGGTGAGCAACACTATGCTTGATGTGGGGTCCCATGAGGGACTGGGACGCCCCTTCTGCTTTTGCCCATGAACCAGGCAGACTTCTCCCACTGTTGCTCTTTCTCTCTCCTGTGTGTTCTGCCCTCAAAACGGTGACCTCGATTGCTCAGAAGTAGAAGCACCCATCGTTATTTAAATGGCTGGGGGTGAGTGCTTTGGAAAGGGAGACAACAGACTTGGGCAGCAGCTGGGGGATACTGAAACTGGTTCCCATCCAACCTGGGTTGGAGTGGTGGGGCGATGTGTGACAGACCAGCAGCTGGAACAATGCATGCTGCCTGCCCTCCTGCTTTCATGCTTGTCCCTGGGGCTTCAGAGCAGCCTGCTGGATACGTGGTCCTGAACCAGCATAGAGTTTCTCACTGCCCTGTTTGGACAACCCAGGTACAGGGCAAAGTGTTGGCTGGGAGATGTGAATGGCTGGAGAAGCCTGGGCCCTTTCCAGGGTGCCCTGTACAGCTAGGACGGGGGTTTCATCATGTTCCCTGAAGCACGGTTGTGCTATGGTTTGCACTCAGCGCTCACTTGGGCCCAGTAGCGTTCATGTATTGGATACAGAGTGTCTTGAATCCCAGAGCACTGAGCTTTCATGGTAGCTTGAAAGGCCAGGGTTTGTCCCTGTACCAGATGGGAAAGGTACCAGGCAGGTTCAGCCAGTCTCAGCGCCCCTGGAAGACTTTGGCAAAACCACCTCAGCTCCATCACTTGGATGCTACCAGTGGCAGAGGGGAGAGGGAGAAGTTGCAGTGACCTGGACCCCATCTGTGGTCAGTGTAGAGTGCACAGCGTGCACAGCCCCATGGGCTGTGAGAACAGGGAAGGAGCAGTGGCAGCACCACTCATCCATCCACAGCTCCCCTACAGAAGGCTTCCTCCACAGGTCCTTCCCTCTTTTTATCACAAGGATGAGCCAAGTCCCACCAGGACTAAATATAGTCAAAGTATTTGTTCTTTGACATGGATACAGAAGCTATCATGATGGTGCCAGCCAGGAGGTAAATGTTCTTTGAAGGCTGACTCTGCTCTTCCCTTCCTCAGGTCCTGGGCTGCTGTGCCAGCCTGAAACAGGGCTCATCTGTGTGCGGGGTTCCCCATTGTGGCTGCAGCACAGTTTCCAAGAGGAATGCTGAAACAAAAGCGCTAATGAGCACCAGAGAGGAAGGATCTATAACTTCCAGATGGCAACAAGCCTGTAATCCCTTTGGGAAGGATTAGGGACTCATCAGCGTGGCAGAGCCTGGCAAGGATAGCCAAGCAAGGCACCTCTGGCTGCAGAGTCCAGTGCAGGTTTGGCAGCATCCTGACGCTGGCCCCGCTGGCTGTCCTGCCCTGAGCTGCCTCGTTTGGTCTTGTAGCATTCTGTGGTGGCCAGTAACTGGTCCTGCAGCACTGAACTCTCCTCATTTTGACTGATGGCATGTTCTTCAGCCTAACCCCATCTGGGTCCTGCTGCTCCCAATGAAGAAAGGGACTTCTGCTGCTGAAAGGGAGACTTCTTCCTTTTTTTTATGTCCCGTGGAATTTTAAGGCATTCTTCTTGCTGGATTTCACCTCCTATTCAGGCATATTTTGAGGATTTACAAACTTATTTCGATGGCTTTATAAACTACTGGGATCTGAAGGCTTCTTCCTTCTGTGCCGCTCCTCCCACCTGTCTGCAATGGGGCGAGAGCAGGAACTGATCCAGGCTGTGAAGAATGGGGACATACCTGGTGTGCAGAAGCTGGTGGCCAAGATCAAAGCATCCAAGACCAGTGAGTATCTGGGTGCAGGGCTGCTGGGATCCTTCCTTCCTCTGGGCATCACTGCATGTCCCAAGCCACAAGCTGTGTCCACAGGTTCTGTGCAGGGCTCATTCTGAACATCTGAGCTGGGGTGCTGGTGCAGACTTTGAACCCCCATGGGAGAGTTATGCTGTGGTTAGAGGCGTGAATGCAGCCTGTGTTGATGAATGACTGAGCTGTAAACGATCCTCCCAGCAGAGCTCGGGTTCCCTTTGGGCTCAGGGCCAGGGGCCCTGAAGTGTGGGCACTGAGCAGGGAAGGGCAAAGGGAAACAAATAGCAGGGGAGACCATGAAGCTGCTTGGGGGGATGTGGTACAAAAGGTCTTTAGCAATTGCCACTTACTTTGTATTTATCTTGTGAAAAATTATCATCCAAGCCAGTCGACTGGAACCAATTGTAAAACCTTGAATTTCAGTCTGGTAATGTTTAACCCTTCAGCAGTCCTGATTTCTTTCATGTATGCTTGGAAAGGCCAGCTGCAAGCAGGCTCAAAGCAAATGGCAAGCTTGACCAGTGTTAGGTGTTTGATGGGCCAATGGCCCACCTCCCATTGGTGTTGTGAAGGTCATGGGGGCCCTGGTGTCTTGAAAGTACCTGACAACTCACACTGGAAACAGAGGGTGTAAAAGGTGGAAGAGCAGACCTAGTGCTACAGAACTTGCAGAAGGCTGAGCTTCATGAGCAGGTACTCTGGTCACTGCTTGCAAGTTGCAGAGAGAAGCAAACTGGAAAAAGTAAACAAAAGAGTGCTTGTCTGCGGGGTGTGAGCAGGGGGAGCTGCACAGCTCCTGTGTGGGATGTGGGAGCCACTCTGGGCAAGGATTGGCCAGAGAATCCCCTGTCCCATGCTTACAGCCTGCAGGGATGACTGACTGGGAAGTTAGAACAGGCAAAACAGATCTAGAATTAGCTCCCTACAGTAAAGTGTTCATATAATCTCCCAAAGAGCCCGTCTGGCTATGGCTGTCATCCAGGCTGTGCCTTGTGGGAGGGTCTCAGGGGTCTCTGCAGGAAAACTTGAGGGAAAAACTGGAGGGAGTGGGGAGAAGCAGCCAGGAGTAAAAGCTCTCATTCTTAATCGGTGCAGCTCAGAGCAGAGAGGCTGGTGCTGAGAAACATTAATTAGGCTGAGGATTTTAGATGTGAGATGGGGATAAAATCCCCAGGATTGGCTCCTAGAAGGCTTTGGTTAGTGCCAAAGCTTTATAAATCTATGTGGGCTGCTGTTTGCCACTGGAGCCAGCCCTGAGCCTGCTTTTATCACAGAGGAGGCTGGGTGCCCCTTTGGGTGACAGGATCAGGTGCCTTTGCCTCTGCTCAGTGCTCAGGATCTGTACCTCTTTGGGGCTGCAGCCTGTGTAGGGCAGATCTTAGGGCTGGAGCAAGATGGACTTGCTCGTGCAGAAGGCCTGAAAGCCGCTCCAAGGCAGTAAATAATGTCAGCAGATGCAACGTGGGTCCCCAAGCTGGTGTCCTGTGGCCAGGCAGCATAATGCGGGCAGGCATGGGGCCCCCACAGCTTTCCTTGCCTGTGTGCCGGGGGTGGACGTCCAATACCTCTCTCCCTGTTAAAGCCTGTCTGTGTTTTCTCTGGCGTCTTCCCTCCCTCCAGCCATGGGACACCCACGTGAATTGAGTGCATTGAAATTCCCCATTGAAGCAGCGTCAGCAGGTCCTTCGCTATGCTTATGTTCATGTTACTCGTTTATAAGGCGGGGAAGCAAAAAGCCCAGGCCATGGCAAGGCACTGTCTGCAAGCCCTGAGCCACTGCATGGGGGGCAGCTGCTGCCAATCCCTTATGCTTCCCTCTGCCTCCTTCTGCCCATGCCATGTGAGTGGAGCGTTTGTTGCTCGTTAAAGTGCCTTTTCCATATGACAGACCGAGATGCTGATTTTTTTTTTTTTTTTTTTTTTTTTTTTTTTAAATCCCTCTAAGAGTCCTTCTGCTGTCTTAATGGATTCAGAGTACCGTCACTGTGATTAGCCCTCCGGGACTTCCTGTGCCTAAAAAAGTCACCGCACATAAGCAAGAATCAAGTGCCAGTCCCGGCAGCAGGAACTTCAGGGACACATTGTTTAATATTCACCGTGTGCAGCCCTCATCCCCAAGCAAGCGCTGCTGTGCAAGTGGGTCACAGCGCCTATTATTGCAAGGCTGCTGGGGGTGTGGAGGAGGGAGGGGCAGAGAGAAAGTTTGAGTTGGGAGGATTAGAGTCAGCATGGGCAGATATCCTGCCTGCAGGAAGGGGCCGTGGGGATGATGCCATAGTCACTCATAGCTGGAAGGAGAGAGTCTGCTCCCACTGCCCCGGCTGTGCTTTGTTGAATTTCCCCTGAGCAGCAGTAGAAACATCCCTCTTTTTAATTTCTTTCTCTCTCTTTCTCCCCTCCCCTCCCCGTCTCAGCACTGCAGAGTTTAATTGAAATTGTTAAACGACCCGTCACGGCTTTGGCCTTTCTCCCTGGCGATCAATCACATTCCTGCCTGGCTGTGCTCACTAACAATGCAACAGAACCAGGGAGGCTGTGCAGGGTGGTAGAAGCCCCTGGGAAGGGGCAAACGGGACCTGCAGACCCCATCCCAGCTCATTGCAGCCATGGCGGGGTGAAGGCAGTGGGGACAGCTGCTGGTGGGGGGGTGGGGAGACTTGTCCGAGGAGTGAGCCTTAATGCCTTGGAGGTAGCCTAGGACTGGAGGTGCTGTGGAAGAGAACAGGAGCTGGACTCACTGTTTGCCTTTCTTAAGGGAGTGGTGAAGCTTTTTGTTTAAATGTGCATGAAGTGCAAAGAAAGTGCAACAGCTGAGCAAACTTGTGCTAAACTCAAGGATAGAGGGCCTTCTTGCTGGGCTTTCACCCAGTGCTGTGGAAGGGCTGGTTGGCCTCAGCCTGCTGCTGACCCCTTTTCAGCAGTGGCACTGAGGCTTTTGGAACTCCCAGACCTCAGATATATCAAGAGCAGGGCATGGGTGCCTGGGATTTGGATCCATCTGGGCTCTGACCTAACAAGCTGTTAAATGCAAGTAAAGCTCCTAATGGGAAGCCTTGGCTTTATCCCCTAGTGTAGGTTGGTGCTTCTTACTGATGGCAGCATGGGACACAGCGTTTTTTTTTGTTGTTGTTTTTTTTTGTTGTTTTTCCCAGTGCCAGTCCTTGGATGCTGCTGTCACTTATCTGGCTGAGGAGAGGGGTGATGCTGAATGGGCTCTGCTGGCTGCAAGTCTGCAACAGGCAGATGTGGGATAATTTGCTCCCTCCCCCTTAAATTTCCTGCTAATCTCTAGTAGCTGTATCAGCTTAAGCTCCAAAGCGTGAGGTTTAATATTTCTCCTGCTATTTGTTAGCCTTTGCTACTGATGCTTGGTGTCCCCATTCTCACCAAAACACCTGCCCTCCCTCTGAGTCCAGCAGGACTTTCTCCTTGTCTCAGTGGCAGCAGTTCCCATGGTTGTGTGCAGGGGAAAAAGTCACTGCTTTTGCCAATCCAGGAGTTACTTTGTGGTGATGTGGATATGCCTTTGCACCAGCTGATGAGCCCAGCTCACTATCCCCATCATGGTGTCCTGCAGGGAGGACTGTCCTGTTTGTGGCTGCTCTTGGGGGAGCTTTGGTAGTCCATCTGTGGGGAAGAGCAGGAGCCTGCCTTGGGCAGCATCGTTATCATTTCAGACTCTGTCATATCCAACTGGTGATGGCAAAAGGACAGTTGGGCAACTTTCCTGTTGTGATTCTGTACTGAACATCACAGCTTGCTGGATCCAGCTCAGCCATCAAGCCAGCATGCAGCCCTCATTGTGTTTCTCAAAGCCTAGGTTTCCAGGATAAGTTCCTAAGCATCCTTGGCATGGTCCTTTCTTCCTATTCATGTGTGCTGTAGATCTGACAGGCTGGACCAGTTGGGTGCAGGCTTGGAAAGCTTGCAGTGTGCTCCAGGGCCACTGTGAATGATGCCATAGAGCTCTGCTGAACCAGGAAAAGCTCTTCATCCCATTGAGAGCCAGCCCAGAGTGAGGAGAGGCACTGTGCCCTGGAGAGCCTGGCTGGCAGTGGCCCTGCACTGGGAAGCTCACTGCCTGCAGCCTGCTGAAACGTGCTTCCAGCCAGCCCACAGTGGGTGGAAGGGAGAGAAGGAGGCTTCAAAGGCTCCTGCAAGCATGGCTGCCTTCCTGCTTCAGGGATTGTGGCGAGACTGCAGTGCACAGCACAGGAGGGCTCCTTTCCCCATCCCACAGCTTCTGGTCTCTCTTGGGGGGTCTCCTCCAGCAGTCATGTGCCAGCCTGCTCTGTGCTCTGTGTTTTTTTGTTTTTTTTTCCTCACCTTCTTTTCCCTCATTATCACAGATCTTGTCTGTCCCAGCTCAGTTGTGGGTTTTAGCACTTTCTATTTCTTTTCTCTCATGGGGAAGAAAGAGCACTACATGGGCAGCAGCAGCAAAAGTAGTGAGCATGCGATCACTTTTCAAAGCCAGCCTCTCACAGTTGTTGTCTTTGGAAAGGGTCCACTGCTGGCCCTGCATGGGGCCCAGAGTCCAGGAAAGCATCTCTGTGCCAAGCACAGGAGATAAACCATCAGCAAACAGTAGTGCAGAGGTGGATGGCAGACAGAAGATTCAGCATGCAGCCTGGTGGACGTAGCCCCATCATTGTCTCTCTTTGCAGCCCATATTCACAGGTCCATATCACCCTCATTCTGGGTCTGTTTTTCTGTCCTCATCCTTTGAAAGTGCTTTTGCAGTCTTCAGTGCCTTGCTGCTGCCTATGCCACTTATTGCTATTTTTCTTCTTTCATGAGTGAAATAGTAGGAAGAAAAAAAGTATTAAGTGTGGAGAATGTCCATAAGGATATCTTAAGGGATGTGCAGGGAGCTGCTCTGGGGCATTGCTTGCCTCCACCTTTGTGCAGCCTGGGGACTGGCCCATCTCTTATGGGAATCGGAAGCAGATTCAGAGCAATCCCAGGCACAGTATGCAGGAAGCTGAGGTTCAGAGCAGGAGAGGGATTTCTGGCACCTTGTGGTGACTCAGCCCTGGACTTGGGGCTCTGCTTCCATCTTACAAGAGCTGCAGAGGCTGTTTCAGTTGCTTGGCTCAGAAGTGTGGCATGATTTGGATGTTAATAACTTAAAAACAGGCAGTCAGGGAAGCTCTTAGCAGCCCAGGACAATGTGTGCTTGGCTGCTGGAGGAGTGCAGGCTGTAATATAGACAGTGCTCCCTAGGGTAGGGTAAGAGATGCAGCAAGGATGTTGCTGGCGCTTGTGTCCTATCTTCTGTTTGCCAGACTGGGACATGTCACAGTACAAGAAAGACAGGGAGCTGCTGGAGAGGGTCCAGAGGAGGGCCACTAGGATGATCAGGGGACTGGAGCACCTCCCCTGTGAGGGCAGGCTGAGGGAGCTGGGCTTGTTCAGCCTGGAGTAAAGAAGGCTGTGGGGTGACCTCACTGCAGCCTTTCAATACCTAAAGGGAGCCTACAGAGGGGAGGGGAATCAACTCTTTGAAAGGGTTGATATGTGTAGGATGAAGGGAAATGGTTTTAAGTTGAGGGAGGAGAGATTTAGGTCGGACATCAGGAGGAAATTCTTTACCCAGAGAGTGGTGAGGTACTGGAACAGGCTGCCCAGAGAGGTTGTGGATGCCCCGTCCTTGGAGGTGTTCAAGGCCAGGTTGGATAGGGCCCTGGGCAGCCTGGTTTAGCATTAAACGTGGAGGTTGATGGCCCTGCATGTGGCAGGGGAGTTGGAGGTTCATGATCCTTGATGTCCCTTCCAACCCTGGCCATTCTGTGATTCTGTGATATGTTGTGGGATGGAGGGGTCCCTGCAAGGAAGTGGCACATGGTGGATAGAGTTGATCTGAGTAGCAACAAACTGTGCATTGTCATCTTCTAACTCAGGAGCATTTGAGCCTCCCCAGTCTGCCCATAGCACTGAAAGGGAGCAGGCTGTTCTGGGACTGCTCTTATTTGCCAGCCCAGAGCAGAGGGGACAGGACTTGGCAATGCCCAAGCACTGCACATGGCTGGCACACATTGGGAGCCACCTCTCATACACACCTCATCCTCTGTCACGTGCTTGGACATTGCCTCGCATGTACCTGGGCTGCTGGCTTTCTGCCACCCAGAGGGAAGCTGATTCTGTATTAAAAGCTCTGACATCCTCCTTGTGAGGCTGAAGATTTGAGTCTGCAACCTAGAAAAGCCACTCAAAGTGTATTCTGCACCATGGGCATTGGCACCTTTGGAGCAAGGGCAAGACTGTCCCTGAAGACAGAACCATGCTCACCTCCTGTCAACTTTCCTGGGCTGAGGGTCAGATCTTTTCTCCAGGACAAGGAGAGCTGACAGCATCTCTTGAAGAAGATGGTTTCCAGCTGCCTGAGAGTGCATGGTAGCAACCGGGGAAGGCCAGGAAGAGTTAAAGAGGTGCTTGGTGCTGTGTGTGTGTGTGTGCATGCACGCGCCCTGCTTTGTTTTTAAAAGCGCTTTGGCTGGCCTGGCCCTATGCCAGCCTCAGGGCTGCCACTGGCAAAATGCAACTTTGGTGAAGAAGTATGAAAGGGCAGAAACTAAATAACAGTAAACCACCTTTTCTGGCTCCTGCAGCAGGCAGGGGGTGGGGAGCTGAAGGGTGGGAGCTGCAAACTTGCTGTTTCCCCCACACTGTGCCTCAAGTTCCCCCAAAATCACACCCTGGCTGTAGAGGCTAGGATCTGCCTGAACCTTTGGCTGCAACATTGCCAGGATTTGCCAAGGTGTCCCGATGAGTCACAGACCTGTCTGGAGATGCCCAACCTGCTTGGAAATGGCTCTGCTGAAGTGATCTTTACCCTGCTGGGGAGGGGCCGGATGTCCTCACCCATCCCTCACTGCTGTGAAATGCCCAGGGCTGCAGCACTCTGCGTGCAGGGTGGATGCACGGTCACTACAAGCTGTTTGCAGTCTGTAAGTGAGAGAAGCTGGAGCAGCAGATCAGTACTGCTTCAATGGCAAGATAAGGGAGCAGGGCAAACCTGCAAGCATGGCAGATACTCGGCTCCTGCAGCTTCCCAAACCTGGTGCAACATGTTTGGGTGTGCTTCTGCAAACCCCTGCCAGTGCTGGCGCAGCTTCTCCACAAGGTCCCAGCCAAATGTGGGAAGACAGCACGTGTTCCCCTTGCTGTGCTCAGGAGCAGTCAGCGTGAGCCAACCCCACTGGCGGCTGTGCCATGAGCTGTGAAATCTCCTGGGATTTCGTAATACTGCCCTTCACCATGAGCACTGCTGGTGATGGCAGTTGCATAACACACCTTGGTGTTTCTGCCTCTGTGTGCAGGAACTCTGCAGTACAGACCTCGTGATCTGTGAGGAGGTGGCCATGTGTATGCTGGCAGTGAGGATAGCGTGGGGTGGCTCAAGCTTTCCATTTTGCAGATGCCTCTTGTCCCCTTGGAGCATTGGTCTCAAAGTCTCCCCCAGCTCCTGTCCTTGCTCTCTTTCCCTTCTCCGCTCCAGCAGTCCAGCTCAGGTGTTAGTCTCATCCTTTGACAAGACCTGAAATACCACAGGTTTGATTTTGTTTGAACTGGTGTGATGGGAAGAGCTGCTCCTGTCTTCCTCAGATAAGCTCCCAGTTATTCTATCAGTTTTAAAAAAAGGGAAAATATACCTCCTTGCAGTGGAAGAGGCAGTGGGGTACTGGGAAGTCAGCAACATCCCTGCAGCTGGCAGCGATCTGAGCTGCCCCAAATGTTTCCTTGTTAGTGAAGCCATGTCCCAGAGCAGCACTGAGCTCTGGCCAAGCGAGGAGGTGTGGTGACACTGTGCTTATTTGCAGCCTAGCTCTGTGGCACAGGCACGTGGCTCAATACCTTGGCAGAGTGATTGTAGTAACATCCCTGGGGCTGTGCTGCTCTGATGGCATTTTTATCTTCCTGTGAAAGTGCAAGGAGTGTGTGGTTCATTTGCCTTAACCAAGGCTGGTGAAATGTGGCCATTCAAAGCTCAGCTGCCTCTGGACCCCTTTGAGGGATCCCCAAACTTGCCCAGTCCTAGGGAGGAACCCTGCTACCTATTGCATTCCCCTGAGGTGGTGCTCTCCAATATGGTATCTGTCCCTATGGTTATATTTAGCAGTGTGCTGGACTGAATGTGACTCTGATGTGGGTGGGGGGGTTTCCAGCTCTGCCCCCTGCAAGTTATGGCTCTGCACCATACCACTGCACCCTGCTGTGAATCCTAAGGGCTTTTTGTGTCCAAATTCATGCTGAATGCAATCCTGGATGTTTTCCTGGCTAGAATGTATATAAGAACTGTGGTGATGAGGGTAAGCTGGTTCTTTGTGGTGCCTTTTCCTGTGAAAATGAGCTAGTGTGACCCTTTTTTCCCCTTCACACTCCCTCTTTCTCCTCCCCACTCCCTCTGGGGGATGCTGCGAGGCAGCAGGTGGAGTTTCTGTGCTCGGCTCCCAAGTCCTGCCTTTGCCGCCAACTCAGGCTTGCCAGGGCCGTTCCTAACACGTACCCGGTGTGCTGGGAAGGCATAAACAGATCAGGTTCCCGGCAGGGGTCCAGGGACCAGGCAGGTCTTGGCATGTGGCCCAGCACTGTGCAGTTGTGTTGAGGTGTGGGAAGCACCAAGGGAGAGTGGCGGAACTGAGGGGACAATCCTTGATCCTGCTGTAGGTCGGCCCTTGTGCAGTATGCAGTGGGAGACAGGGCTGCTCTGTGTTATCCTAGTCCCCAGCTGGTTCTGAGCATCTGCCAGCAGTCTCTGGAACAGCCATAGGGCCATGAACCTGGGCTGGGCAATGTGAGGAACCCATGGACCCTGAGCAGCTGTGGTACAGGGGATCAGGAATGTGGGGCCTGGAATAACTCAGCAGCCGCTGAGGCCCATGGCAGGGTGGTTGCCATGCCCCTGATGTATGTTCTCGTTCTGTCATGGGGACAGGAAGATGCCTGTCCTAAAACATATGGCATGTGGGGACCTACAGCTTGTTGTAGGTACCACAGCCCTGTGACACAGTGAGGCAATTGTTTTACCTGTCCTGTGGCAGGGATAAGGAGAGCAAAAAGGTGTCCTCTCAGGCTGCTCGTTCCAGACTGGGAGAACCTTTGCCTGTGCCAGCAGGGACAGATTTGTCCTTTCTCCTTCCTGTTGTGACCTCACACGAGGGGATGGCACACACAAGCAAGGAGGGATAAGTGTCCCCTGTACCCAAGCCTTTCCTGACTTGCCCTTCCATTGTCTGAGATGAGGTTTGCAGAGTGATCCCTACCAATCCATGTTGTCCCTCGCTGTGTGGGAATGCGGAGCTGCCACTGTTTCATAAGATCCCATTGCTCTGTCCCAACACAGATGCTATCACCAGCTGCAGCAGTGACACTTGCAGGAGCTAGGGCTAAGTGTTGCTCGTCTGACGTCCCTGGGTGTGGTGGAGGCTGGAGCCATGTGTCAGCTCTGTCCTGGAGGGAAGAAAAAGTTTTGCTGGAGCTGCTTAAGGTGGCTGTGGGAAGCAGAGAGCCTCTTCTTTGGTCTTGGCCACACTGGGGAGGCAGCATCCCTTGCCAGAAGAGGGAATCTTTGTCTCATGAAGATGGAAAGCTGATCCCCTGAAAGCATCTGCTGTCTTCCTCATGCCCTGCCCAGCCAAGGGTGTGCATTCCAGAAGAGCTGCCCGTGTGTTAATGAGTGGGGCTGGCTGACAGCAGCACCTGCTCACAGGTCAGAGTTTAGAAAAGGCATCTGCAAGGTATTTTTAAACACTTGTGACTTCACACCCCATCCGCATAGCCATGAGCTGGGAACAGCAGTTTGAGGTTCTGCAGTTCTCAGCTGCAGACAGTTTGTTAACTGTGGGGTGGGAGCTGGTGGAAGGGGAAAATTCAGTTTGAGACCACTACAGCGTTGGGGCAGAGCCTTTATTCAGAGTGGTGACTTAACCCACGGCATTTCTGGGTGACCTTGAGTGAATGGCTTCACCTCCTGGTTCCTCCCCTCCCATCCTGTGTATGCCTTGCCCAGATTAGAATACGTCCAGGGTGGGGACAGTGGCTCCATCTACCCTGGCAGCTCCTGACAGCCATTTCCCTGGGGCTAAAGGGTGAGGAAGTCACACGATTTCCAGCCACTGCTACGTGCTTTGAGGACCGGCTCTACTGGGCAGAGCAAGTTCCTAATGTCAGCTGCCATGTGCAGGGGACAGCAGAGTCTCTGTGAGTTCTGAACTGGGATAGATGGGGACAGAGCACCTTAGGCAGCATCAGCCTGGTACCCCAGCCTCAGTCTGGCCCTGCTATCTCCAGGAGTTGCACAGTTTACTGTGGCTGGAGGTCTGGATCCTTGCTTCAATCCCTTGAACTCACGGGTTTTTGTTGGCCACTCTTGATTGCTCTACATTTTATCTGGGGCTGTCATTAGAACTGTGAAATAGTTACATGCTCCTTTGGAGTGTCAAAGCCTGCCAGGTGTAGGTGGGTTGCTGTGTCCCTGCGTGCCCTCCCTAATTAACTGTTGCTCAGCAAATCTGGACTCACTGACCTGCCTTAATCCTGTGCAGGGCAAGCCCTCCAGCTGCTCTTCCTGGCATTTGCTTTGCATGTCTGGCACCAAGCCTGAGGGGCTCATGGCCATGGGCATGTGGTAGCCTTGGACAGGGCACATGGAGGCACCCCAAGAAGGGGGTTGCCCCATGCAGGGCTGCCTGGTGCTATTATTGGGGTTGTTCTCCTTGCTCTGGCTCCTTTTGTATTCACAAGCGCATTACTTGCATGGTCCCCACATCCTGCTTCCGCCCTTTCTTCCCATTGAATGTGTGTCTGTCAGATTATTTTTCCCCTAATGCTATACTTTGCAATTTTCCCAAGTTGAATTTGCCTGCTGCCTTCCTGATCTCTTTAAAGCCCTTTGTATGATTGCTGTCCTCAATGATCGGTTCAGCATTCTCTACAGATTACAATTTATCATTTACTTGGCATTACATTACTGAAAAAGCTGAAGGTGTTGCTGCAGCCCCTTTGTCTGGGCATGCAGGAGGACTGACAGTCCTTTCCCTGGCTTCCTTCAGAGTTCCTACTGGACCAGCTGATCAGGAGCCAAAGCACATTGTTAGTGCCAGAGTAAATATTTTGCTGGTGCCTGCATCCTGCAGCCCCATAAGTGATCTCAGCCCCATGGCATTTCCAGTGTGTCACCTCTGGCACAGGTGGTGCTCACCTCTGTCCTTCCCAGGGTAGCTGCAGAAGCCACACTTGGCTGCTGCCCCCCCCGCTATCGCCCCATCTCTTCCTGCTGCAGAAGGTGTACTGTCCTTTCGGAAGGATGGGGGAAATGGAAAAGACTCCACCTCTTCCCTCTGCAAATACAGCTCCTCTGAATTCACATCCTGCAGAGCGAAATAGCAAGATCCCAGCCGGGACCGTGACTTCACTTCCTGGTAATGTGTTTCTCCAGCCAGCTGGAAAAGGAGCTTCCATATCTCTGAATGAGCTGCCTGGCTTCCCCCACCCAAAGTCTTTAGCAGATGTTTCCAGCCTGATGGGCTGGGGAATGTGGAGTGAAGATTTCAGCTTCATGGGAAGGGGAGCTCCCACTTGGTTGCAGCACATCGGGAGATGAGCTGTGGGGATGTGGGCACCTTGGTGCTCAGGGGGAATGGTCATGTGCTGGTGCAAACCCCAAGGTAGCAGAAGGAGATGGAGTGAACCCCTCCATCTTACTGAAGTCTTTCTGGGTCATGAAACCTGCAGCAGGAGCACGTGGTTTGCTCCTCAAGGAAAAGGGTGACTCCAGACATGTCTTTCCAAAGGGATTATTTTTCGTTACTTCCTCTCCTTGGTGCTAGCACCATTCGTGTCCTCTGAGATCATGAAATCTTGGGAGTAGAGAGGCAAGAGCTGCACCTTCTCAGCTGCACAGATGGGGACAGGGCTTCCGACTTTGCTTTTTTCCTTTCATTGTTCTGGGAATGTTTGCTTTGAACAAAGCTGCTTTGATGCTGCTTGTTTTTTTCCTGCTTTGCTTAGGGGGAACAGCAAGGGGGAAATTGGGGTATGACCAGAGGTCCCTGCAGATGATGGGCTGTGCAGTGTGGGGGTGCTGCTCCTGCTGTTTCCAACTTCTTTAAAATACTTAATTGTTGGATTTTCCCTGTGAAATACTAAATAAGGGAGCAGTCTCCCGGGTGACACCATGATCCTGCTGTCATGCTCCCATGCACCTGTTTCTGCCCATCAGTATCTGTGGGTCCCCCATAGCAAACTATGGAGGAAGGCAGAAACTTTGGGCCTCTGCTGTCTGCTCAGAAAAGGGACTTCAGCTCCTTCAGTTCCTTCAGTGCAGCCTTAGTACAAGGGTGCCCAGGGGGCTTATTCCAGCTAGATCTGGGGTTGAAACTGGGAGCAGTGCATGTTTATACTGGGTACTGTGCAGCCTGCAAGGCTGGGTCTGGCGCACCTTACACCTGGGTTTGGATGGCATCTCCCATCATCTTCCAGGATAACTTGGGGGTTTCTTCCTGTCAGGGGAGCTGAATCCAGCACTGGGCTTGGTGTTCGGCGTGCAGGCTGGTGTCTGGGACTGGGAGGCTTTGCCCTCACACAGCTTCTGTCCCAAGCTTGCTGGATGGCTTTGGCTGAATTTCTTCATCTGTGGTCGAGTTCCTTTCCTGTCAAAGTGAGCAAATCCCTTCCTACCTGCTAGGAAATAGCGCTTTAAATAGCAGGTCTATGCTGGGCAGCTGTGTCAGGAGGAGCTGGTTTGGGTGGCCATGGCAGACGTGCCTGTGGATGGATGGATGGCAGGAAGGGGATAATTTCAGCAGAGGAGAGATAGGTGGATGTCACCTCTTCATGCCACAGTTCCGTGAGAGATATAAGGTCTATCCTGATACCCAGCCAAACCCAAACAAGGTGAGCCTCTCCTTCCCTGCAAGCAACCAACAAATGGTTCAGTGCTCCAGAGGGACCATGTCTATCTCCACAGTGGGGCTTGAGGAAACAGCAGGTGTCCCCACAGGGATGAGATGAAACGTATGAGTGACTCATGGAGCCCAGTGTGCTGGCACAGGGAGTTGGGCAAGGGTAAGTCTGACTCCACGCAGCCAGTGCCTGGCAAGTGTCCCAGGAGGTTAAATACGGATTTGCACCAGGCTGGCTGCCAGTGGTGCTGAAAGGTACCCACCCTCGCAGACTGCCCTCTTGGGTATCCCCATGTCACACAGTGCAGCCCCATGGAGGCAATCCAGTCCCATGGGGAAGCAGAGGCATGGGGCAGCAACATGCTGCATGGGTGAGCTGCTGGTGAGCTGTTTTGCAACATGTTTATGGGGACATACAATCCCAACTCCCCCTGCCAGGTGCCTTAGAGCCAACCCCCTCCCCACCAGTTATGCAGGGCTGGAAACTGCTGTAACCAGGAGTCCAAAAGTTTGAGAAGCAGTGCATTCCCACAGCTGGGGTGGAGCAATCAGCTATTAGGGTTGTGGCACCATATCTGAGTGCAGCCTTTGCCATGACCACATCCTGAGTAGCATGTGGACCCTGTATGTGTAAGCAATTTGCTGGAGCTCTCTGGAGGTGTTTCCTGCCTGCTGCTTGGGAGCAAGATGCTGCACAGAAGTTTGCTTCCTTCCCTCAAGGACTTGCTCAGCCCTGGTCAGTGCTGCCAAGTCCCATCCTGCCTGGGAAGGAGCAGGTGAGTGCATAGGGTATGGGATGGAGTCAGCAGGACCCCTAGGGGGAGCACGGGGATGAGTATGGAGGATGTGTCTAGGGTTAACCTTTGGGAAGTGCAAAGTAGACTTTTTCCCTGAAATTCTCTCTAGCAGGGCTTTCTGCATTTCAATATCAGTTCTCTGCTTTGGTGGCCTTGGTCCAGATTAATCCTTCGTGGAGGTGAGCATATGCCCAGCAGCATGTTGGCCAGGCCTGTGAGTACTCCAGCCCCGGTGTAGTCCCAAAGAAGGTGATGATGCATCTGGGAAGGATCCAGCTGCCACATTGCAGTGTTGTGGTTGGATTGGTCCTGCTCAGTTTTAACCCATCCTCACATTGAGCAAATTGTCTTTTTGGGATTGCTTTGACTGGCTCCCATGTGCCATACACGCAATTTTGGACAGGGTAGACAGGGTGGGGCTGGCAGAAGCTGCCTTGTTGTGCTACATACGTTTTCCCCTGCCAGGCTGATCTCCATCACTCTGCTCTTCTCTTTGCCTGTGCAAAGCCCCCAGGGTTTCTGCCTTTTCAGGCATGCTTGTACTCAGTGGGTATCTCCATCCATTGCACTCTTTCAGCACTGCCCACCTAGCTAAGCTCTGGAGCTCCTGCCCATGCACACAGTGAGGATCTCTTTGCAGGAGCTCTGTAGGTCTGTCGAATTGCTGCTTGGCTGATGATGGAGATCCCATCCCAATCTTAGTCGTGGCAAGTAGTCACGAGTCCTTCAGCAGCAGCTACTCAAAGTGCGTTCATATATGTGTAATGAGCAAAGGTTTACATAGAGTAAACTTAGAAATAAATCCAAAAAAATAGCACAACCAAAGACAATGCCACGTTTGGTCAGAATAAGAACCAGTTAACATCTTCATGGATAAAACTTTCTTCTCCGAAAGAGTGGTCAGGCTCTGGAATGGGCTGCCCAGGAATGGGGTTGGTTCACATCGCTGGACGTGTTCAAGAACCTTTTAAGGGCGGTTCTAAGGGCCATGATTTAGTGGGGAAATAGTGGTGGATGATGGTCCTGGAGGTCTTTTCCAATCTCCGTGATTCTGTGAATAATTAGGCTGTTTACAGAACATTCTAAGTGGCAGGAATGCATGCACCATTACTTGGCTTCCTTTTAATCATACATTTGGATGATGAATGGGTGCCTTCCCGTTTTCAGCCCTGGTTTCTGGCAGAAGGGCTGCACATCTCCCAGTCTGCTCGGCTGCAAGGAAGGAGGCTCCTTCCCTAGAACCCCATCTCATTTCAGTGTGGCTTGAGCTGGTTCAGCCCGATCTGAAGCCCAGTTGTCGGACTTCGATTTTTCATAGGGAACAGCACAGAAATCTTTCAAAGCATTTAAACTCAGCTCATCAGTGATAGCTCTGCCTGGAAAGGCAGATGAGTGGCCTCATTTCTTGTCCCCTGCATACCTTTTCCTTTCTTTCCTGTTTTACTTAGCACATGAATTCCAGAGCTGTTAATCCTCTGCCAGCCCCTCGTGGAGAATACAGTCCTCTCTGTGTGGGAGAAAGGAATTCATTCGAATTGAGGGAAGGAGTGGGGAGCAGGAACACGTGCTGGGACCAGGGTGGGGTGAACATCTTCTGTTGCTCTGTAGCCCTGAAAAGCGGGGAGGGAGGGGCAGGTGGTGGGATGGCTGCAGTGGCACAATCCTGGCATTCATGGCCAGATGCTTCAGCCTCTGACTGCACCATAAAAATGCCATTTGTGTGGGCTTTGGGCCTGGCCTTGGCAGGCAACAACAGCGACTGGGGGTGAAATGGCCCTGCTCAGCACTTCTGGGGCACTGCTGCTTATAAAGGGGAGGGAAGCACTATCCCACACGGAGTGGTAGGAGTTGCAGGGTCCAACCTATCCAGGGTCCTGGGGGTGCACAGAGAAGGACAGGGGGCAGGAAGGACAGAGGGGAATGGATCTGAGTTAGAGTGGGCTCAGGAATGGTGGAGGGAGGGTTCATGAAGGTGAATTGTGGAGGTGAATGTGGAGCAAGAGAGGGGAGACGTTGCAGAGATGGGGCAGGCAGTGGTCTGCATGCTGGGAGGTGAGTTTCTTGTGGGATGTGGGTCCTCGTGGGTGTCCTGTTCAGCTGCAGGGGCTCTGCTTCTCACCTTGACTGTCATCATTTGTCTCTGTAGAGCTCCTGGGATCTGCCAAGCGCCTGAATGTGAACTACCAGGATGCAGATGGGTGAGTACTCCCTGCCCCATGAGGCTGCTGGTTGCCTCGGCGCTTCCAGAGAGGAGGGGAAAGGTTTGCTTGGGGTAGCTCTCTCTTCAATGCCCTCTTGCTTCTGGGTGGGTATTGTGAAGTTTTCAAAGTTAACCGCTGAGCCTTGAAAATGCTACAATATCTCAAGACAGTGCTACTTTATGGAGCCAGTGCAAGCCCTACAGAGGCAGACAAAACGTGGATCTGAGCTCTTCTGCATCCCCTCCTGTAGGACTGGGGCTGAAACAAGTTCAAGGTGTCCTGAGTGTTGGGTAGCATACTGAGGAGCACTGTCCAGCCAGCCACAGAACATGCACATACTTGTGTGCATGTTTAACATCCCAAGAGCAAAATCCCTTTATGTAGGGGGGTTAAAGAAAGAAGAGATGTGGTTGCTAAGTGACCGCAGCATATTTGTGCAGCTCATCACTTCCAAAATCCAAGCACTTAATAAGATGGGTTCTAAGAGTTAAGGAAACCACAGAGGCCAATAAAATAAATAAGCACATTATTCTTATTGAATTAACTCTGACCCATAAATTATTAGCATTGGTTTAAGTATTGTTGTACCTAATTTCTGTTTTCTTTTCGAGGACTCTGTAGGAGGAAGCGTCAGTGCTAGTAGGCCTACAGGGGGTTGGAAATGTGCAGCGTGACCGTCTTAAAATAATAGTATATAGATGGAGCTTAACAGGAAAAAAAATCTAATAGTAAAAGTAGATCTAATTCTGATAAGGCATAGGGCTCATGTTCAGGCAGATCCAGGAGGGCTGCTGGTGCATAAAGGGTCCCTGCTGAAGCACCACATGTGGTGTTTGGTTTATAAGAAGCCCCTGCAGGGATGGCCAAGGGGATTTCCTCCCAACCATACCCTTGTTTTGGGGTAGAGGTTTCAGTGTGGCTATGTTGGAGGAGGAAGCAGCCCTTTGCTGTGGTCAGCACATCCCTCCTCATTTAAAGTTCCCTCAATGGAGTAAGGACCTCGTATTTTGGCAGTAGCCCAGCAGGTGATAGCACAGGGGGAGCATGCTGGGCAAATAGACTCCTTTCACAGCCCTGAGACACAGAGCATATTAATTGCTGGCAGCCTTTCCTACTGTGCCATGGGCTCCTGGCATCACTGCTGGCATGTGCAAGACAGAACAGGAACAGCACAGGGGTATTTACCTCCACTTTGCTATGGGGAAACTGAGGCACTGGCTGACACTGAGCTGTGTTTGGAGCAGTCAAAAGGGACATAGCCATGAACCACCTAGTGACCGGCCCAACCCTCAGCCCGTGTCCCTGTGCAAAGTGGGGCTGTCAGAACAGCATGGGAGGAACTGAGCCCTGCCTTGTGCTATAGGTTCTCAGCACTGCACCATGCAGCCTTGGGTGGCAGCCTGGACCTCATCTCACTGCTGCTGGAGGCACAGGCCACTGTGGACATCAAGGACAGCAACGGTAAGGGGTGACCTCGTGCCCTCTCCCTACGGCAGCCAGCCTAGCCCTCTGAGCCATATCAGACGCTGAGCTGCCCTCTGCCTTGCTGAGCCCCATTTCCCCCAGGGATGCGCCCCCTGCACTACGCAGCCTGGCAGGGACGCGTGGAGCCAGTGCGGGTGCTGCTGCGTGCTGCCGCCTCTGTCAATATGGCCTCACTGGATGGGCAGATTCCACTGCACCTTTCAGCACAGTATGGCCACTACGAGGTGGTAAGTGGGAATTGGAGCCAGCGACGGCCACATACCTCAGCTGGATCTGTCCTTGTGGGTGGGTGTGATGCAGGAGCAGGGCGATGCTGAGTCCCCACATTGCTCCCCTGTAGTCGGAGATGCTTCTGCAGCACCAGTCCAACCCCTGTCTCATCAACAAGGCGAAGAAAACCCCCCTGGACTTGGCCTGCGAGTTTGGGCGACTGAAGGTGAGCACTCTGCCATGAACTCCACAGCCTGGCGGGCAGCACTCACCTCTTCTTGTGGCTAGGCAACACCAGGTCCTGAAGCTTCGAGCTGCTGCCTTTGCTCCCAGCCTCACAGCAAGGCAGCAGCAGACTGACAGAGAACCTGGGTCTCCTTGTTTCTGAGAGCTCACACCTTCCCCCCACCCATTGTGGCTTTGCTCTCATTTAAGGACAGGCTGAGCCTGCTGATCCCCACCAGCCTGCAGGGCCCAGCTCCATTCAGCTGCTCAAAGTCCCAGCTCAGTTTGTGTGGACAGAGAGCCTCCCTATGACTCAGGAGACCCCAGCTGAGCCAGTGTGGTGGGGTTGGGCTGGTGTGTGGCCAGCCAGACTGTCCCATGCCCCATTGGGGTGGGGTACATGGGGATATTTCCATTTTTGGAGTATCTGTAATATCTGCAGCTATAAACAGGGCAGTAAAAATAACTCGTCTGTGCCTTTGGGTTGCCTTGAGATGCTGAGAGTCACTCCAGGCTTGGGGAGATGTGTTTTTTCGGGCTTGATCTGAAAAGCCTGATTATGGGAAGACTATTTCTGGCTGTGGTGACTTTCTGCAGCCCCTCCCAATACAGTGGTCGCAGCCAAGCTCTGTCCAGGCACAGCCAAGACCTAAGGCTATGGGATGGATGGAAGTGATGAGATAAGGAGCACAGAGCCAGCCCTGAAGAAAGCAAGTGCAAGTGCCTTGTTGTGACTGGGTCACCCGCACCTCACTGCTCACCCTGTGCCTATGCAGGTGGCCCAACTGCTACTGAACAGCCATCTGTGCGTTGCCCTCCTGGAGGGGCAGTCAAAAGACGCGACCGACCCCAACTACACCACCCCACTGCACCTGGCAGCCAAGAATGGGCACAAGGAGATCATCAGGTAACCCCCACACAGCCCTGGCATTGCTCAGTGCCAAAAACCGTCATGACTTCGGTCTAGCATCCTCCTAAACTCATGTCCCTGTTACAGGCACTGGTGCCTCATTCCCAAAGCCTCAGCAGTGCAGAGGGTTGTCCCCTTCCCATTGCAAAGAGCTGATCCCCTGGCCCCTGTTCCTGTGTCCTCCTGTTCATGCCTTTTCCTCCTTGCTACCAGGCAGCTGCTGAAGGCTGGAATTGAGATCAATAAGCAGACAAAGACAGGCACAGCCTTGCATGAGGCCGCTCTCTATGGCAAAACAGAGGTGGTGCGGTTGCTGCTGGAGGTGAGCACAATGGGGACAGGACTGCACTTGTGGACAAACCCATGAGGCTTGATCACCTTCTCCTTCTCATGCCCTTCCTCCCCCCATCCCCTGCCAGGTGGCTGCTGCTGCAGACTCTGGCACTAATTGTATCCCTCCTGGGGCAGGGCGGTGTTGACGTGAACATCAGGAACACCTACAACCAGACAGCACTGGACATTGTCAACCAGTTTACCACTTCACATGCCAGCAAAGACATAAAGCAGCTGCTGAGAGGTGAGATGGGACTTGCCTGTGGCCAGGGCCTGCCTGGCACTGAGAGGAACATCTTCCTAATGGAACTTGCCTGTTGCTCTTACCCTCCCAGTAGTCTTAAACCAGCCTGTGTCCAAGTGTCAGTAGCTGAGTCTCATCACATGTGCTCCCATTCTCCTTGTGGGTGATCCCCAGTGATCAAGCAAGCCGCACCTGCAGTATTAATGTTCTCTCTTCACTCTTTTTTTCTCCTCCTGCCTTTCCTAATCCACTCCCTTGCCCTGCTGTGCGCTGACGCCTTCCTTTGTTTTTCTGTCTCTTGTTCAGAGGCATCAGGAATCCTGAAGGTACGAGCTTTGAAGGATTTTTGGAACCTCCATGACCCAACTGCTCTCAATGTCCGGGCAGGAGACGTCATTACGGTGAGACTGCTCCCGACTCCCTGCCCCCCCATCTCCACCACTACCCACAGTACCAGCCCCATCCTCCTCTCCCTACATCAGGTCCTGGAGCAGCATCCGGATGGGCGATGGAAGGGACACATCCATGACATTCAGAAAGGCACTGATCGCATTGGGTACTTCCCCCCCTCCATTGCTGAAGTCATCAGCAAGCGAACAGGTCAGTGACCACCCTGGGTCTGTTGTCTCCCATGTGAAACCATCTCACCCTTCCTAGCACCTCCCATAGACAAGTCCCTGCAGCCCTGGCTAGCTAGGTGGCAGGGAAAGAGAGGATTCTGGTGGACACAGGAGGCTGTGTGACTGGTGTGGTAGAAATCTGGGGTTTGAGACTGAGATGTGCCCCCTTGCTGTCTCCTACACAAACTCTGACCATGCATGTTTTGTCTTTGAATGCAGGCATGATCCTCCCCCGCATGGCGTCCACACACCAGCACCAGGGCACTCCTGGGGCCCCCACGGCACTCCCTGACTGCAGCCCTCCACAGCTGCAGCATCTCCCCAGTGAGTGTCCGCAGCAGGCAGCCCCAGCATCCTATGGCCACCTCACCCTAACCTGGACGGCCCCAGGCCCTGACAGCTCAGGTCAGGGATGCAGCTGCGGAGGGAGAATGACTGCGGACCTTTCTCTGCCCCCAGCCCTGTCTGTGTGGGGGACTTTGGGATACTTTCTCCTTCCACATCCTCACAGGGAAGCAGCTAGACAAGAGGGAGCAACTGTAGAGAAAGGGAGCTTAGGGGAGTCCATAGAGCAGCCTTCCGGTGTCTTCAGTCAGACTGAGCTCTCATGTCCCTTTTGTGTGTCCCATGCCAGCCCAGGTCACCCTGTCTGTGCTGTGTGTGCCAGGAGGGACTGTTGCATGATGTGTGGCTGGAGGGACCTTGGGGGGGGCTGGATTTTGCTGTTGTCATTGTGCTGTCACAGCTGACAGCCTTCCCTCCTATCCTTGAGCAGCAGGAGACAGGAACAGCGTGGGCAGTGAGGGCAGCATTGGCAGCATCCGCAGTGCAGGCAGTGGACAGAGCACTGAGGGTACCAACGGGCAAAACACCAACATCGTCATTGAGAACACCAGGGTAGGTACCAGCCCCTGCTGTCCCCATGCTGTTCCCCACAGTTAACCCGGGCTGAATCAGGATGACGATGTAGTCCAGCGCTTCCCTTGTAATCCCCTGCACCTCTTGGCAAAGCAGGGACTGACAAAGCTGAGCATCCTTTATCAAAATGTATTTGCTGCTGTGGGGAAAAAAACAGTGGGACTAGAGGTCCCAGAAATAAGGCCCTTCTAGAGGGATGTTTTTCCTCCACTCGTTCTTCCTCTCCCTCAGCCGCTGACCTCCACTGGTGATGACCTCCAGCAACAGATTTTGGGATCAGAGCCACGCAATGAACAGATTACTTCCATGACCGGTGAGGGATGTCTCAAAACCATGGGGCCTTAGGGACAGCTGTGCCCTGTCCTTGGGGCTGTGTGCTGCCCAGGTCCTGTGTGACTCTCTCCTCTCCCCTGTCCTCTCTGCCAGGGCCCCCAGGCCACCAGACCCCTAGCAGCTGCACCCCTGGAGACAAAGTCTTTTCACACCAGTTTCTGCGACCTGAGCAGCTCCTTGAGGGGAAGGTAATTAGGCCAGGCAGCATCTGGTATGCAGGGTGGGAGGACCATGTCTGGGGCTCTCTGCCCAGCTCTTGCTGCACTGGGGAGATGGAGATGAGTTTTGGGAATGCTGGGAACGAGTGGGTCTTGCTCAAGGAGGTCCTGTTGTGCTCCAACCAACCCATGCAGCTATCGTCACAGGCTTCTCTTTGCCTTGTCCTCTCCCCAGGATGCAGAAGCCATTTACAACTGGCTGAGTGAGTTCCAGCTGGAGTCATACACTGTCAACTTCCTCAACGCTGGCTACGATGTCCCCACCATCAGTCGAATGACACCAGAGGTAAGGCAAGTCCTTCCCTGCAGGCTTGCACCCCTTGTCCTGCTGGCTGTAGGTGCTCGCTGCTCCATGCTTTCCATGCTGCTGCTAACTGTTGCCCCGTTCTGCTTGTGTTAGGACCTGACGGCCATCGGTGTGACCAAACCAGGCCACAGGAAGAAGATCTCCAGTGAGATTGGGCAGCTCAGTATCACCGAGTGGCTGCCCAACTATATTCCGGTGAGTCCCTGGCGTCAGGGCTTTGGTCCTCTTTTCTCAGAGCTGCCTTTCCCCAGGACAGGATGGGGGAGCTATAAGAAAATGAACACTGAAACTGCCTGCATTAATTCAGTCAGAGAGAGATCCCGAGAAAGCAGCCTCCCAGACAGGAACAGGGAGAAGGTGGGTGAAAGCACTGCCCATCCCTTGGTGCTCATGGCAGCATCTCTGTGCTCTTCACAGGCTGATCTGATGGATTGGCTCAGTGCCATTGGTTTGCCGCAATACCACAAAAAATTGGTAAACAATGGCTATGACTCCATCACCATTGTCACAGACCTGACATGGGAGGATTTGCAAGAGATTGGCATCAACAAGCTGGGTGAGTCCTTGCTGCATCATAGGGGTAGCCCGGGGCAGCTGAGTCTCCTGGCCAGGTCCTCATGTCCTGACCTCGCATGGGGTGGGCAGTGCAGGCATGTCCTGTACACCTGCAAAGGGGAGTTCCTGGTCATCCCCAAGGACTACCTTGGGCAGACTGGAGTCATGCTGTGCTTGTTGGAGGTTGGCATTGGTTTATCTCCTCTCATAAGCAGGCTCTGGATAACCTGAAGGCCTTTGCCCCAGTTGGTGGTATGACCTTGGCTGTTCTCAGCCAAAAAACAAAGGCCTTCGAGGGAAGGAGCCAACCTAACATCCCTTTCCTCTTGAAACTCTCTCCCAGGCCACCAGAAGAAGATCATGTTGGCTGTAAAGAAGCTCAGAGACCTCCGCAAAAGCCTCAGCCAAACAGAAGCGACACTGACAAGACATAAAGTCCCTGGTGCCCTGGACATTGTCACTATTGAGTCACTGGAGAATGGGGAGTGCCAGTCCCCAAACACACCCAAAATGACAACGTTCCAGGACAGCGAGCTCAGCTACGAGCTCCAGACAGCCATGTCCAACAGCTGCCATGAGACGCTCAGCATCAAAAACAGCCAGGGAATGTCACGGAGCCAGGAGAGCATTGGGGTGCGGTCCCGGGGCTCGGGGCACTCACAGGACAACGTACCGTGCCGGCACCTCTCCAGTCCCTCTCAGGAGAGCCTGGGCAGCGGGGAGAGCAGCAGCAGCAGCAGCGGGCAGTCCTGCATGCCACCTCACAGCAAGGAAAACCTGGCCAGCCTGCCGAGACAGCCTAGCCCGGAGCCCTATGGAAAGCTCACCTCCCCTGAGGGGCTGAATGGCTTCGCTAATTGCAGTGGGGGCAGCCCTCTCAAGGAGAGGAACCTGCCTGAAGGCACAGATCAGTATGCTCGGCTGACAGCTCAGAAAGGTGCTGGCCATGTGGGGACACTGATGGTCACTCCCAGCACTCCTCCCCAGACTCCCAGCAAGGCAACAGCTCCATATGTCTTCATGTACCCACATGTCTCCTTGAAATCCCCAAGAACCCCTTCCAGCCAGGGAGCAGAGCAGCCTAAGACCTCTGCACACTCCTACCCCTCCTCTGGGCAGAAAAGCAGTCTGCAGACATCAGCCCCAAAAGCTTTCTCGTACCTGCACAGTCAATGTAGCCCTGCTGAGCTGCTCAAAGCTGCCACAACCCCAAATGCCTGGCAGACAGGGGAGCAGCACAAGGGGGGCGAAGGCTCCAAGAACAAGAAGCGCTCACACAGCCTGAACCGCTATGCACTGTCGGATGGAGAGCCTGAGGAGGAGGAGGGGATGCCCACCAGCACGCTGGGCTCCTATGCCACCCTGACGCGGCGGCCAGGCCGCAGCCAGATGCCACGGGCCTGCCTGCAGACAGAGGCCAAGGTGACCCGCAGCCAGTCCTTTGCCATCCGGGCCAAGCGCAAGGGCCCCCCGCCGCCGCCTCCTAAGCGTCTCAGTTCTGTCTCTAGCACTCCCACCACCGAAGTGGACAATGAACAGCCTCCTAACCCTGAGCGACAGCCTTCTGTACCCCGGGATGTGGCTGACACAGGTGCCAGCCCCAGTGACAGCGGCTGCAGCAGGACAGTGAGGAGCTTGGTGGCCGCACTGGAGGAAACACCAGGGCTGAATCCACCCAAACCTCTCCTAGCCCCGAAACCACTGCATGTGACTCAGGACTCTCTCTCCAAGGCTGCTGTGTATGATAAGTCCCACAACAGTTGTGATCCCAGTGGCACTGTGCTCTCTGATTCTGGCTGGGACTCATTTGATAGCAGCAAGCCGAGGAGACGGACACTGAGTGAGCCCAGTACTCCCATGTCAGAGGCTGTGCAGGGTAGGCAGGAGGATGCCTGCTCAGATGCAGAAGAAGAGGCCAAGCCAGAGGTCTCTTCATCCTCCCAGAACAGTTCCAGTGAGTGCATCCCCTTTGCAGAAGAAGGCAACTTAACTATCAAGCAGCGACCAAAGCCTGCTGGGCAACCTAAGACTGACACTGCAGTGCAAGGCACAGAGCCCAATTCCCAGCCTGCGGAGTCCCTGTGCTCTGATGGGAAGGAGACGGCTGTGTCCACTGCCACCAGGGAGCTGCCCATGCTGGAGTTCAACCTCACTGAGTCAGACACGGTGAAGCGCCGACCCCGCTTCAAGGAGCGGGAGCCGCTGCAGGCAGTGCTGAAGGCATTCAGCATGGCAGGGCAGGCTGAGGTGGGGGCCAGCTCTGCACCCCAGTATGCCCAGGCCCAGGCTGTAAGCATCGTGGGCCCCACCACACAGGGGCCAGCACCACAGGCTGGACTGGCTGGAGATGCTTTTGATGATGACAGTGTGGAGTTCAGGATTGCTGAGATAGAGAAGAGCATCTTGTCACTGGAGAAAGGGATTAAGAAGGTACCAAGCCCCATCAAAGCTCCCAGCCCCACAGAACTGCTCAGCACTACTGTGGTGAGGATGCCTGCTCCAGGTATGGGGATCTGTGGGGAGGCCTCTAGGGTTGTGGCAGGGTCTGAGGCTCTCTTCTACCATGGCTGGCTCGATGTGGCATTCCCAACCAGCCCAGTGAGGGGGACCTGTGTCACCTCATGCCATGAGGCTTTTTCTCTTGCAGACATCCCTGCCAAGCACACTTCAGTGGCGTCCACAAAACTGGTGTTCTCTGGGCCCAAGACCATCTACCAGCAGGTCCTGCAGCCCTCCCGCCATACTGTCGCTCCCTGGGCAGCCACTGAGTCAGTGCCAGATGTGATCGGGTCCCTGGCTGGCCCCAGCCCGCTGACACTGGAGGCAAGCAGCAAGGTGTTTGTAAAGCCCTTGGCCTCTGCCCCAGGGGCTGCCCTGGTCCAGCAGCGGCTGGAGCACACCAGCATCACCACATTGCAGGCAGCTGAGAAGAAGATCACAGTGGAGGAGGTGCAGAGGTGAGATGGCTTTGGGGGAGAAGATGCTGGGGTGAGACCCCTGGGAATGGTACTGGGGAGCCAGGCATAGGGCTGGGGGCCTCCAGCCCTACAGGCAGCAGCTGGTGCCCAGGCAGCCCCAGGACTGTGTGCAGGCTGCAGCACACAGATAACACATGCCTGTGACACACTCAGTCGAGCATGCTGAGGTCTGGCTGTGCCTGGGAGGATCCAGTCCATCCTGGCTGCCTCTGCCCCATTTGCACTTTGAGCCTTCAGGCTGTGTTCTCACCACCTCTCCCTTCCCTTCACAGCCCCCTCAGGGCCACGCACTCAGCCAAGAACATCCTGGAGGACATCAGCAATATGTTTGATGATCTGGCCGACCAGTTGGATGCAATGCTGGACTGAGGCTTGTTCCCTGTTTCCCTTTCCCGCCTCTGTCTGCTCTGTCAGCCTGATGGGGGAAGAACGGATCAGCGCCAAGCGGTGCCTTTAGGTCCCTCCAGCTGCCCCCTCCCTGCACTTTGCAACACTGCTGGGGATGTGGATTGCCCTCCTCACCACTCATGTCACTGAGAGCTGCCTGGCCTCATGTCACCACTGCTGCACAACTGCGGGCTGCTTTCTGAGGGAGTCGGGCATTTTCCTTTGGACTGACAGAAAGAGGAGAGCCCAGGAGGGCTGCGCTCCTGGAGGCCATGGAGGAGTCCTCGCTCCCTTGCACAGAGCTGAGGAACCTCCACAAGGGACCTTTCTCTTTCCTCACTGCACTGAGTCCTGCTTCTTATTATTTATCCCCTGCCAACAGTGTGTCAAAAGAAAGACCTTCCTGGGCAACTGCCATGGAGCTGGCTACCATGCAGAGCCTTGCCTGACAGCAGCTGAAAGAAGACAGGGCTTGTCCTCATTTGGCAGCTCGTACAGTGAGAAGGAACCTTCCTGCTTTATTTGTTGCTTTTCCAAATGCATTAGTGTCAGGCAGCATGTAATGCGAGTGGATTGAAAGCCCCAGTGGGACCCACACCTCCCAGGATGGGGCTTGCACTGTGTATGCCCACAGTCATGGGGATGGTGGACGCATTTAAGGCAGTCTAGAGCAATGTATTCTGTGGAGGCTGGCCTTTGCTACACTGTGCCTACCCAAAATACAGCCCTCGAGCTTCCAGGGATGAAGTAGCAGCATGGTTAGTGGTAGCTTTTTCTTTTTTTCTTTAACCCTCATTTCTTTTTAGGTGTGGGCCCTCTTCCTACTCCCTCTTCCCATTTGCACTCTCCCTGCAAGGAGATGCTGGCACAGGCTGTGAATGCTGTTACACAGCAGCAGCATTTGGGACCAGGCTTCCATGCAGTGCTAAAACCCAGTGAGAGGGGTGATCTCACATGCATGGGGTGAACTCAGCTCAGTAACAGCTGCTGTGCACACACACTGGATGCAGTTACAGCCCGGTGGCTGCAGCAGGGGAACAGCAGTGGTAGCTCATTGCATCCAGCAATAGGAACGTCTGCATAGCTTGAAGACAGATTTCTCTTCCAGGATCTGTTTAGTAGTGCATGTCTAAATATGACCAAGAGCCCTGAACTTGGCTTGCACTCAGCATGCCAAGCAAATGAAAGCACCGCAGCACCAGAAGGGAACCTAAGATTGTTCTGAAGTGCCATTTGTTAGAAAAATTCTGAACAAAGGGAAAAATAAATTCCATTTCCAACCTCTGTTAGAAAATGTCCCACACAAAACCAAACTGGAAAGGGAGAAGGTGGCCAAGAAGGTTTTCCCAGTCCTTTGGGGAATGTGAGACTGAAGGAGCTTGTTCACAGCCCTTTACCTTGCATGGAAGAGCAGAGCCTGCCCAGTTGGCTCACGTGGGCCTTTCCCCACATGGCCATGGCACCACGGCCTGGTAGGATGTGCTAGCCTTGCTCCTGGGCTGGGAAGCAAAGATGGAAAATTCCCCAAGAAAGGATTGGCTGGGACCTGAGGTCAGTTTGAGGTGGTTAAGGCACCTTACTCCTGGCTAGTTGGTTGCTCTGTTCTATACATCATATTGCGCGTGTTTAAATGACCACGTCTGACAGGCAAGTGCTGCATCGTGGACATGATGATTTTAAAATAGCTCCAGCCTGTGGCACTTTATCAAAAGGTTTGCACAAACCTTTTAACAACTGTTTTTATTCTCATGAGTCAACCTGGGACAAATCCAGTTTTTTTGGTTTTTTTTTTTTGTTTGTTTGTTTTTCCTGACATTGATAAACTGTAATTTTTTTTTAAAAGGCCAATGTATATATTTTAAATGTGATTTATTATATATATTTACTAGCCAGAACCGCAAGTCTTGTACCCTCGGGTCAGGTGTAAGAGGACACTGGTGTGGAGCTGTCGCTGTCTGAGCCACCTGAGGGCAGCATCATGCCGCTCTCACTGTCAATAAGGGAATTAAACACTTGATTTTTTCAGAAGAATACCTATTTTTTAAGCTCTAGATCTCTATTTTGAAGCTACTGTACGGTGTGTAAGTTATGCACACTGTGGCTGGGACTGACCCTGCCTGCACCTGCTCCGTGCAGCAAGACAGAGGCAAAACAAATTGCCCATGTAATCATTAGACTGACAAGATTTTAAACCTTCTGCTGTTTGTGTTGATAATGTTTTGTTTTCCACTAACATCCATTAAGACTGAATTCTATTAAACAGTGGGGCCTATTTTACCCTTTTTATAGTTCTGCATAGTTGTCTTCTTCATGTCAAATCACACAATCTCGCCTCCTGGTCTGTTTGAAGTCCGCTGAGGAGCAGTTTTACCCTGCCCCCTGCATGCTTAACATCTGGGTTCCTTCAGATAATTTCCCTGATACAAGATGTGCTGTCACCTCTAGCAAGGTTAATGTTCAGACTGAGCATGATGACTGTGACAGCAGCATGTGATGAGCACACTGGGTCCGAGTGCTGCCTTCCAGTCCCTCTGCCCAGCTTTGGATCCTTTGCTCAGGCCAAGCAGCCTAGGCCTCATCTCATCAGTGGTTCTCCAGAGCTCCCAGTGCTTGCTTCTCACCACCAGCCTTTCTTCTTGAGTTTCAAGCTGCCCCGCCTGCTGCATTCACAGCAGTCAGCAATGACCATGCAGCAAGCGCCTGCCTGGAGATCAATTGGTAAGGGAAAGGTTGGCCAAGAAGGCTCCTACAACAGAGGTGAGTTACAGTAGCTGTGACCCCATGGCATGACCAACTGCACACATCCATAGCCCCTTGCTTTGCAAGGTGTAGACTGCCTCCAGCTTTCACTGGATATGTTTTTTAAGACAGTAATTTATTACTGTTCATATACTGGATGCACGTGTGTTAGGGTTTGTTTGTTTTTTTAATACAAGTTTTAATACAAATCAAATATTTTTACATACATCCCCCCAAAATTTAATATAAAATATACACCATTTAAAAACATCTTGATGTAGGAAACTTCTTCCTGAAGCCATTCACTCCGGTCCTCAGGTGCCTCAATGGCAGAGGGGGGGGCAATGTCAGAGCATCCCAAAGGCCCATTTAATAGGCCGTGGCTCTGCCCAACTCTAACACAGGAAGGAGGATGCAGAACAATAACTTTTGTGATCACCCACAGAAAGAAACCTTGGAGGCACCGCCTCTCGCAGCAGGTGCAGCTAGCAGGAAGTCCTAGCTGCTGCCTTTTGTTGCCCACAGGTTCAGCAGCACAGAGCAAGAGCTAAGGTCTGGGTGGCAGGCTGCTCTGCAGGCATAGCAGGGAGCAGCTCGGTGCTGCCTCCACCTGCAGCCCAACTTGGCTATGGAGAAGATAGTGCCCGACTTGTCAGCCAGCCCTAGCATCAGAAAGAGAAGCTGATTTCTCAGTTGCCAGTGATCTGGAGCTCACTTTCAGTAAGCTAAGTGAGACTGAAAGCAGCAGCTCATTCTCTCTGAGCCAGGCAGCCCTGCAGATTCAAAAGGAGTGAAGGAAGAGCTCAGCTCAGGTCAGCTCACCTGGCAAAGGCTGACCTAGTATTGCTGCACTGCAGGTCCCACTAATAGGGAACGTGAGCTGGGTTTAGACCGTCGTGAGACAGGTTATTTTTACCCTACTGATGATGTGTTGTTGCTTTCCCCACTGAGCTACTGGCTCCCTATTCCATACAACTCTGCCAGCAGCACAGAGCCTGAGCAGCCCCTCTGCAGCTGCAGAGCAGGCTCCAGACCCCCTGACACCTGTACTGTGCCTCCAGCAGCCTCACTCTGTCCTCAGAGCTCAAAGACTGGCTGTACTCCAGCTCCCCTGTTAGACCCACAGCAATAAGGGTATTGCTTAATGACAAGCATTCTCCCTGTTTTTGTTGAAATGTAAGGAAGACAAGGTGGAGCAGCAGGTAGGGCTGGGTATCCCAGCTAGCGCCCTGCCTGTCAGAGAAGACCAGCAGCCTTGTGTTAGCATAGGACACCAAAGGGAAACAGCAGCTGTGTACTGTAGTGTTAATATTGGAAGCAAAAACACTGCCAGGATTTGTCAGGTTTAACCAGTTTTTAGAACTAGAAAGACAGTCAATGTCTCCATGAGCTGTAAATAGGTTGGCAAGCCTCTGTGCTCCTTCATAGCCCCCAACTATAAGCCCACAACAGCACCACTATTCCCCTGCAGCTGGGGTCTGTTCAGAGCTCAGGAGTGTATGTGCAGCACTAGGGGCATATCATGGTTTGCAGTAGCCAGCAGTGGAATGTTTCCCCAAGCTAAAGAAAGATGTCTCCAGAAAAATGGGTATAGCTGTGTGGGGAGAAGCACGGGGGGAGAGACTTCCAAGCACTACCACAGAAAGACATGACTGGGAGAAGGGAATCCCTATTCCACAGGTGCAGCACAGTTCCAGGCTGGGAAAGGAGTCACAACTGCAAGATATAGATGGAAATACACCTCCCTTGCTCCATGCAAGGGGTAGGGAGGTCTCAGGTTTTATCTCTAGATGCAAATATTGCTGTTGCTCTCTCAAGCAGCCATTTCACTGAACAGCAATTAAAATCACAAAAATGAGGACAGTTGTAAACCTACCTGTTTGAGGGCAATTAAAGCAGACAAGAGCTGGTTCAAATAGGCTGGAGGAAGCTGGGCTGTGCAAGCAGGCAGAGCTGTCCTCTTAACTCCCTGTGCTCCACAGAAGTAGGGTTAAACTCAGACAGCTTCTCTTAAAGGCCTTTCCATTCATCTCCTGAAGCACTAACAGTTGGCACGCAGCTACAACACTAAAGAGCAGTCCTGGCCATGACAGACAGACTTTCCTAACATGGCACCAGAGCTCCTTCCCAGTATCCCTTTGTGCCAGCTGAGGGCTGGAGGTCACATTCCCACAATACTCTCAAGAGCAGCAGGAGAGATAGCTGAGGAAGGCAGCTGAGGGCATGCGCAGGCATGCACACATGCATCATCCAGGAAAGCAGGCAGAGGGAAAAAAAACAAATGGGTTTCAATAGAAATCTTTTGCTTTAGCAGCCCTGTAGCTCCCCTTCTGGCCCTAGATTATCCAACCAGGTAAAAAACAAACATTTGCTCACCCAGAAGGAACCCAGCAGGAAGGAGTCAGTTGATTTCAGCATCACAATTATGCTAACAAAAACCTCTACTAATAAATAAATAAAGGAAAAGCAGCCTGAACAGCCATCAGAGCTTGCAGGCTCCCTTGAGAGAAATGTGGCAGGCCAGAAAAGGACTGCATACCTACTGGGGGATCCTACTAGAAGAGTCCTGCCTGAGCCTCCCCTGAAGGTGCTGATGCATTTTTGCAGAGGCCGTCTGGTTTGTATGTGTGAAAGGAAACTTCCTGAGCCTGTGAGCAGCTGCTCTCCCCTTGCAGGATGTTGCTGTGTGACCCTGCCCCCAGGGAATTCAAGTTGAAAGCGTTTAAAATGGAGAATTCATTCCCAGCTTTGTTTCAAACTGCAACTTCTGCCTCTTTTGGTAACGGACCCGGACCCTAGAGGAGACAGGAGAAATAGCAGTCAGCACATGGAAGGGCAAAAGGCAGAGCTGCCCCACTACAGTTCCTGAGCTGCACAGCCCTGAGAAGCAGGGAAGCCCTCTGGCCAGGGCCCTCCAACACTAAGAGGAGAGTCAAATCTAGAGAGCAGCCCGTGGTCTCACACCTACCCCCACCAGCAAAGTCCTGTCTCCAAGGCCACCAGACATAGTGCAGAAAGGTCCAGAAACCCCTCCCATGAAGAGAAATGGAAGCTGCACCCCAATCAACATTCCCTGCAATCCCCAGTGCCTTTCCCCATCAACTCTCTTGAATCAGTGTTCATTAGCATTAACTCCCAGCTCTACCTGCTCCCCGTATTAGGAAGAACTTTGCCTGCCAATTCTTGGTTTCAGCTACTTTACATGGAAATGGATCCCACAATCCAGGCACTGTGTGAAGACATTATTTCCTCTACTGTGATTCATTACTTCATTGTCCCTCTTGGGACAAGATATAGAGAACAGCTCTCTCCAAGCCACACTTGGCATCTCACAGATGTTGGCTGTCTCCCTTTCACTAGGGGGAGATAAGGAATTTTGGTCTCAGTGTCCCTGCCCTCTTCTGACCCTCCTTCCTCCTCTGTACTTCCTTTCTGAGAGTTGGAACATGAGCATGCACACAATAGCCAGGTGATTTACACAGCACAATCAGATTTTCCTTTTTATTCCCCACCTGTTCTCTGTGTATTATTTCTCTGCAGCTCAAGACTAAGCTGCTCCCATACCTTATTTCATGCAGCTTGACAATCTCATTGATGATAACCACCAGGATCAAGGAAAGAAAACCCAGGAGCCACGAGACTGGAGAGATGGAAATGTACTTAAAAGTCAGTGGAGAACTGAGGTTTTCCCAGAGCTTCAGGTCCAGCAGGGTCTGTGCTACTTGCCCCATTAATCTAAGATCATAAACAGACACAGCAAGTTCTCAGCAGAGCTAACACACTTTCCAGGATCTGCACATCAGGATTCAGGCCCAGATAAACTACCTCCAGATTCACAACAGGGATACTTCGCCTTGCATGAAGTTCAGCACTGCAGAACCAGTGCTGCATGCTACCATTTTCCTGTGTCAGCAATCTGGTGCTGGAGAAGGTCTAGAGCCCTCCTCCCGTCAGCACTCTGGAATCCCTTATCAGGGCCTGGGGATACTCACACAATAGCCACAGTGAGCGTCCACCACCAGTTGGAGAGGGGGCTTTTCTTCCACAAGGGCTTAGTCCGATGGACATGAGTGATGGATATGAAAACTACAGAGATAGATAAAACAGAATGTTATATATACGATGCTTTACAATATCCATCAACAGCTCTTACTCCAAAGGGGAAGAAGTTTTATGTTCTTGAAACCTAGCTTTCATTCAAGGTCCTTGCAGGCCAGTCTCCCCACAGCAAATCCAAGTCCCTAAATAAGAAAAGAGGGGCACAGTAATAATACTGCACAGCATTGCACACCAAAGGGATCCCAAAGCTGTTTCTCAGCCTGGTGTGCTTATGTAATGCACACCAAAAATTGACCTGTCTCTCAAATCAGGAACATTTCTGTTGACCTGGACACGCTGCATATCTCAACATGATACGTTCTATTAAGCACTGATGCACAACAATGTGGTGAAAAGGGAGCAGAGATCACAGGAGAGCAGCTGGAGCTACTCTGACAGGCAACTATGCACCGGTGATAAGGGTCAGCCAGGGCCTGGCTCCCCTCAGCCTGCAGGACTGTCACAGTCCTGCACTGATGTTTGGGAGAAGGAATGGGGGGTTCTTTATAAGATGCTGACGGGAACAGAGGGTGAGTCATATTTCTGAAGAGCAGTAGAACCCTGTTAGTTAATTTACACAAAGACAGAGGATACCTTTCTGATGCAACAGAATAAGTGCTTCCCCAGCAGGTAAAAGGTGGAATCAACTCTGAAGGTGCTGACTTATATTTATTCGGGTGATGTACAGTAATATAACAGACTTCATGTTTTTGTCAGGAGGCCATAAGAGTTTCTGCTTCTAATGGAGTTTGTGCATAGTGGGGACACAAGAAGAAACTCAAGATGCATGTTTTTTCCTAGAGCTGGGGAGATGGGTGCTGAGAGTAAGGACTCACCTGTGTGTAAAACAATCAGGCCAGCTGTGAGCTTCTGGGCTACAAGAAGAACATTGGAAAATGTCCCAAACCAGTCAGGAGCACCATGAACATTGCTAGTAAATGAGAGAACACAAGAAATAAGTTAACAGTAGGAACTTACTGTCTAACCTGCTCCCTCTAGGGCCATGTCTTGCTTTGATAGTGGGGAGAACTGGGTGTGAGATTGGAGTCAGACTCTCGCTAGAAGAACTGGCCGTCCTGATACCACATGATACTGAACAAGGCCAGCTTTTGCCTTAAAGATGTTATTGTCAAGGCTAGGAAGAACACTGTGAAGACATTAAAGTTGGCTCATGTAAGAGCCTGAAGCTTGTTAGAGGGCGATCACTTCTACCTGGGAATAGCAAGAGGGTGTACAGTGCCAGACTTGGTTCCTCACCTGTGCAGCATAATGGAGGGGCAGGCTGTGAGATTGAGGCTGGTAGTATTAACCTCTTTGCAGGACTCATGCAGTGTGAAACCGAAGCAGATGAGGCAGGAACAGATGGTCACGCTGAATTTCAGCAAGAAGCAGAACAGGAAGTAGTGCTGAGTCTGTGGATAAGGGAGAGGCAGTAGAGTGACACAGGCATGTCATTGGCCCAAGGTCCCCAACATGAACTATCAGAGGCTGCAGTACAGTTTCTGGATGTTGCACTGTGAATCTGCTCTGTAGGCATATGGGCAACAGGAGATTCCCCTTGTGTCCATGCCAGAGTTTTAATAAGGATTGCTTACACCACAGATCAGTTTACTGAGTTATTTCGGAAGACCTACATTAGCACAGGTTCTCAGCTATGTGTCACTGTGTGGACAAAGAGAAGGAAGGGGGAAACATTCTTATATGACAGGCCACCTACCTTCTTAGGAATAGAAGTCAAGTTTTTTCCTGTTGCCATGGTCATGATGGAGCTGTGGGGAGGCTTGCCCAGGAGTGAAATGCTGGAGAAAGGGAGGTCAGTTTCTCATTAATGAGTTCAGGCACCAAATCTTTTGCTTTGTGGGCTAACATTTGAAACTGAAGAACATTCTCTGACTGGAGCACTGGCACTTCAGTGGTGAGTACTTGAACTATGCTCGTATCCCACTCTTTCAGGTGCGTGCTGTTGAAGTTCTCAGGCATGGCAGGAGCAAACGGAGAGAGGCAACTTGTAACTGTGTGATTGGGAAAATTGACTAGTGGCACCTTGGCCTTTGCCTAATGCCCTATGCTCTCCATCACACCTCAGCCAGTGCAGCAGAATCAGGATTAGGAAATTATTCTCGGGTGAAAGTTCGAACCATAAGATAAAAAAAGCTCTCAGGTAGCATGCAGAGCTTACCCAGCAGTACACAAATACTCCTATCTGTATTTTCCAGCATCTTGTCATAGAAGGCATATAGAAGCCTCCTTAGCATGCTGTGGGTGACGTGACTTCCTTTCCTCATAGACACAGTAGGTTGGGGGACTTGTCTGTGTGGTAGGTGGTTGAAAGCAGGATGTTTCACCCTGCCTGACAGACTCACCTGAGCAGTGGGTAGCAGAAACAAGAGAGCCACACAATATCTGTGGTACTTAGGATGGGAGGCAGCTGTACCAGGCAGGACAGGAACTAGACAGGAACAGTCCAGAGTGAAGAGTGTGAGCAGTGCTAGGACAGCCCCGTTACCCCCAGGTGCCACCATCCTCCCACAGAACACTAGTGCAATCTGGTAACTAGTGGGCTGCTGCACAGCCCTTCCATACTTTTTAGGCTGTTAGGGCAGATGCTGTAGGGGATGCTTTTCTCCAAGGAAAAATAAGTAGGAGAGAAACTTCTGTAAGAGTATCAAGGAGAAGGGGGAGTGTGGACTGTGACCTTATAATCTTTATTGTAACTTTTCCAAACATGCTGTATTAAACTGCCTGAAGGCTATCTCCCCACCTTGCTAGGCTGCCCTGCTGCAGCCACCCAGTATCCTTGCTAGCACCCCTGTCTGCTGACCTAAATGCTGTCCCCAGTCAGGCCAGGATTCACCTGAATGACGACCAACGTCAACTGGCACTGCAGCAGGAAGAGGAAACACTTGCGGATCCCATAAGTTGCATGCCGGGCCTGGAAGGAAGCACAAACCCTCAGAGCCCTCACTGTGATGGGAGCAGGCAGGGGCAGATCATGTAGCCTGCAGGAGAGGAGAAGCATCCTGCCTAGATGCAGAGGTTGCGATGGAAGGACAGAATTTAACCAAAGGGTAGGTTTGTTTAAACCTCCTAGATTTTCTGGGGTAATGCCTCACTGTAGCATGTGTTTTTCCCAGCTATGGAATCTCAGCAAGTTTATACTTCATTCAGTTGAATTACTTTCTTGTCGTGGTGCCACAGGACACCATTCCCAAGTCATCCTCTATACTTTGGACCAGCAGGGTCAGACAGGAAGAATCTTTTGTGCTTTCTGCACAAATGATAGGACACCCAAGCACAGCTAATGTTGGCAGCTCACTGGAGGCAACTCAACAAGAATGCTCACACAGGCTCTTGGCTTTGCTCCTCATGAGCTGCAGGCGGGCCAAAGATAGAGAAATCTAGAAAGGGAATATGTCTGGCTCACCTGCTCTATAAGTCTTATAATGCTGGTACTCTCTTCTTGGCGGAAGGACATGGAACAAGGCAGGCTATTGAGCTGTCCTGAGAGCTGCAGTGGGGTGAGCTCATCAGAGGCTGGAGTCATGGTGGTGCTGGTGGCATAGCCAAAGGTCTCCCAGGAGCAGCGGGATGGGTAGAGAGGGTCCAGTGCTATACTGTGTGGACAACACAGGAGCATTAGGAAAATACCTCATCCCAAAGGAGAAACTGTTCTCCACTACAGGCCAGCCTGTAAACTCACGCTGTGCCATGCCACCCCATCTGCCTTACTGGTAATTAAGTCCTTATCTGAGATATGAATTCAGGATCAATCATCCCAAGCTTTCAGTTATTCCCAGAGAAATAATGAATACATTCTGATGTATGGCTCAAGGTCAACAAACTGGTTGATCCAGAGGGGCACTGCCACTATTTTGCACAAAAAGGAAGCTTTTGCATTTCCAGTTGGCGAGCAGTATTTCAGCATATAAGAGTAACAGCTTCCTTTCTAAGATAGAGAAAAATCTGTATCAACAAATCCAAGCAGTCACTTGACTCAAAAATAATGGGATCCCACCCAACACCATTCAAAATGTCCCTTATAGTGACACAATTAGCTAACAATTATAGACAAAGCAATCCTCCTGACAGTCCCCAGGTCAGCTGGGGCCCATGGTTGGGCATTGTATAACCCCAAGGCAAAAGAGGACTCTGGATCCTGTCCTACCTGATATCACTTTGCAGGAAGAGGCAGCTATTCCGCAGGTTGGCAGAGCTTCCCAGACAGCATGTCACCTCCCCGTACTCCTGCATGATCTTAATCATCTCACACATGGCTGCAAGGAGACCAAAAGAGAAAGTGCATTATCTTATTAAGTATGTAGGTTTCACACACCCTTTCTAGTCTGAATACTGAGCAGACAGATCTTTTAAAATGACCCCTCATGTGTAATCAGATTCAAAGTCAAAGGACACAAACAGATAGGTAATTAATTGCAGTTCACGTGCCCTTTTATCTGCCTACTGAAGGAACTGAGCTGTGATTCACAATGCTGTGACACAGAGATCTGTACCTCTAGCATGCCTCTTTCTGGCCAGAGTTCTAGGTATACCCTGGTTGTGTAAAACAAATGACATCAGCATCAGATGGTCTTGCTAGAAAACAGCAGAAACTAAATTTACTTTAATTCAAACCTGAAATACACAATCTCAAATTCTGCATCAACTCACTGCTCTTCCAAGTCTGAAGGAACAAAAAGAATATAACGAAGCACACCATGCTTAGCCTTGCTCAGAGCAAGTCCCTGTAACTCCAATCCCAGCCCTACCTCTAAGCCCTCAATCTTTTTATTAACGTCTTCTTGAGGACTCTAAATCAAAACTGCTTTTTGATCTGACTTTCCTTCTGTAGCACAGTACTCTGTGAATATGAGTTTTCTAAAAGGTCAAGGGAAACAAAACACCCATCTTCTCTGCAGATGCCTATAAAACAACTAATCTAAATGTTTGGTGCACCTGGTTCTGCAGAACAGCAAGAGGTTAGATGAAGTGGGGAAGTGCAGAGAAAGATTAAATACACTGAGCACCTAGGCAGACTGGTCTGTAGCTGATTCTCATTGGCACTCCTTTGAACTGTGCCCAGAAGTACCTGAAAATGTCAAATCATCATGATGCTTGGGATTTATACTGAAAAAAGATTGCCAGGGATTAGTGGCCCGTCTTACCCAGGACCCCATCATTTTGACATCAGCTGTGAAGCTTGGCAAATACTGGCGGGAGCTCGCAGAGAAGCTAGCCCAACTCACGAAGCAGCAAATAGAGGCTTATGAGATATCCCATCAAGGGAAAAGTGGAGCAGTGGCTCTGGAGGTAAAGTTCTGGGTAATGCAATGTGCACCCTCGCTCCTTTCCAGGGACTTTTCTTCTTCCTTGCTGTGTGTAATTTTTTCCTTTTATAGTTACTGCCTCTGTATTTAGTTTGTAATCTCTTCAGGGCAAGAAATTCTCAGGACAGGTATTTGCCAGCTGAGCAGTCAGGCCCTTTAGATAAAACAGTGTTTCTGTGAAAAAAAAAATGTTGTTCTTTTTGGTCTCTGCAGTCAAAAACTGCAAAGCAGCTAGTGGTGCCATGGTAACTGCCAGAGAAAAGTACTTCCGGGAGGTGATTTCTGAGTTACATAAGGAAGCAAAGGTTCCTAGCGCACTGATAACCCTTCATGAAAAGCAGTAGCATTGTGGATGTTTACTTGTGTCTTTTTTTTTTTTTAATTACAAGTGAAGTGACTCTTAGCTCATTTCTGTAACTAAGGAAAGTTGTATTAAGACAAAGGTCTGCCTCCCCTCAGGTAGCAATAGATGGTCATTAATATTAAAATACCCTTTTGGATTTCTGTTCTGTTCTGTGTCATTCACTAATAATTCTGGTCCACACCCAGAAGAGCCAGAGAATGTGCAGGGGGAAAGTAATTACACCTAGTTCTAGGACAGACCCAGGCTCCGTGCCACTTACTCTCTGGGGTGCAGTCTGTGAAGAGGGGCACCAGCAAAGGCACATTGTCAATGTTTTGCAGGTGAGGTCTGACCTGGTGGATCCCCCGTGGAAGTTTGGCCTGAAAAAGACAGAGGAGACTAAGCAGGAGTGTATGTATGAGGGAGGTAGACAACGAAGAACTGCTGAAATTATAATGATGACTCCCAGGATAAATGCAGACAGAAGCTGCCTTTCCAAGGCCACTAGAAGAAGTCTTCCTACTGAAGTTCTACACTGATGTACCAGGCAGTCTGTGCAGTCCTTTAGGGTTTGTACGACCACAAAAAAAAAAAAAAAAACACAACCAAAACAACATCTGTCTCAATAATTTGTAAGGAATTTTTATCTGTGTGTAGAATTTGGTTAGGGAATATGGGCCATCTGCCAGCACATATACCTGCTACTGCAGTTGCAGCCATATTACACAGCAAGGGAATGAATTTTGCTTCCTAAACACAGCCCACTTTTTATAAACTTTTAAAAGATTACTTTTATAAATCTGTATCTATTAGATACTTCTGTAACCTGTGCTGAGCATGTCTCAGTTTCTGGCAGGAAGAATATGTTCCACACCCTGACTGCTGGCCAGCACCAGCTACTACTGCTCATGGATGGAGGTTAGAAGTTTCTTCCGTCTGTGAACAGTGTGGGCATGTTTCCACTCCTTCCCCAGCACATGGCAAGGGAATCCAGACAGACTGAGATGAGCCTCTCAAGACCACTCTGCAGGTCATCATCTCCTCTTTTAAAATCCAAAGAAAATATATGTAAATACATTCAGTAAAAGTGATTAACCAAGAGATTATCATTAACCCCAACCCCTAGTTTCCAAGCCATATGAACTAGTCAACAATTGGCTTGAAAAATGAATTCTCCAATATGCTGTTATGATTATAGTGACCCTGACAATACCACAGAGTGTATAGGAAGAGGGAGCCTCACCCTGTTACAGTCTTCCAAGAAGCTTGGGATGTCGCTGTCTGTTGGCTGAAAGCTGATGAGATCTGAATGCCCTTCCTCTTCCATTAGCAAGAGCCCCTCCACATCATCTCGAGAAACTGGAGCAGAGACAGCACAAACAATAAGCCCAAACCCACCTCTGCCATTCTTGTGCCAACTACATGATATATTCACACAGCATTGCAGAAGCAAGGAAATGTGAAGCCTTATTTTCTAGGTTAACACTTAGATCCCCCTCAATCATCTAAGATGCAGTTTTTTTAGATGACTAATGTGTGCAGAAGTAGATATACGAGCCTAGTCTCTGCTCTTTTGATACATGAAAGTTTATCTGTTCTGTTCTTTCTTTTAGAAGAAGAGGAGTGTGATGGAAGCCTGCTTAAAGTAAGAGAAGACTAATTAACAGGTAAAAGACTGATTTCCAGTGGCTTAACCACCATTTTAGCAAGAACCAAAATCACTGATGAGCATTTGTAAAAGCATGGCAATTTGTGCACAGAAGGATGCTTGTTTCCAACAGCTAGAGCACTGCCTGGGTAGGAATGTATAAGTGTATATATAAATGTAAGGCTCTCTCACTCACACATGCACACACCTCAGGCCCATCTTGTTTTGAGCTCAAAGATCTAAAGGATCAGATATCTGGTGAGGAAACAGAATCCTATGGATGGGTTTAAGGGAACCATTCTGGAAATGTGGCATTCAAAGCGGATTAGGTGGAGTTCTCTCACCCTGATGTAGGTCATCATGCAGAGAGCCAGCATGGCTGGGACTGGAAGGAGGGATCTCAGATCCAGGCACATCTCCATTGGGTGTTAAAGATATGTGACAATTCCAGCCAGTTTCAAGACCCATCTTCTCAGCAAACACCTAGAGGAGAGCAGGCAGAAGAGTTTAGTGTAGCTATCCACACGAAGAGTACTGCAGACCAATGCCATATTGGAGCGTAAGTACCTTCTGGACCCCGTAGGGAAGTGAATCAAGTTAACCTTGGAGCTAAACCCTCCAGTTCGACAGCTAGGACATACAAGTTCAGGGGTCAGCAAAGACAGCTTACCTTGCTTTTGAGCTCATCTTCCAAGGAGAAGTAGACAAAACGAATGCAGGCATTGACCAATCCATCAATAAGGCGGACAATGTCAAGACGGGCCTGATACTGAGATGAGACCATTCCCATGAAGATCTGTCCACTCAGAGCCTGGATACAGTCTTCCTTCTCCATCACTTCCCCAATCCCTTCTTCAAGCATGCAAACAGCGTGCAATCACATTGAGACACAGAGACCAGATGCGCGTCAGATAACAATACACAAGGTGGGAGAGGCCATTAGGGTAATATGCAGGGACATGGTATCCAGACACAGAAACATGCAACACACACACACACAGGAAAGTTAAGAGGCATCCATTTGTTCCAGCACACCCAACCACAGAAGCAGTTTCAGAACATCCCCACACGTGAGAATAAGAGTATGAAACAGCATGTAAAGAAAAAAGACAAAACAGAAAACAAGGATCAGTCATGAGAAATTGGCGCAGAAAGGTAGAAGATATGTGCTGCATAACGTTTGCATATGCATTTAAAATACATCATACTGTGTTTATAAGTATGGTAAGTCTGGCTGAGGCAAAGAGGCTTCAGAGTACAAGAGGCTGATGTAGAGGAACTGGGTCATGTTCCCCTGAGAGACATTGCAGATGCTTCCAAAGAGCCTGCAAAGGCTCTTTGAGAGTGTTCCTTCACCATCACCACCTGTGTAAATGGGAGCTGGATACAGCATGAGGAACAAAATAACAAAACACTTCATACAGTCACAAAGTTTGCCACAGGTGAGACTAAAAAGTGTTTTGAAAACACGCAGTCACTACTGCTTCACAGATGTTGAAAACCCTATTACTCACATTTTACAGTATGGGAGACCAAGGCAGAAACAGATTAAGGTTAGTCTTACAAAAGAATTTCCTGTATCGCCTTATGTAACGGTATGTGCTTATTTCTCAGTTGCTGTTCTGGAGGATAGGTACAATTCTACATCTACTGGGAACCTTATCCTTCAGCACATCAGCAAAATCCATCACAGGAGAGTAGTCATATACACCTTCAAACATTTAGTTGCTTTGAAAAGACAAGTGACTTCCGTAAAGTCAGTCAGACAGCATACTAAGCATCAAAATACCCAGGAGTCTTGACTCACAATTGCCTGCATAAAGAAACAGACTTCCCAAGGCAAAAAAAAAAAAAAAAAAAAAAAACTGTGCAAGCTTCGATAGCCAAACTAGAATCATACTAAGCAGCTTTTGCATCATTACTTCTTCTGGAAATGCATCTACTTCAGACACTTGTATTGCTTAATTAGTGCAACAATGTTCTTACAGCTCTAGACCAATCCAAAAGAAAGCACCTGGCTAGTAGAATAACTTCTTACAGACAGAACAGGAAACACATACACACCATCTGAGCTCCAGCTATTCCTCCGACTACTCTGTTTGATGGGGGTTGTCCCAGGCAGATCACAGCATGTGAAGATAGCACTCTGTCCAGGGACCTGCACCAGTTCTATGCACTTGCCATTGAGCTGGGAGGACAAGGCACAATGCATTGGCTTGTATGCAAAAGCTGAACAGTACCCTGAGAGGCAGGCTCGCTGGTAGAAATCTAACACCTTCTTCCTGTATGGAAGAGACAAAAAACAGATTTAGCAGAAATGTGCTGCATTTCTGACAACGTACAAATAGTTTGATACAAAAATCACCAACTGGGTAGCTGGAAAAACACGTTCTGTGAGGAACAGAGCTGTGTTCCAACAGAGGCAGTGGTGAGCATTGCTGCATGTTGATTAAACAAATTGATGAATATGAACACAGCACTCTGTGAACACACTTAATGATATGCCTTATGTGACTGACAGATGACTTTAATTAGATTTCTACTGTCATACATTAATCAGAGTTTATTTATATAAGATAAACATGAAGCAACTCACAACTCTGACAGTAATATTTACAGCAGATAGTTACAGTAACAGACTTTTTTGATATTCCCTTTCATAGTGTGGGTCCCAGAAGCTGTATTTCAAGTCTACATTTAGACAATATTTAGTCACTAGAATAGTTTAAAGTTCCTTCCCTATGCTGAACTCATAAAGGCAACAAATTCAAATGTACATGGTATTTTTCCATTGGTTGCTGTTCAATAAAACTAAACATTGCTAGTCTGTCTGTTCTGCTAGAAGGAACAGAAAATTGTCTTACGGATAAAATGCAAGAGACATTGCCAGATACTGAACAGATACAAAACTAATAGGGTGTGATGCATTATGATGGACTGGTTTGAATGTGTCAACAGTAGGTTGAATTGATCACTTTCCTGTAATACATAAGCCATTTATTGAACAACAACAACAATTCTTTGCCACCATCACATGATCAGATTAGAATTCACCATTCTGCTACATGGTACAGTCACAGTCCACTTCTAAGAGGACACTATGTCAACAGATAGAGTACAAAATGGTTTAGTCATACATTGTTATTTCTTGACATCTCATCTTTTATACTGCTATAATTATAACAGTTAATTATAAGCAGAGACAACTTATGTTCATAACCTACTTCAAGCTTATATTAAATAGCTTTTAATACAGTGACCAGGTTCCTGCTGCAATTTAACTGCAGTCCCTAAATACATCAAATGACAAGATGCTCACCTGTCAGAGCCAGAGAGGGGGTAAATATCAGTACCATCCCAGAAGTCTGTGCAGGCTTCAAGGATGATGTCGGCTGTCCCATGTGAAAACATCTGCTCAGTACCTGAAATACAGGTAAACAATGAGTCAGCAACACACATACAGGATCCCAGGCAAGAGATCATACTAACTGCTCCTTTGTTAAAATAGTGGTTCTTTGATCCACTGGTTCATGCTTTCCTCCATAAAGTCCTCAGTTCCCATTTAAGAAATTATTCAAGTTTGAATAATGTATTCAGCTGCTACTTGTCCAACTGCAAGTTCAAACAAGGCTGTGATAAAACATGAGGCAGATGATCGGTTTCTATTCTATTCTATTAACAATCCCACTCCTACAGAAGCTGGGAAAAAAATCTTGCTCCTGCATGCAATGGAACAGAAGAAAAGATATTCTTGTGTGCATCTTCTCATGAGAATATAAGCATTGATGAAATGCTCATGCTAGCTAATGAAATCAAGAGCCAAGAAAATACACTTGCACAAATCCGGCAGGGACCTTCAGGAACACCGGGGAATTTTCCAAAACATAGCAGCTCTCTGCTTTCTGCTACAGAGAGTCATTGTGCACCAAGTTTATCAGCGTAACAATCCTCCAAGATGAATAGGAACTGTGCATGAAAGAAGGAGCCTGTTTCAGGGACATAAAGGAGTACTTGTATGGCATTAATTTTATTGCATAAACACTTAATCCTTCCCACCTAGGTCCTATGGTCGGATAGTCCTTGCTGGGAAAAAGAGAACAAGACTTTCATAGAATGTCTATGCCCCAGACAGAGAGCAAGAACGTGCACATGACACATGTGCACACACCTACATTTGTATCTGACAGCAACTGCAATCTTTTCCCATATGATTTCCATTCAGTGTCAACAGCATGCCACACAACAGTTCCTCTAAGGGACAGATGACAGTGACATCATGTCCTATAAACTGGAGGGCACTCAGTCAGCTGTCCAATGTTAGCTCAGCCTCTTTCTTCTCTAAGTCACGAACATGAAGGACAGAATTTCTCTGGCACAAAGGAGAGAAAAGATGAAGAGGACATGGAAGACAGCTACCCATTCATGAATGCTGGCACTCAGAGAGAACTAGGCCTCTAGAGCTGAGCCAATGAGAGCAAAAAGAAGCTAAGAATGCAGCTACAGCAAGGGAAATTGGGCAGTATTGTGCCACTTTACTTTGCTGAGAATTCAGGTGAGCCCCTCATTTCCATGTGGTTACTAACGATTTGGGAAGAATGCTGCCAAAGGGAAGGCACGTATTTCAATGGAATACTAAGGGAAATACAGATAAATTACCTTCTGTTTCTGCTACAGTTGTCAATTTATGTACATCCCTTACGTATGTGGGAGTGGGTGGATTCAAAGATTTATTCACAAATAGTGAATCAGAAGAGGTTAGTTACAGTATTCTGGTCTGACTCAGTGAAAACACAATTATTTGATTTCATGCAATAATATCTGCATAATCCATTATTTGTTTGCACACATTTTAGAATGTTTCAAGGACCAAAACTATCACATGAGAAGTGCCCCAATGGTTAAATAACCTTGCTCGCAAAACTCCCCTTCAAACTTACTCTAGACAGCATAATCCAGGTCACACATGTATTCGTCTGAGCTCCAGCCTATGAACTAAACCGTTTAAAATTGAGGATAAGGAGTTGAAATGAGGCAACACTGAAGGTTTTCATCTACACTAAGTATCAGCAAAATTCTTGCTCACAAAGGCAAGATAGCAGCTATTGGGACAAACAAAAAAGCTCTTACATAAATTAAGATACAAGTTTAAGAAGAAACAAGTAAGAGAAGCCCCATTTACTTGATAAATCTTGGGCCAATACAGTAGCTGTATTTCAGATTCAATATTGAACAAACTCCAACTCCAGAAAGCTGAGTTCAGTCAATTAAAGGTATTATTAAGAGACTAAGACCTCTGCTGGGCAAACTGTTAAATCTTGCTAAGGTGCTTTTAGAACCTCACTGCATCCATCCGCACATCCCTTCCATCCTAGCCCCTTCCTATTGGAATAGGGAGCAGTAGGAGTGGAGAAACCAGCATGGCCTCAGGGGCTGCATTCATGATCATCATGGGTTTGCCTAAGATTTCTGTGATTTCTTATTAGAATGTAATATAGAAATAGAATATATAATACACTACTACACTGTACAACTCACTAATAATTATTTACGATTTGTGTTATGAGAAGGATAAGCATCACTAGCTAATACCCTGAGAAATATTCAAACCTGTGCAGTATCAGTTTCACCAACCAAATGAAGACTATTCAAAACCCACCTTGTTCTACACTGCTATTTGGCCCCAGAAAACAGACTTGTCAAATACTAAGACAATTTTAAAAAAAATGTTTCATGATCCTTGAATAATCCAGGGTTGAGAAGAATTCCCCCTTTCGGTATTCCGTAGCACTGATCATTTAGGTTTGTTGAACTTATCTGTACTGATCATAGGCAGAGCAAGGCTATCACCAGTCAGTTGGAGTCTCCAAGCTGTTCCTGAATATTTTCTAGGTTCTCTGGGAAAAAGATGCTCCTGACCTACGTGGACACACAAAGAAAGAGGCAGCCTTACTGGTTGTGGTGTCCTTCACAAACAGGTTAATCATGTGAGTCAAGGGTGGTCTTCTCTTGGTGATTGATGAAAGCTTCCCCAGCATTGTCTCCTTAACCATCTCATCGCTTGGCAAGCGGTACAAGGCCAAATAATTCTCCTGCTTGAAAAGATCTTTGGCACCTGGTGTGAAACCTGAAACATGAATATGAGGAAAAAATTAGACAGTAACCAAAGGAATATTCTTTTGCTATCTCCTGCTTCTGTGCCATCTATCTTGCCTGCTCTCATTTTGACTTTCCCCAGCAATAGGTAGGTTAATTAGTGCTCACAGAGCATCTACGCCAAGATGTTCCAAGATTATGATGAATAATATTCAGAAGGACTAGATTTTACTAGTAATTACAGCTTTCATGATTCTGATTCATTGAAGAAAGGAGCTGTGAAGAACAAGCACAGAATTGAGTTCAAAAGCTTTCAGATTATAGTTCTAGCGCTGCATCTTACCTCCTGTGTGCTTCAGTTTTCCCATCTATAATATTAACAGAGGTACACAACATCATTTATACCCAATCTCATGGTAAAGCACTGTGGTAAAGACAGAGCATCTATCTTTCCATTAGCAGCTCTTTTTGTCCCTGAACAAAAACTGCAGATTCGAGCCAGGAGAATACCAAACCTAGACTTGGTATTAGACTTGGTATTAGACCTCGGGCTTGCTGGAAATATCCTTGATGACATTTTTTCCTTTGCTAATGTCTACAGTATCTGAACTTTCCAAAGCACCATCTTTAATAGATTACTTCGGCAACCTGACAATGACAGTCAGCTCTGTAATTCTACCTTCTCAGAAACCAGGTCTGAGAAAGTATTTTGCATATCCTTTCTAAGGATTAAGTGGCAGCACTAATTTCTCTGCATCCACACATTCAAGTTCTTCTTACCTATTAGCCTGGCAAGCTCACAGAGGCCCCAAGGCACGTGGACAGGCAGCACAGCATTGTGAGTTTCCTGGAGAGCTATGTTGCAGAGATGGTCGGAGAAGCGGCACAGGCGTTCTGTCACAGTGGCATTGCAAAGATTGAGCAGCACATTCAGACCCAGAGGCTTGAGGGAATTCAGGTGTATTTGCCAGTTGGAGTCATCAAACTGGATGCAAGAGGGGTTCTGTTGGTCTTGGGACAGGCTAAGCATCTCAAGGTGGTAGTCACACACAAAATCTTCAGCCTCACAAGCCAGCACCTCAGTGTCACCAGCAACCTAATGCAACAGATAGGAAAATTCTAGTTAGCTTCAATGATTACAGCTTGAGCCCAGAATCCCTCAGGGAACTCTCAAATTCCCCAAACAGAAGACTCTACAGGGTTGTCTATCTTGTAGATCCACAGAAGACTAATTGTGTGCCCCTTCTATATGTCTTACCTGACTATGTTCTTCTTCTCCACCCTCTGTGTCCTTGCTAAAACTCACATTGGACCCAGAGGGATGCTTGCTTCTGCTGTTTGGCTTTCGGTGGGCATGGGCATCAGGAGCCTTTGGAGGGTCGCTAGACCAGTTGTTCCTCTCTTGTTCATTAGTCACATGGACTGTGTCTGCCAAAGGGCCAGAGAGCAAAGCATCTCTTTCATGGGGCTGCAAAATACCAACAAAATGAACAGTGGTGATTCAGCACTTGAACATGAACAACTTTTGATTAATATGCAAAATGTGCTGAAGTGGTGACAGAGAGAAAGGGAAGGAAAAACACTGTTTTATGACTCCTATAGAAGAGGACCTCATCCTCATAGATTCTTAATCTTATAAGCAAAGAATTACGGTCACAAGACTTCTGCATAAGCAAAGAGACCCTTCTGTAATACCAAACTGTGTATGTCAGTCATAGTATGCTTACAGCTAACATGCTACGTTATGGATTACATATCCCTCACCTCATCATCCATCTCAGGGTGGCAGAAGGACCGTGTAGAGAGCTCATCAGTCAGATCTTCATGGCTATCATGACGTGGTTCCACCTTCCCACTGAAGAACAGAACAGTCTCTGGGCTAGGATTTGGCCAGGAGAGAATCCCCTGCTTGTCTACACAGCAGAGCACCTAGAACATCCCACAACACCCCCAAGAACGCAAAATTTCAGTGAAAACACATCTAAGCATTCACACATAGTTGCAAATATCATCAAGTTGAATAAACACGTAGGAGGCCAGATAAGTCCCTCCTTCATCAACCTTCTATCTTAAGAATCTCCAGCATCTGATATTTCCCCATTCTACCTGGACTGATTGGTTGTTTAATACCAATTTGATCTTGGGATTGCAAAATCAGGCATGAAGCCCATGATAAGGAACCAACTAATGAACCTGTTTCAAGAGTTGGCAGAAGATTGTAGAACATACAGATATCATTCATATTAGATAGCACAGAGTATCTCTCACTATTGTTTTAGCCTGTCAATATGCTTAGACACGACAGCTTTAAGATCTTCTGCAAGATACCTGAGGGGTATCTATTCCCATCACAGTAAACTGACTACTAATAGTCTGTGCTCAGGCAAGGACTACACGATCGATGCAAATGAAGCATCTACTGAAGGCCTCTCCTAACAGCCCTCCTAACAGCCCAACAGTACTCACAGTGACAGATCCCAGACTATGGAGCAAGCTGGAGGTGAAGCTCAGTGTTGGAGATTTGCCTTTTAAAACACATAAGAAGTGGCTCCAGATACAGCGTATCATTTCCTGCCAAGGGAAGCACAGAACATCATCTAATTAAAGACTCATTCAGAGAAGACAAGGGGAGAAAAGGAAAAATTATGACATTACCTGCTTTCTGGTTCAACACAGTAACACACTACAAGATAAACATCAGTCTTCGTGCGAACCTGTTAACTGAAATATGCTGTTGTTCTCAAGGGAAGGCATTCCTTTCTCACAAAGGATACCAACAGAAATTTTGATTGCTGAATTGAGAATTCACTGAAACTACCTTTGCTTATCCAAAAACATAGGAAGAAATTCTAAAGGGATTTCTTTGGACTAATTTAGCTGGTACCTCTTGGTTTTTTTTCCCTCTCATCCCCTTGGAGTAAGGAATGTGAGGCCCTGCCTTACGCTTTAAGATAATCACACTGCAAACTGGGTAAAGTCACTGGGGAAGTGACAAAGTTGGAAATGAAGTTGAGGTGGGCTGACTACTGACTGCATCATTATAAATGAAGCATATCAACGCAGTAATAAACGGAAGGATGGAGATAATTTGCAAAATTCAAATGTCATGGTGGCACTTGGCACCCTGTATCTTTCACATAAAAACATTTCAGAGAGGGCCTGGATGGTAGGAATCAATTTGAACACTAGACTTTTCTCTGTGTATACCCAAAGCCAGCAAACCAGGTTTGCCTTACAACTTTTTTTTTTTTTTTTTTTTTTTTTTGCTTTTTAGCTGTTGCTATGGAATGCTGTCACTGCAGAACATTTCCTTCAGCAATCCTTAGATCCAGTTCCTTAGATCCTAAGGGTAAGTACAGTCATGAAGCTGAATGCAAGAGCAAACACGAGGGGAAAAAAAAAACAAAACGAAACACTCATTTAAACCAGTTTCTTGCAGGCAAAGTTTTTACATGGGTACAAAAGAAAAGAAGTAGGTCTTTTACAATGGTAAGGTGAGCTCAAATCAACCCCGTTTCAATACCTGAAAAATAGCTCAGCTAAAATGATGAACTGGCAGAGAAGGACAACAAAATATTCAACAAAGAAAGCATGTGTCTCAATGTGCACTCCTCTATGCGGCTAGGAGCGAGGGGACATAAATTGATTCTTACGATATGCAGGACTTTTAATTGCTTTTGGAGTTCATCTGCTTCCTTATGGAAATGGGAATCTGAATGCTAGAATAGTGAAGTGTCTTTCCTCCACCTACCTGTTTAATCTGGGTGATGCAATTTACAGAGTAACCAGATGCAGTTCCTCCCCCAGAAAACATCTCTTTCAAATGTTTATTTGCCCCAGATTTTGAAGGATTAGTAATGTGCTTAAGCTCATTAGCAAGCCTCTGAAACAAGATCAGACTTCTTGCATGAACATCCTACGCTCCCCTTTTCACATTTGGTCTTGACGCTGACCCCTGTTCTCACTGTTCTTTAGTTGTGGCTTGGAGAACTAAGTGTTTCTGGTATAAGTAAAATACTTCTTCTTTCTGACACACACCATAAAAAGTTATTTTACTCCTGGAATAGATCTTTAAAGAGGCACTTTCTCCAGTACAGAAAAAGTTGATTTCAAATCATCTGCAATATTCAGAAAAGCACAGCTGTACTCAGTATGAAAGGTGCCTCAATTTGTGGTCAGTAGAGCAGTGTCTACATGGGCAGGTGTAGGGGAAAGACAAGCAACCTGCATGCACAGCAATTTAAAGCAGCAAAAGTGTGAGAACAGACAACAGGCACAAGCAAAAACGGCTCTGGGAACAAGCAGGGGATCAGAAAGGAAAGGAAAGGATATTGTGAAGATGAAAGATGTAAGTAAACAATTCATAATAAGAGTACCTGAGAAGATACCATCTCTGTGTAGCTGCTGAGAGTGTCCTCTGAAAACTTAGCAAGCTGCAGCAAGAGAAGAGACCAGTTACTATAATTATGCTCAGAAACGTGTCCTGAAGAAGATGCATCCCTAAGTACTATGCCTTTAGAGAGAAGAAAGCAAAAGTCCTGCCCTATGAGGACTCCTGTACCAAGACAGATCAATAATTCTCCAAAGCAATTATGTTTTTAATGGACTACGGCAGCGGCATTATCTACTTGTGAAGCACAAAGTGCTTGGCGCTGGTAAATCACAGAAGACACAGTTGTTATTTTCTCTGTAGACTTTTGGATAACAGCAATTAGACCCAGCAGAACATCTTCCTGGATGGTCACTGTAAGACAAAGTCAGTACTGACTGACTTTTTCTTAACTGCACAGATCGGTTAAAAGAAAGGAACTAGATGAGAGTGACTGCAAAAGCAGGTACTTGCTGACGGAATGAGATGATGTGAATAGGTTTTAGATAGGAAACAAAAAGAAATTATTTTTTGTAGAGCGCTACCATGAGGCTCTTGGAATTCCACTGCAAATTTTACTAACTGAAAAATTGTGCATCCAGCTTAAAGGAATTAAACAGAAGATGTAATTTTGAAAAAAAAAGTTTAAATTGAAGTAGATTGATAAGCATAAATGAACATGGCAATTAAATTTGTATATATTAAAAAAAAAAAACAATAACCCAAATAATAATGCATGTATCTGTCACTTAAGAAGAAATCAGCTTTAAACATCTGCAAAAAGCCAACACAGATCAGTTAGAAATAATTTAAATTGAAAATTATGAAGGATAACTAGGAACAGTTAGCAATATTTTATTTAAATTTAACAAGCAACAATCCCACAGTAAAAATAATAATGTCTGGTTTTGAGAAGGAGTGAAAACAGAAATTAAAAAAAAACCTAAGAACAAGTTCACTAATCCATCGTTTGATGAAAACAGTGGAATTGCAGATGACATTGCAAGCAAACCAGGTATGTTAAATACCATTACTCATTATTCAGTGATATGTTCAGATCGTATGATGACTATGAAGTATTTTCCATTTTAACACCAGCAACTGAAACTAAATTTGTTTTTAAAATAGACAAATTTGTGACCGCTACTGCTGACTTTTTACCTTTTCTAGGTTTGAAGCACGGATTTAAGACCTAATGCAGTGGATGAAAGCTAATGTGGTGACAATGCCTAATGAGGATAAGGAGAACACATCAAGTTACCACAAGAGCCCAGACTGACTGTGATTTCAAACAGCATAATGGAGCAACGGATATAAAACACATATTAAAAGAATGGAAGTAGAATAATACAATCAGCACCAAACAACACAAGTATATGATATTTTTGGATAGAATAACAAACTGGACTGATAAAAGTAATGCTGTTGATGTAGTACACTTGGAACTTTGACTTGATGAAAAAGGCTTTATTAGTTTTCAAACAAAAGGTAGAGTAATTCCAGAGTAAGAAGGCCCATATCTAAATAGATCAGAAATTCATCTTTCTGATAACCAAACAATCGTTCGCAGTAGGATGTGTTACTATCTCAAGCAGGGACAAATTCTAGGTGTTCTGTTAACACCCTGAAATAAAACACAAGGTCATTACTGACAGAGATTGTACACTATACAAAGACTGGGGAAGGGTCAGATATTAAAGAGATCAAATTGTTTCTACAAAACAGTATGGACTGCTCAGAAAATGAGCAAAAATATGCACAGCAACACTTCAAAAATAAGTCTGCATTCCTAGCAGAAAATATGAAATTTGGGCTTAAAAAAAGAGACTGCAGCTTAGAAAGCAGTAACTCTGCAAATTATTTGTTGAAAAACAGCTGGCCATTTAAGGCAACGGCTAAAAAATCTACTGTGATCTTTTGTTGTACTAACAAGGGAACATAAAGCTCAAATTATTCTCAAGTTTAGCTCAAGCACAAACTGTTACTGGAATATTTATGGGTTGTGGAGATTCATAATTCTACAGTGATCCTGAAGCACTGGAGAAAGCTAAGAGGAAAGCCAAAACAAATATTAGAGAATTGGCAGATATGCTTGCAGTGACTCAAGGTGTTTAAGAAGTTTAGGTGTTTAAAAAGTTTACTTAATCAAAAAGATGGTAAAAGGGATTGTGAGCAGTTACCACAGAACAGGAACTTTATTGATTTGTTCTTAAATCTATGAGACAAAGGAGGTTAAGTTTCAAGTGCTGGAAATCAGATTCTACGAAAACGCTAACATATGAATGTCAATTTTTAATACTAAATCATTACTGAAACAACCTGTCAAAAGCAGCAGGAATATTTTCAAACCAACATCAAATCCCCTACTAAAAGGAATGCTGCTATAATGCAACCATAGTAATGAAACTTGAGGCAGGGGCTCCTTTTGGGCAGCCAGTGGTATCTGCCATGCAGTTACGACTAACTGGTCATAAGAGTTGCCTATGGCCTTAAAAAAAAAAAAAAAAAAGGAAATCAAAGAGCTTGAATGTAATGGGAGGGTGCAGAAGATGGAGAGAAGTGTCACACACGCCAAATGACTGAAGAAGGTCTTACACTTTAAACAGAATATAGAGAATGAAAGAGTGAAATAGAGATGCCAAAAGTACGCTTCCCTAGTGAAGAGTGAGAATGACTAAGGCACACTACAATGGTTTTTCTGCAGCAACAAAGTTGGAGGATTGAGTTTGAGATGTCACAGAAAGAGCTGGTTGGACAGAATGAGTTGCCTGTACAAGAAGATACAAAAGAACTCAACACAGGTGCAAATGTGAGTAACAAGGCAAATGGATATGTTGAGAATGAGGAAGTATGGAAGCTAAGGAGTTCTGATGCGTAGGGCAAGAGATGGTTCTAAGGATAGTAACAAAGTGATGCTGAGAATGGATGGAAAATGTAGAAAGGAGGAAACACTGAAAAGGGATGGTAAAGGTGCAATTGTGCCATTGGAGGGGGAAGCATGAGTTTATCCTCCCAGTTTAGTCGTGTACAACCCATAGGGCAGAGAACAGAAAACAGAACCAGCACCACAGAGGCCAAGGAATAACATGAAGGAGAGAGAAACTTCGTTCAAGCACAGGCTTAGCAGAAATCAGCAGAGACAACAAACAGCACAGTGCACCTCACCAATGTTGCCACTGGGAGAAAATAAGAGACACCCATCAGCATATCCAGTTCAAAATCACATATCCATCAGACTACCAAATTTCCATTTGCCAAACCAGAACAGTCACCAGAAATTTGCCTTACTTTCTGACCCACTGGCAAGGCTAGGTCTGCAAGCCAAGCCCCAGAGCCTCAAGAAAGGGCTGCTCAGCCCACAGGTTATAACAAAGGATCTTATGTATCACATTCCTTTTCCATGGCTTAATTTCTCTAGTTATGGACACTGTGTGGCCTTTATCTCCATGTTGACTCCTCTGACAGTATACATTTAGCTGATAGAAAGCGCATGCCTTGAAGAGATTTAGGGTATCACTGAATCTTCCTATCACCCATGGGGTATAGAATGCATTTGTAGGCCAGCTGAAAAACTGAAACATCTGTGCAAGAAAAAGTCACATGGTGCTGCAGGAAAATGATCTAGCCAGGACGCTCAAAGATCCAACAGTTTTTTTTTTTTGATTATGTGCCAAATGCACTGTCCTTGCTTCACAGAGCCCTTCTCATCTACTGCTCCTTTCTCTGCAATGGTTTGATGTGGACAGATACCTACCAGTGAGGTGGATGAGGCCTTACTCATCTGGGCCAAGACTCTGGCTTCTCCAAAGGCTGTAGCAAGAATCCACAGGACAGGAAAAAGCAATGGAAGGATGGGCAGGACTCCATTCACCTGAAAAAATAAAACCTCCAGTCACAAGTAAGCACAGAGACAACAAGAAGTTAAACCTGTTATACAACCTCTTTTCCACCAGAGTGGACTGGTAAAAGGCAACAGCAGGAAGTACACGGACAGCTTGCACTGAAAGCAACACAGTATAGGGAGAGGCACAGAAGGGGAGACACACATACCCTTAAGAGTTTGTAATGAAGAAGGCTATGAATAAATTGCATCAACTTGTAGCTGTTTTTTCTTTTTGCTGAATTTGGCATAAGCTCTTAAAGTTTAAAAGAAAAACATACCACATACATATGTGTATTTACAGATATGGATACACGGTGAGAAAGAAAGAGAAAACAAAGAACAACACAGAAGGAACAGACAGGGTAGTGTTATTGTTCTTCACCACTGAGAGCTCTTGGGTCTGATGTGCACAGGGCAGTGCGTACACAGGATGTTGTCATGGAATGAAGCAAGTTGCTGATGGAGGGAATTGCCACAGCGGTGCTTTGGGGTAGAAAGGGGTAGTGGAGCTCAGCACATTCTTTACCTGTAGCTGAAGAAGAGTATGCTGCCAAGAAGCAATTCCAGGAGCTTTGAAAATGAAGCGCACAGCATTGGTGATTAGGAAGCCAGCCTGCAATTCAGAGTTGACACCATCAGCAAATTACTGGTACTTGTAAGGAAGTTTTTGCTTCCTCATAACATTCTCAGCCCTGAGAAAAAAAATCTGGAGGATACAGTTGGTCTGCTGTTCTTCACTCTCATAGATGGGCAGCTCAGTAGTTCTGCTCCTCTGCACTCCTGAAGATACACATCAGCTGCATGAGTTAGAGCTGGGCCACAATTTCCTGTTGACAGCTGCAAATTCTTCACCTTTATTGACAAAACACAGCTATATTCAATACCAAAGGCTTGAAATGAGACCTACCAGTACAATAGGGACAGCATATTTCAACATCACAGACTGTACAGTGAATCTCTCATTATCCAGGGCTGTCACAGGACGTGACAACGCCATTTCCAGACACCACCTGAAAAAACAGAAAACAGCTTGCAATTTTAGGAAACAAGATCCTAGCCCTGCACTTTTCTCAGATAGAAACTGTGTTCAGCCTTTGCTAACAAGGAGAGCCTTTGAAAGAGAAACCAAGACTCGACAGGTTTAAGATGGAGAATATCTTTTTTTTTCCCCCCAAAATGTGGCTTGCTTTCAAGTTGGAATGGATGCAGTGATTTTATAATTATCTCAAGATCCTGGCCTCTGAGTTACAGAAGATGCCACTGGCCAGAGATTTATCAATTAATCTACATCCTCAGTCTCAATCTCTGAGATTTAAAATAATCTCAACGGGGTCAAAAATCTCTGCTATCAAATGCATGAAATCTATGACCTCCCTGTATTGTTGAAATTGACTTTGAAAGTAATGAGCAGTAATGCATATGTTAGCATGCATGTTTTTAAATATCAGTCTATCAGCTAACAAGGACAAGTGAAGACAAACAGTAACAATCTTACAGCAAGGCATTCCTAGGTAATACAGATGACACAGCAAAGCATATTAGGAAATTCCTGGGCTGGACTGGTAAAATTTCTCTTTTTTGCTGATAGAAGGCATCAGCAAGGATCAAGATAAGCTGTGAAACCGTTGAGCACAGTATTTAACTCACCTGACATTATCAATTATTGGAGTCTTCAAGACACGGAACAGACGATACAGCTGAGGGTTCTGAGGTCCCTTTTTCACTTCTCCTCTTGGGGAGGGTGGAGGTGAGAAAGGTGGAAATAGATCTCCTGGCTCCAGAACTATGTGCTCATCATCCTAGAAAAGAAGTCAGTGAGCCAAAGGCTGCTCATCTGGGGCCTCAGTGGAATCCTGTTTCTGCGGACTGGAGGTTGAGTCCAGCAGCATTTCTCCCACCACAAGTGATAATACACACTTGTCACAGTTCTCTGTCAGCTCTCAAAAATTCATTAGTTAAACTGCTGCTTCAAACTTCAAGCAAAATTAAATGCTCGTGGGCCTTCAGAAGTAACAAAACACACCTGGTTATTCATGAATTTTAGCATTTCATAGAATCATGGAGTGGCCTGGGACCTCAAAAACCATCTAGTTTGAACCCTCCTGGTATGCGCAGGGTTGCCAACCACCGGACCAGGCTGCCCAAAGCCACATCTAGCACGGCTTTGAATGCCTCCAGGGATGAGGCATCCACAACCTCCATGGGCAACCTGTTCCAATGCATCACCACCCTCTGAGTGAAAACTTCCTCCTAATATCTAACCTAAGTCTTTGCTGTCTTAGTTTAAAAGCATTTGGATTAAAAGTCAAAATTAACAACAAAGGTAAGTAAATGTCAAGCTTTAAACTGTTGCTAAGCTTCTTTAAGCAGCAAACTCTTTGCATAGATTTTGCAATTGATTTGCTAATGTACTTCTATTCCAGGTAGTTTATGTTACTTTCTTTCACACTAAATCAGTAGCAAGAAGGTCAAAACAGACAAACTCACTGCTCCACATAAAAAAACAGGACAAAGTAGAGGGATTGTATATCATATCATCCTACTGGACAGATTTATTATACTTAAATCAGCAGCATATTACACTTAACCCTTGACCTGGAAAATGGATGAATGGAGATATGGTGCTTCAGTATCACATTAGTGTCTCCAGTCTGTTGGGTTTGGGTGTTTTTAAGGAAGATAGAGCTGTCTAACAAAGCACTTTCTTTGAACTGGAGTTTCAAAGCATTTCAAAGGTCAGAAGAATCAAATATTCCCATAATTCATACTTTGAGATTTCGAGTATTAATAAGAAAAGGCCAGGGAACTAAGACAAGCAAGTTACCTTAATTCCTCTCAGAGAAGCAAACGATTCCTGTCCTGGCCTCAAAGCAATGACATCTCCTTCTACTAACAGGCTTACAGGCAGGTTCACAAGTTGACCATCCCTGTATGCCCAATGAAGGGACCAGGATGGGGCATAAGGCATATGGAGATCAGGGTACATGGAGTCTGGCCATTTCACCTCTTTGCTAAGTGTATCTGAAAGCACACGATGTGAAGAAATTACGTGATAAAATTTGGAAGAGGCCAATCATACATCAATTTACATTTCATAGTGGCTATAGGCCCTCCAGTGCTAAGATTGGTCCATGCCCATGAACTTTAACCTTGTTAGCTTTCCCTTCCCCCCCCTCCACCCTCTATAATCATTAAACATTGTCACACGGTAACATTAAATACATACTCATACAGTGAAAAAGCTAGGGAATGTCTTAAAGGTGTCACACTGAAATGAACTGCCACCTTGAGTTCAAAAGCCCCCATTGAGAAGATGCTTATGTACAGCAATTTATTTCCTTCTGTTCTATGTTGTAGCACAATCTCACATTTTCTTCTTTCATCATCTGCAGCAAGGCAGATACTTTTGTAAGAAATTTGGGATTTGAATTACTCCAAAGCACAGACACAACACACACCTATCTGGTAACATACCAGATGGAAGTGCATGGCCACAACACAGCTCAAAATAATGATTCCACAGGACAGGCATGACACAGGACACAGCTATCACTCCTGTTTCTGTGTAACATAGGGCAAGGCTAGTAAGCTCAATTAATAATACATGATCAAGTTTTGGAGAAAAATCCAATGTGGTGGAAATACAAATCCAAATGACAGACAGATGAATGAGGCCTCACCATTTATCTTATCAATGATCATCTGAAGTCTTCTCTCCACCTCTTTACACTTCAGCCTCTCCTGACGTCCAATCATGAAGAGATCCAAGAGGAGAAGGAGGAAGAGTGCCAATGCATTAACTATTTCAGCGCCTTGGCTTCGCACAGCAAAAACAGAAGAAAGCAGAAAGCAGTTGAGTTTTGAGTAAGTGAGCAGAATATGCTGCCAGCCACCCACAGAGATAAATGCACATCTGTTCAATTGTTTATTCCTACATCCCAAAGACTCATGTTTAAAAAAGAAAAGCAGAGAAGCCACAGCCACACTGCTTCAAGAACCAGGGAAGTTTGAAAAGACCTGTCTCAATTAAAAAACACCCTTACAAATACAGTCAAGCATGTTATGGTTCTTGTAACCATAAAGTAGTTTCTCTTATGAGTCACTAACTTCTCTAGTTTCAAAATCCTCCTGAACAATTCTAACGTCTCAGGATTTTTTAAGTTCTAGGAAAACTGTAGAAAGAAAATCTCATTCTCTCCACAAGATGCTCTATGGGTAGATTAGAAGTAGAATTAAGTTAGTTGAAGTTTTGTGGAAGGGAGAGGGACAGAATTACCAGAACACGTTCACGATTACACAGAATGAGGGACAATGATGATACGTCAGCCATACACAGAATCAAGAGGATGTAAAATTATCGTTTGCTTCAGTCAACCAGTAAATGATTTTTTGCTTACTTTCCCTGTGGCTGGCTCCCAGAGCAACAGAGCAGCAACACCACTGCCAGAAGCATCAGAGATGCACCAGGCCAGTGGAAACAGGAGCAACGGTTACCATGGTACAAAAAACTGCTTCTCCATGCCTCCTACAAAAGGAAAGCAGCAGAAAGCATTCATAAAATACAAAGCTAGGTATTCAAAAAAGTAGAGGAAAGATAAAGGCAGCATTAACAGACACTCCAAGGTGAACACAACTTTGTAAATCCCTTTAGAATTAAACAGAGCATCCCAGATCAGCTATGCAAATGCTACAGCACTAAAGATTGTTCAGCTGGGGAGTCTGGGTGTGCATCGCTATCTTTAGTCTTGCTCAGAAGAATGAAGAGACTTCTGTGCCAGGCTACTCCACTGTCACTATCTAGAAAGAAATATCTTTAAGTAGCATGAATAAACACTAGGACTTTGTATTCAATGCATGTACCAGATAAACACGGAGGACAAGGGAAGACCGTTGAGTTCCACTTCTCTTTCTCTCCACTTAATATGGCTCTCCTGCACACACTGCCATTAGTGGCTCTAGAAGATGTTAGATCCTTAATAGTGGAAGCTAAGCTCCTGAAGAACACCAGCAGCCACAAGAGAAGTGCTGAGAAATGTACCCCTAGGTAATTCCTTGCTTTGTTCCCAAAGACTTTGGCAGCTCTAAACCTGGAAACTTTGACTGCTGCTGCTGCAAAGAGGAAATGCAGCCAACTTTCAGTTAATCCTCCACTTTGCTTTGAAAAGGGGAAAATGAGCAAAACCTAATGCTGCTTGGTGTCTTACCTTCCATGAAGTCACTTTTTTCCGTTCCTTCTGATGTCCCTCCAGCAGTGTTGTCAACTGGTCTCTCAAGATCATAAGAGCTTTCTTTGTGGTAAGGCCCAAACCTGAGGTCACCTCATCCTGAAGTGCCAGAAAAACAAACTGTTTAGTACTTTCCTATTTTCCTTTTCAGCTTGTTTCTGGTGGCTAACTGAGCACCCTACTGTGAATGCCTCACACTCATCACAACCAGTTTGATTATTCATTTCCCTGAAATCATCTCTCTTCTAGTGACTGCTGGCTGAAATTATAGCACCTATATAGTCATACACCAAGTCATTTCTGCAAAACAATGTTCTTCTTAGCAGTGACTGGGGACAATACTAAGAAAGACTGCTCAGTTCTGAGGTTACAGACACCTGAACTGGTATCAGCTTATACAGACAACAGAACGCAGATGGTTACACTGAAATTTTATTGATATGGGATAGATTTTGCTAACATAACTAACAACTAAGCAGTAGAATACCTGCAGTGCTAAAAAAGAGGGGTCCAGTTTCTACAACTGCTAATTACAAATTTTAGTTCTGTACTCTGCTTCAGTGGCTACAAAATCTCCCAGATTTAAGTGCTAGGCCACTCAAAGGTTCAGGAAGAGATTATTCCAGCATCAACAAATCCTTTTACAAGAGAAAGCACTGGAGTCTTTAGTGCTGAATTGTGAGAACGTACAGGTGAGGCATTCTGGCTTGAAGGGAGCGTATGCAGTCCAAACTACTACTCCTTCATTATTCAGTAAAGAGGCAAGAGCCTGAAAGGATACAACCCAAGGGAGAGCTATTTGGGCAGCACTGCCATAAGTTTCTGATTATCACGAAAGTAGGGCAAATGCTTGAGTTTCCAGGATAAGAACACAAGCATTTACCTTCCTTTCAAATCCGAGACTGCTGAGAGGTACTGGGACTACCAGATCACTGAAAGTGAATCAAGGAAAAGCAGGCAGGTGGCTGCTGCGAATACCATGGTACTGCACAATAGAATTTCTCGCTTGCATTTCATGCTTTAATAGAAATACCCTTAAGGTGACAGTGAACAGAATATCCTCCACATTAGCAGTGCTCAGGTATATCATGCTGTTTACAGAGTACAGACCTACTAAACACAAAGCAGGCAGGAAGCTTCCCTCAGCTCCCACTAGTGTGACACATATTCTAGCAAATACAGTTCAGGCGGGATCCGTGGCTTTTCCCACTACTGCAGTCACAAGCTCTTCCCAGCTCTCTGCTGTTCAGCTATATGCATGGACATCCAGCTCTGCAAATGCATCTCAACTCTGGTTTGCACTTTTCTTTGTGTTCCATGAATAAGTGTTTTTGTTGATGAACTTCTACTAGAAATTAACCTTGCACTTTGAATCCATTTACTCTGATGACTCAATCAAAAACTGTAACAGCAGTGTCAAGAAATGGCTGATAGCTGCTCTTTAAAATATCATCCAGGCATTCACCTCTCCCTTCCCCCAACTTATCAGGCACAATTTGAAACAGCAAATTCTGGCCACACAGTCTAGTAGTGCTGCTTTAGCTGCAATTTTTTAGAAATAAAAATAAACCTGCTTAGTTTTCATTCTCCGTGTCACTTTTAGGAATTCAGGAAGCAGTTCTGTATTGTTCTTGGAAGCAGCTCAGGTATCAGCAGCACAGGACTAAACATAGAATTCGCCTAAAGACTCCCGAGGGAGAAGATGGCAGGCAGCAAACTGGCAACAGGCACACCATGGCACCATGGGGGTGCTGCAAGCAGGAGTGCCTGAGAGCAACACAGAGTAAGCATCAACCACGTTCTCTCTCTCCTGACTGCTAGCTGACTGGGGCACAGCAAAGCACTCAGAAAAACATTTACCCTTTCTTTCCAACAGTGAGAAAGAAGTCAGATAAATAAGGTGGAAACTGAAATGCAGCAATAGGGGGACTTTAACCAAAAAGCAATATCTGCTTAAACACCACTGAGTTGATCCCAACCAGTACAGAAGAAATGTGAGGAAACCTGTGCTTAATGACAACATTTAATACAGCGATGTACTCCTAGAAAGTGTCACATCATAGTAGGGAGCAAGTAAGAGAAGGGAGCAAATTCAGAGGGAACCAAGAAGTTTCCTGAAACATTTGCACACCTGCTCCAGTCTTAACACAGGTGTTATGGTTTTGCCATAGGATCGGTCAAGGAAAGAAGATGCAGTAGGTAAGAAAGAACAAAGTCTGGAAGGGATGATGAGGAGGAAGAATAAAGATTTTTAAACACCCATCTTGACACTTAAAACATGGAGTTTATGATAAAGTAAGCAGATAGAGCCAGGTAAACAAACACTGTAATATTGTTAGTGAGCTGCCTGTGCTAACTCAGAAAACCGTAGGTTTGGCTCTCCAGGGAAGAAACCAGAAGCAGCTCAGAACTAGAAGTGGAGCAGTATCAATAGACTTAGTGTTGCTTTCTCCCTCCGTAGTTTGACATAGGGATATCAGTTGCCAAATACCAAATCCAGGAGTTTGTTTCAACAGCCTTGCCTGCCTCAGAGCAAAAAGGTTTCCTTTCTCTTCCTCATGCTTTCAGGTTGTGTATAGGAAAATGCTGTTTATTATCTGCATTTTCTCTTACAATAACAAGTTATTCCTGAGCATCGCCACCTAGTCATGTCTGCTTCCTGCATTAGTATCCTGAATTCCTCTTATTTTCATGCAGCCATCACACATCCACAGTAGCATATTTATTTACTGTATCAGTATTTACATAATATGTGCTGTTGAATATGTGCCAAACATTTGTTAAACAATACTGGAGCACAAATATACGTTCTGCATTATAAAACTCACTCTTTCCACTGCCTCTATAGGCATGCACACTTATTCAACCTTACACAGCGGTAGATACATTTTGTCCTCTGTGGATTTGGTTCTTGCAGAATAAAGCTTCTCACCAAGATTACAGTGCATTTCAACATAATTGCCTTTAAAAAGGCTGTTAAAAAAAAAAAAAATAAGTGAATAGGAATCAGAAGATTTGCTAGAGGGTTCAGTTTTCATAGATTGCAATTCTACCTCTCCGATTCAGAGTGGTATGGAAAGCTCCTACTAGGAAGCTGTCAGATTCTTTCCCTCTCTCCAGGATGCATACACTAAGTCCCCTTTTTCAACACTTTGACTCAACTGCTTCTCAGATTTCAACAGTTGGAGGCAGGAAACTGTGCAAGAGAATCTTCTTCCTTTTTCTGAGAGCTATTTTGCATTGCTCTAGCAGAAACAAGAACGCGTTTTTTAATTTAACAGTTATATTTTTCACGCTATTAATCTAATTCATTGATTACACCTCATGAAATGTGTTATTCACAGCTTCAAAAACACATGAAAAGAATCAACTTCATCAGATACATCTGCATAACATAAAGTCAGATTCTTGCTTATAACAAGGCACAATACAACGCAGTGTATAATCAATGGATATTAAGATGCTACAATCACAAAATAAACAAGAGAAGTAAAGTAGATTATGATAACAAAAGAGAATAAATGGAAGGCTTACCCTTATGCTGGGCTCACCCACAAAACACCAGAAGAGGCAATCTCCAGAAGAGATCCTTCCCCACTGGTAGCCAGCTCTTCAATAGATCTAGGAGGGGTGCAGCCAGGCTCCACCTCTTCTAGCAGCACAGGTGAATTGCCTTCACCTGTGCTCCTGTGGCTGGCTCATGGCCCACCTCAGGTGATCAATCAGAGGTTCAGGCCATGACTCAGCAGTTCCCATACACCCACGGTGCACTTTTTTTTGTCCAATCAAAGGGGATGGCAGACCATATACACAAAAGCACGCCATTTCTTCAGGCAACATTTCTTACAGCAAGATAGTGCTAGAGAGTGATTTATTTTTGTTCTAAAGTAAGTCATACTTCAGTGTGCTACAGCTCTGTCTAAGTGCGGCTGCTGAGTTAGTGCTCAGGCTATCTATAATAATATCTATAATAATGGTTATTATATATATATGCAGATATAGATATCTGTAGCATGACGGATGTACCAGCAAAGCTAGGAGATAGCCACTCTAGGCAAAGGTTTCCCCGTTGTTACCTACATTCTTGGTCTCAGTTACGTGTTTTGTCTTTGTTGGTGTTCACCCAGTTACTTTTAAAGAGAGATCTATCCTGATTCCACAAGTGCGCTTGCCAAGTGACCCAAAACATATAAAGCTTCTACCCTTACCTATTTCCACTCCAGATGTAATAATGAAGGACAACCTCTTCACTGAGAATCTGGGCTGTCAGCAACAGCTGGATTCTGCTTCTGCCATAGATTTCTGCGTGACGAGGAAAATCTAAAGCTCTTCTGTGCTTTAGCTTCTTGTCTCTACAATGGGACTATTAACTCCCTACCAGCTGTATGTACGTGAAACTATAATATTCACCAACTCTATTGAACACTACTGGAAAGCACAGAAAAGAAGAAATGCATGTTGATATTTGCATAATTCAGGCAGCTCCACTAAGCACATCATAGCTCTATGGGAACTACTGTCTTTAGGACTGGACATACAGGGAAAGGTACCAGAAGGCACAAATGAACACAGCTATTAAAACTTGTCACCTGATACGAACCTGGCAGCCACAGCTTAACTGTTGGTGGTCTCAAATACAATGAAAAAAGCTAAGTCTTCTGCAAAGCAGTGCCCAGATTAATGGACAGAGAACAGTCAACAACTGTCTCCTTCCTCCATCTGCAGCAGCAGTATGAAAGGCAGCCCAGAACCCCCCACCCCAGGATAAATGAGGCCCCACAGCATGGTAACTGAGTGCCTGGGGGGGCTTCCCTGGGGAAGCTGCTTTAAAAGCTCTCTGCTGCTCATCACCTGTAGACTTACACTGCAAAGAAACAGAGCAGCAGAAGCAACAATCTCTGATGTGTGGCCAGAGCAGCACTAATTGGCTACATTTTGCTTGGAACAGAGTCCATTTCATAGCACACAATGACGTTCAAATTTTATGCCCTCTGTGAAGCACAGAGTAAGATGCCAACAGGCACAATCAACCTTTCTACATGGGTAATGCAAAGCTCAGTACTTTCTTTCTCCCTCAGCTAGTAGCAGCTTAGCAGTACAACTGTTTTGAATTGCACCTTTGCTTGTCCGTTCCTTTGGTCCTGTTTGCAGCAGCACATTCCCAGCCACAGTTCCTTGCTCCACCAGGCTGCTGTCAGGATGAGGCAGAGTTTATGCAGTGCCTTGAAGCTCAGAGATCAGTTACGGCTCCGTATTTATTTATTCTGTTTTTGATACACACTATGGTGCTTTACGCCAATGCAGAGCTTATTCCAGAGGATGTTAATCTCCTCTCTCAGACAAGTTCAGAAATTCAAATGTTCAGAAATTCACAGAACTTCAGCAATTCTTTCGTCTTCCCATTAGTTTCTTTCCCACCACCACTTTTTATCTGAAGACTCTGAGGACTAAAAGTACTATATAGCCTGGCAGATGCACCACAAAACATGTTTAAAAGGAATACTGATGTTCAACAGCCACAGATCAAAGCACACAGAAGAAACAGACAAATTTAAGTCAAAAGGTAGAGGAGTAGCAAAGCAGGTGCTAAATTCATCTCTGCCCCCTCCCATTGGTCCTACAATTAAACCTGTGATTTAAAACAAGGCTTCTCTTACCAACCCCTCCAACAACAAAGCCATTCCCTTGCTAAAAATCTTCACTGCTTCATGTCCTGCTATAACGTCTTTCCTCAAAACCTCCAAGCATTTCATGCAGAGCTTATTCACATCAGCTTTTCACATCAGGCAAGATGCAGGCTAGGGAAGGAGAGAGAAAAAGCCATTTTGAATTTAAACATTGAGAGAAACTTACTTTGTGGCATTTGCCTTGGTGGGTGATCCAGAAATCAGCCTGCTTAAAGAGCATCTGGCCTACACTCCTGAGCCACTTATACAGCAACTTGCACTGCTGCTGCTCTCCAAAAATGAGAGCAGAGAAGGAGAGAGAGAAAGACTGTGCGCAACCCAGCACTGCAGAGAATGAGACAGAAGCAGCAGAGTGAAGCACCAGTCTGCTGATTAATTCAGCCTGTTTCAGTCACGCTGCAGATCAAGCAAGGAGGCGGTGGATGGGGGTGGGGGATGGAGGAGAGAAAGGGAAAAAGACAGAGACAGAAGGAAGTTTGCCCATAGCCCCAGACATCTGAAAGAATAGTCCTTCATCAGAGTTGATTCAGCTAGAATCCCTCGGATCCCTAGAATTCCCTGTCTGTAGAGATGCATATGCACGCATAGTAAGGGCTGATGCCGACAGACAGGGCTCTCTAGAAAAACAGATGGCAAATCAGATGGGACAAAGTGCTGTAAAATATACTATAGAAGAAGGAACACCTAAGCAGCCAAGGGACAAAAAACAGGTAAGAGACAGAGAGCCCCAGGAATGCTGATTTCCCTATGTAACTCTAGGAGAATCATCCAGGGGACTCCATAGCTTTGAATTCAAGCTCAACTTAAAAATAAATAGGATGGCTACAGGTCCAGTCTGAGGTGTTCCTGCCCTCTTTTCCTGTTGATAGTGTGTCTTAGTTTCAGCCAGGATGGAATTGTATTCTCCAGAGTCCCAACTGAAACTAAGACATAGAGAAAACAGCAAATGCCCCAATAGCTTTCACACATCCTGCACCACCCTATCTAAACCAAAAGGTGCATAGAGATTCTTCATAGCCATAATCATGTCTGGGGCTCACCGCTTACTGCCAGCTGTTCAGTGCCACAGAGAGGTGAAGAAATAGTGCAGACAGGGAAGGGCTGAGTGCAATGACAGGTAATGAAAAGGCCTTTGGAGGCAAGGAAGGAATGAACTTTCTCTCATTCTCATATTTTGCAGGAATTGCTTCCTTTTTGTTGTTGGAAGTAAACATCTTTCTAAGTGGGTTTTTATATAGCTCCTGCTTCAGTACTGTCCTGATTCTCTCCAAGCTACCCAGTTTTGCAAAGCAATCATTACATCAATTATTTCCTTCCACATAGAAAAGGGTGAAGAACTGGAACCATGTCAATAGCTTGCCAAGGATTATAGCCAATCTGTATAAAATGGAACAGGCATTTATTGCAAAGACTTCCAGTCTCAGCATATTGTGCAGCTCTGAACACCACATGCAGGTGTCAGGACTTGCCTACCAGTCCTAGCCAAAATCTTTACTTCCTCTCCTCACTTGAGAATCAGATGCCTAAATAGACACACTTTATATTCTTTGCTTAAAGCCAGAAATACAGTGATTGTAGGTCTCCATATTGATAATAGATGCAACGTTGATCTAAGACAATTCCTGAAAGAATGAGTTATCATCTTCACGTTGGCACTGAGTTATACTTTGGTATGTCATCTCACAAAGCTCTCAAATCTTGAAAGGAAGCAGCCACCATATTTAATGTCAATTCACTACAGAGCAGGAGGAGAAAAAAGGAAAAAGATATTCTTCATAGTTCTGTGGAGTACTTTGTTTCCTAGACAACAATTTTTAATTGCAGAAAAGAACAAAATGTCCTAATGGTACATTTTTTTCTTACATACTCTTTTCACTATATTCACCTACTCAGTTTGTCACAAACTAAAAAAAGTAAGGGAGAAAAAAAGGAACACTAACTACAATACTGGGCAAATCCTCACATACCATACATGTATCAGCCCCTTTCCAACTTAGTGTTTCTTGTGGCTCTGCATCTTCTGGAGACTTAAATGAATGTAAATAAAGCAACTTGTCAGTAACAGAGCAAGGCCTCTGACATGGTCCCATACCACATCCTTATCTCTAAATTGGAGAGGTATGGACTTAAAGGCAGAACTATTTGGTGGATAAGGAATTGGCTGGGTGGTCAAAGACAGAGGATTGTGGTAAATGACTTCATGTCCAGGCAAAGGGTGCTGACGAGTGGTGACCCTGAGGGGTCTGTCTTGCGTCTGGTACTCTCTAACATCTTTATCAATGACACAGGTGATGGGATCAAGTACACTCCTGGCAAGTTTGTGGACAACACCATGTTGAGTTTTGCAGTTGATACAACAGGAGGAAGGGATGCCATCCAAACTCAAAAGGTGGGGCTGTGTAAACTTAATGAGGTTCAACAAAGCCAAGTGCAGGTGTTGCACTCAAGTCAGGACAACCCCAGATACACATACAGATAGGGAGAAAAACTTGAGAGTAGCTGTATCCTGGTCTGCATCAGAAGAGCAGTGGCCAGGACAAGGGAGGTGATCGTCTCCCTTACTCTCTGCCCCTGTGAGGCACCATCTGGAGTACTGGGTCCAGATCTGGGACCCCCAACACAGGAAAGATGTGGAGCTTTTAGAAAGGGTCCAGTGGAGAGCCATGAGTATGATCAGAGCGCTGGAGCACCTCTCCTGTGAAGACAGGCTGAGCGAGCTGGGCTTGTTCAGTCTGGAGAAGAGAAGGGTGCAGAAAGACATCTTTATGGCCTTCCAATATCTAAAGGGAGATTATAAACAGGAGTGATATCAACTTTTCACATGTGTAGCGATAGGGCAAGTGGAAATGGTTTTCAAATAAAGGAGGGGAGATTTAGAGGAGAAAGTTTTTCACTGAGAAGGTGGTGAGGTGCTGGAACAGGTTGCCCAGAGATACTGTGGGTGCCCCATCCCTGGAGGTGCTCAAGGCCGGGCTGGATGGGGCCTAGGCAACCTGATCTACTGCTTGATCCAGCAGCTGGCAACCCCGCCTCTGGCAGGGGGTTTGGAACTGGATGATCCTTGAGGTCCTTCCCAACCCAAGCCATTCTATGATTTCCCGATTCTACGATATACTTCATCTATGTTGTTCCACCATGGTGCTTCAGTCTCAGCCTAAAGAGGACTTGTTCTAGGCATTAGAGTTGTTTCTGTAAGCTATTCAGTCTCTCACCTTCACTGAGACTCTCTGTAAAGGGTACTGATTGAAAAGTGAGTATTCGCACCCTACAACTCAACATATTTAAGTAGTTCTGTGGGGAAACAATTTCTGGCCTCTGCCAGGCCAAGCCATGTGTAAATCCATCAAACAGAAATGAATTTCCCAAATGCATCACCTGGGTTAACTGACATTTCCTAAAACAAAACTGAAAAGCCATTAAAATCCACAGCTGACTTGTGAGTGCATGAAAAAATCACAACATTGTATCTTGAAAGCCCTACTCACAGATCTGTTCACCACTTGAAGATACCTAGATCTCACCACACTGAATGTTGATATAACAATGGAGGTGATTCTTACGGAACAGCACTCTGCCATTGCTGGACAACCTGGCAGCAGACCTTTCCTACTGAGGCAAGTGAGTACATCTCGATGAGTGTCAAGGTGACAGAAGTCTCAATTTTTGTATTAACCATGGATTATATTGTCACACAACAACACCAAGTGGTCAGTCTTGGCTCAAAATAATGAAAGACTCAACGTTTAGGTTAGGCATGATTCTTATCAGGACACCTACCTGACACTTCTCTTTGAGGTCCATGGCTACGCAATTCTGTAAGCATGTCCAGTAAGAGAGGATTGCTTTTCAGGGAAGAATGTCTCCTAGGTAGAGATGAGCTTGGTTATATTTACCACATCACCATCTGTGGAAATAGAAGGGGAAGCAGTTAATTTCCCAATATCACTGCCTTTAGGACAAGAAAGTAATCGAAGTCACATAATTCAAATGGTTTTTTAAAAGGAGAACTGGGGATTGGAAAAGTGCTTTCGACAGTACAGCATCTCCCTCTTTACACAGAATTGATCCCATTTAACTGGAAACAGGAGATGAATTAAGTTCTCTGTGCCTCAGGGTGAGAGCATTGCTGAAGCCCTGACAGACTGTCAGGCAAGTCCCCAGAAAAAGCTGACCAGACTCTGGATTCTGCCAGGTGTTGGAGCAAGCTGCTACCCATAGCTATTTGTCTTGCTTTTCTTATCAACTGGGAGCTTTATCCAGCTAAGCTCTAATGAAGCCTGCAGTAATGATTCTTCTATTTGCAGAAAAGCATTCCCAATCTTTGATAGAGTTACGCTGCTAGTAACTAGACCATTTTTATTGTAGCACATGGGAACTCCAGCAGAATTAAAGCAGAATTGACTCTAGCTGAAGGAAGCAGCTCTGGAGCTCCCAACTTTTTCTAGACAATATGCTCCTTGATCTCCCATAGCACGCCTCTCCATGGGGAGAATTTATAGCAGCATTCCAGTACCTGAAGGGGGCCTACAGAAAATCTCAGGAGGGACTTTTTGTAATGGCACGTACAACATGAAAATTGGAAATAGCTTTGAACTGGAAGAGTATAGATTTAGACCACATATTAGAAAGAAACTCTTTATTGTGATGGTGGTGAGACACTGGAACAGAATGTCTCACCAGAGATTGCCCAGAGATGTTGTGGATGCTCCCTGCCTGGAAGCGTTCAAAAAATCTTCCAGGCTGGATGGGGCTTTGAGCAACCTCATCTAGCACGAGGTGCCCCTGCTCCCATAGCAAAAGGGATTGGAACTAGATGATCTTAAGGGTTCCTTCAACCCATCCATCCTATGATTCTATGACATGATTCTACAATACTTTCTGAATACTGTGGTGCTACATAATTTCCAGGAAAATAAAAGGCATCCAAAGCTTACTCAGAAGGCCACTACTGCCATGCTGAAGTTAGATATAAATATCCTCTCTTGCAGGCAAGTACTGCCCCTGCATTCTGGGAAGCAGCAAGTATTTAGTATTCTGCTTATCAAAGAACTGCTTACAGTACAGAAACTAATGTCTGCAAGTGCAGTTTTCTATCTGCCATCTGCCACAAGTCTGGACTCTGCTCTACTCTGTTCTGTGACTCTTGTCAATATGCACACATCAAGGGAACAGAGCTATTTTCAGGCACACTGTATCCCAGTCAGGCCAATCAGCAACTGCAAAGAGAGGATCAGATAAAGTTACAGGAGCAAAGCTGACAAAGAGTGCTGGGAGTTGGAAGGAGGAAAACACAACTCTGCATGTTTGCACGCAGCAGCTTAGAGCATCAGTATCCCATTTTTAACTTGAGCATCATTTCTATATAAGGCAAGGCAAGATGAGATGATTTTAAGATGGAGAAGATGGCCACTAACAATGAGAGGGCTAAGAAATAAATCCAGGATTCTTTTTTTTACCCCATCCCCAGCAGAAGATTCATTAGATCTACCAAGGGGTTTGTGTGCCTTGTCCTTACACATTCAAACAAAAAATTACATGCCTGTCTTTCTCTCTGGATCTGCACTTCAGAATCATAATTATCAGTGACATGACCAGGCAACTGGGAAGCCACAGGCACAACAGCAGAGCAAGTAAAACCATCTTCAGCTGTTTGTTCTTGGTGCTGTATCGCTAGCAGCAGTAGGGGCCATGCAGGGAGACAATTGGGCAGGAGGCAGGATTTGCTACACTACAGCAAATGACATTCTGATTTAAGCACCAAACTGAAACGTGATCTTGAATGCAAAGCACGCCATTCCTTAAAGTTCAAGGCACATCATTTGCATGCTTACGAATACCACCCTGAAGTCCTTCAGTGCTAGGAAGCAGCATACAAAGCACAAGTGCTAAAAAGGAAAGACTAGTTAGAAAGATAATTCTTATCTAGATAAAATCAAAACCTGTTAAAATGAGCGATATACTAAGAGCTTGTAAAAGCAATCAGAGCAATGCATGCTTCATCATCACATGTGCTCAGGGCTTCTCCAAAATTAGCTTCAGGTCAAGTGATGCTAAAGAAGACAAACCATAGTGAGAAATATCTTTCCTAAATTTCTACACTAGAATTGGTATTGAAGCCATGTAAACTGTGACTTGCAAGCTTTCTTTCAAATACGTACTTGACCAGAATAAATATTCTCCAAGGTTGTTTGCAAATGCCATAGCAACTAAAACCTCATACGCATCACAGAGGTCTTGCAAACACCCAGAAAATGGCTTCACACAATAAGGAGCTGAAGCAGTTTATGCATTCTGCAGGCAATGAACAGTGTACAGCTGTGCAGAGATGTGCATTCATTCACTCTAACTCTCCACTACAGACACTTGGAAAAAAAAGCACATTCGAGGAGTCTTTAGGGAGAAAAGCAAATCGACTTAATTTTCCCCACAGCATTCAATCACTGATTCTCTAGAACAGACTATAAAATATGGTGGGGAAACTGAACACATCTTCATGTTCAGTGAAACTTTCAAAAATGAATTTCTCAATAACAGAATTCCAATCCATCATCAAGAACAGAAACAAGAGGGAACCTATAATAATCAAAAAAGCAGCTGCCTTAGGAAAACATGGCTTAGATAGAGCCCATTGTTTTGCTATCAGCAGAAACATATGGACTTCCTACTCATGAGGAGCTGATGTCTGTCTGCTAATTTGCAACACTGGCACATTTGCTGGCATATGGGTTCTCAGAGATGCATAAAGTGATAGTGTCAACTGATGTGAGACCCACTGAGAACACAGAAGGGAGCTGGCAGCAACACTTCTTGGCTTCAGTATTGGCTTGCAAAAAAATAACAACTTGTAAAAATTTGGACCAGCTAAACATTCTTTGCCTCAATAACCTCATATTACTGATACGGATATACATATCTGCATCAGAGAGAAACTGTGAAGTAAGCGTATGAGTATTTGTAAGGTGAATCCTCTAAATTGGTGTTGTATATGTGCTAAGTATTATCAACTCAGTAGTGGCCAAACGTCTCATTTGTACATGGCTGTGTACATGGCACCTTGCTAGGTGACAGGAAGTAGAGAGAGATCTATTCTACCTTGACTCAGGAGCAAGGTTAAACTTGAAATTCACTTTAAAATTTGTCTTCCAACTGAAAGTATGCTTTTGGAGAGATAGTACTTGCTGAGAACTTTCAAAAGGAAAAAAGATCTCAGACTCCTTCCCTATTTCTTCAGTGCAAAGAACTTGTTCATTAGACTTGTTCCAAAGAATGTTGGTGTCTTAAAGCAAGAGCTGAGCTACAAGGAAGGAGTAGGGAAGGAAGGCATAGCTTTGGCACACCAGTCTTTATCTCAAGTAAATATCCTCAGTGAGAGTACCAATTTACTTGAAAGATAAGATGGGTAAAACAAAATGCTACATAACTGAAAGAACACCTTTTTTCCTTTTTTCTCTGGTGACTTGATAAGCAATTAACAGATCTGATCAAAAGAACGATCAAAGTAGTTTAGTCTACCTTGCTCTACCCACAGTAGTTGATGCCACCCCAAGCTGAGGAACAAAATATCTGAAAGAGTTTAATTATCTTCGTTTTTCTTTCTTGGGAAGAATAGATTTTAAAGAAGAGCGTATGGGAACTGCTGAATCACGGCCTGAACCTCTGACTGACTGCCTGAGGCAAGCACTAAGTCAGCCATGGGAGCACAGGTGAAGGCAATTCACCTGTGCTGCTGGAAAGGGTGGAGCCTGGCTGCACTCTCCTACACTCATTTAAGAGCTGACTGCCGGTAGGAAAGGATCTCTTCCGGCAGATCTCTCTTTTGGAGTTTTACAGTGAGCCCAGGATAAGGGTAAGCTCTCTATCTGTTCTCTTCTTGGAATAGTAACCTGCTTAGCCAAACTCTCTTGTTTATTTCATAATTAACATCTGTATATTCATTGATTATACAAAGAGTATTTACAATTAAAGGACTGAAATTGAAAAATGCAACCAAAAAAAAAGTTGTGAGGGCCTCTCCAGCTTCTGCAGAGTGATGATGTCATCTGCTTTGTGGTATGGTATCTTAAATGGCAACTAAAACATTTTACAGCAAATGTATGAAGAATTCACTGCAAAACTGATAGCTGTCATTCATCGTGACAATGGTTATTACAGTAAGCAGGATTTTATAACAACCTCAATCAAACAAACACTTAAACGACTGAAAACTGCAAAGACACAGCAGCCCAAAATAAAATTAAAAAGACCACGTTGTATCTATAGGCTCTTCAAGCAAACTTTTTGCTGATGTACACTGACTCACAGAGAAAAGCATAGCTTTTTCTCTTAATTTCACTTTATAAATAAGACTGTATAACTGCTCACAGTAAATCTAAGTAAAAAAAGTTCTTACACCAGTGTTTGTCATTTGGAGACATTTAACTGTAGGCAAATTGTTACAAGTCACAAACTGAACTGGAGATTGAGCACCTGGTGAAGGTGTGTAGCTGGCCTAGGGAGTGCAGGCAATGTGTACCTGTGCTTCCCCTGTGACCAGAAGGGTTGGACCCAGGGGCCAGCTACTGAAGGGAAGATATCACAGAATCACCTGGGTTGGAAGGGACCCCAAGGATCATGTAGTTCCAACCCCCCTGCCTAGCAGGGCCACCAAACATACACATTCAGATCAGGTTGCCCAGGACCCCGTCCAACCTGGCCTTAAACACGTCCAAGGACGGGGCATCCACAACCTCCCTGGGCAGCCCGTTCCAGGGCCTAACCGCTCTCCTAGTAAAGAACTTCCCCCTAACATCCAACCTAAATCTTCCCTCCTTCAACTTAAAACCATTTCCCCTAGTCCTGCTGTTGTCAGCCCTTTTGAAGAGTTTACTCCCCTCCTGGGTGTAGGTTCCCTTCAGGTACTGATAGGCTGCAATGAGGTCACCCCGCAGCCTTCTATTCTCCAGGCTGAACAAGCCCAACTCCCTCAGCCTGTCCTCATAGGGGAGGTGCTCCAGCCCCCTGATCATCTTAGTCGCCCTCCTCTGGACCCTTTCCAAAACTTCTATGTCTTTCTTGTACTGAGGGCTCCACACCTGGACACAGTACTCCAGATGGGGCCTCACAAGAGCCGAGTAGAGAGGGACAATCACCTCCCTGTCCCTGCTGGCCACCCCTCTCCTGATGGAGCCCAGGATCCCATTTGCCTTTCGAGCTGCCAGAGCGCACTGCTGGCTCATATTCAGTCTCTCGTCCATCAGGACCCCCAGGTCCTTCTCTGCCGAGCTGCTCTCAAGGACCGCTCCTCCCAGCCTGTACAGGTGCCTGGGGTTCTTCCGGCCCAAATGCAAAACCTTGCACTTTGCCGTGTTGAACCTCATCAGGTTCACCTGAGCCCAGCCCTCCAGCCTGTCGAGGTCCCTCTGAATGGCATCCCTTCCTTCCACCGTATCAACTGCACCACTCAGCTTGGTGTCGTCAGCAAACTTGCTGAGGGTGCACTCAATTCCCTCATCGATGTCATTAATAAAGATGTTAAAGAGCACCGGTCCCAAGACAGACCCTTGGGGGACACCACTTGTTACCGGCCTCCACCTGGACATAGAGCCATTGACCACTACCCTCTGTCTGCGGCCTTTCAACCAATTGCTTATCCATCGGGTCGTCCACCCATCAAATCCACTTCCCTCCAATTTGGAGATGAGGATGTGGTGGGGGACCATGTCAAAGGCCTTGCTCAGGTCCAGGTAAATGACATCGGTCGCCTTCCCTTCATCCACCAATGCCGTCACTCCATATATATCTTTTATATCTTTTAGATAGATATCTTTTAGACCAGTCTATTTTCTGGGAAGGAATGCTGCATAGCTAGAGAGCTCATTCACCAGCTGGGTGAGTTCCATTCTTCTTTCTGTATATGACTATTGGTCTACCTGTGAATACTTTATCTGGTGTTGCTAAAAAGCTGTTGGAAGAAATGCTGTTTCTTTGAAAGTAGAACATTAACAAACAGCATAGTGGTAAGAATGTTTTCTGAGAATTCCCCCAAAATAAGCACAGCATCTGAAGGCTGTTAGGGTGATCACGTGCATACGTTCATTCAAACAAAATACTACTCTTAAGTGGAAAATGCACTGTTCAGTTCAATAGACTTTTGTATTTTACTATTTTCATGAGTTCCACTAAAATCTTATGATGAATAACTGTGTCTAGAATCATGGTAGTAAGCTAACTTGTTCTACTATGACTAGAGAACAGAAAAGTTGTGTGTGGCTCACTAGCAAATTTTTTTCCACTGTTCACTTACGAGTATTCTGGACAGAGATCCCAAGTGCTCCATGAGGTACAAGTGGTCCCATATATAATTACAGGTGTTAAAAATCCAAATGTGACAAACCAAACTCTGTTCTACAGGTAGGACGGTGATGCTCACACCCTAGGCAGGCCTCTGTTTTTGGACAACCCTACCAAAGGACTTGTCTTCTGGCCAATCCCCTATGGCTCACAGCAAGCTTCACCAGTCACGGGGGTATATAAGCGCTCACTTCTAGGGTGGCTCTTGTTTGAGCAGTTTGATCTTAGCAGTGTTTGCTGTGTCTTCTAGCAGCTAGTCTGACAAAAATGTATCTGAAACAGGGGTGACATCCAAGAAATACAAATTTCAACAGTTAAAGATGTAATATGAAGACTAAATGGAAAAGTTTAGTTTTCTAGGTTCTGCTTGTGTTGCCAATATTTGTTCCTGGGACCTAGGCTAAAGCTGCTAATATTTTAATCTTCTCATCAGATAAAATGTTGGCAATACACTTATTCAAAGTGTTCGAGTTAAAAGTATGTGTTGATGTGCTTGAATAGAAGATGACAGAGGAAAAGTACTAACCGAAAGAGCACAAGATGCCTGTATAAAGCCAGCAGCACGTATGTCTGTATTATACAGATTTCTTAAAATGTGACTCCTATGCTTTCCAGGTTATTTAAATTCTGCTCCATTTGAACAAGATGTGTACTTTAACATAGTACAGTAGCTGCTAATAGTTTGTTTACACTGTAACTTGTTTTTAAGGAACCTGGAATGTAAATGTTATTGCATCTTCTTGTGCATACTGTGCTGTCCACTCTGAACTTGATTTCTACAATTACTGTAAGAAATAATAGGATTTCAAGTAATTTTGCCATGGGCTTCATCTTTTTTGAAAGTATGTGTGTGGGAAGCTCTACTACTTGGAGCTGCTTCAGGAGAATAGATGGATAATGCTGGGTCCGTGCACTGCCGGTCTGGTAACTTTAGGTGCTGATAAGACTCAGTTAGTTATCAAGTACGAGCCGATTATCAGACGTGAGCCCCGACGCGGAGCAGCGGCTGGCCGCCCCGCGGTGAGGGTGGGCACTGAAGCGCTTCCTTCCGTACGGGTGGGCCCGGCTGCAGCCCCACCTGCGAGAGGAGCGCACAGCCGGGTATGCCTTAGAACTACCACGTGCCGGAGCTTTCTGCGATTTGTTTCTTTCTCTCCCATCTCCTTCATAAGCCGCTAGGTAACGCTCCTCTGAGGGGAACGGTGCTGCGCGGGAGCCTCCGGCCCGAGCTTTGGGGAGAGCTTTCCTCGGGCCTCCCGACAGGGCCGGGGCTAAGGGGGAATCCCAGCTGCGGGAGCGCGGGCCCTCCCGAACTCGCTCCACGGCGGGACGGAGCCCAGCCGCCGCCGCTCGGCCTGTACTCACCAGCCGCACCGGGCCGCCTCAGCGGGGAAGCCGCTCGCCCTCCTGGCCTCCCCCAGCGCCGCCGGGGCCGCCATCAGGGTCACTGGCAAAGCGGGCCGCCACGGCGCTGGGGACCCGCGGTGGCGTTTCGAGGCTGCCTCAAGAAGCGGGTACCTGATTGGTGGGATCCCGCGCTGTCGGCCGTACGCCGTTCTCTGATTGGTGAGATCAGAGTGGCGCGCGAAGCCAAGAGGACGCTCTGGCGGCGGGTCACCCTGAGGCGCGGCGGCTGAGCCCCGAGCGCCGGGCTCCCTCAGCGGGACAACAGCCCGTCTGCCCCGTGAGTGTCGGAGGGAGGGTGCTGATCTCCCACTGCGGAAGCTGCTTATGTCGTAGGGCGACCGACCGAATGGAAGTGCGGAAGGGGCCGTGAGGCAGCGAGCGCACGGGCGCGTGGAGCCGGTAATCTGAGGAGAAATCTGAACCGTTGCTCAATCCGGAAAGGAAATCGGGTGTGAGGCAGAGACGGCTCACTCTGCCTTTGCCTGCGGAGTTTGGGTTCTGTCTTCTGAATGCATGGTGGAGCAGCTAAACTGGAAAGGTTTATGTTCTGTCTTTATTCCCTTCCTGTAATTCGGCGCTCATATATCCAGGTTGTGATGTGCCGCTCCCATATGAGATTTCTCTACAGAAGTGTGATGTTCATTGGCGTGCTGAAGTGCAGATGCCACACTCTAGTGGAATTGTGTACGTTACTGTGTAAAAGCACAAACAAAGAGCTCTGCGCTGTTTTGCCTGCAATTACGTTTTGGGTGAGAAAGTGGGATTTAAGAGTGTGCTCTCTGCACCTTTGACATAATCTGAACTGAATGTACATTTGATTTTAGGAGTTCTATAGTATTGTTTGCAGCTCTTTTAAATACCTTATAAGGCTTAGTAAGAAGAAGATGACTGTGGAACTCTGGGCTTTCCTGAGCTTCTGGTTACTCAGAACAGTCTCCTAGAACCAGAAAAGAAAAATGGAACTCCAGTACACATGAGTGACACTGTAAGCCTTTACAGTTCCTTAAAAGGGAATAGTGGCAGGTCTAGGGGATTTTCTACTGTAGTTTAGACACAGTATGGGGAAGGGGATAAGTGATTTACTGGAGTTGTAGTAACATGAGATCATGAGTTGGGCTTAGTGCTGTGTGAGCATCTTGTTCCTCTTCAAGTTGTTTCTCCACCACCACAATAAAATAGTTAATTAGTAAAATGCTTTAAAGAAAAGGTTACAGTAAAGAATCTTGAACAGATTCTGGATTACTTGGTTCTAAACGCAGGTTCCCTGCAGGTCTCAAGCAGGCCACTAATAAATGCTGCTTTTTCTCACTGTTGTGTTCTGAATAGAACTTCCCCTGCAGTTGTGGATGCTAATAGATGGGATACTTAATCTGTGTCTTTATTTGCTCCTTGGTAAACTTGATCTAACTGTTCATCTCAGAGTGATTTAAAAACCTCGTGTTTGTAGAGCATGTTGAATTTAAGTGAAAAACATTATCAAAACACAGTATTACAAGGATGCTTGGAGGAGTAGAAATACCCTTGAATTAGTGTTGCTAGGAGATGCAGAAATAGAAAAGGTGACCCATTGAACAAGCTCTCATGATTTCTAGTACTTGATAGTAAAGGGAAAACTGAACAGCAAAATGCTGTTGAATACTTGAGATAAAATAACCTGGTACTATTTTTTTCAAATCTGAGATATTTGGCTTAAAGACTTTTTTTTCTGTAAGAGAATGCTCTGTTCATCTTACATTAAGTAATCATCCTCTCATTTTGTGTTACAGAATTGTGAATGAATGTTCTAAAGGTATCCAAGATTATTTCTGGATCTTTATGGTATTGTAGTATTCCAGGATGGAAAGTTCAGATGGGTCAGTTTTGCCTGCAAATTAGGATTATTTTCCACACTTGCTTCAAAATGAATATTAAAACTATTCTTTGGGTGCTTTGTTCCACATCCTTGTGCCTCTTGCAATTGTGGAACTGTTTCACTATGCAAAGGCCTCAATATTGTTTCGGTAGGAATTGAATTTAAAGAAATGAAATAGTTAATGCAAACCCTTGTGTGCGCTCTGAAAATCCTTGTGTCTTCAGTGCAGGGATATGATGTCTCCTCTTGGGGCCACAACATATGGACAGAGACGTCCTGTGCAGTAATCTTGTGCTTCTGAATGAATTGCAGCCTCTGGCAAATCCAAGGGAGCTACTTAGCCTCCCTGTATTTGCATTTCAGTCAGTCCTCATCAGTGTGCTGTTTTGTGTAGAGCAGATGTGAGAATTTGAGTAGGAGCACTTCGAAGCAGGTACTGTATGTGGAGGGGAAAAAACTATGCTTTCTCTAAATTAAGCTCTTTAAAAGGTGTTGAAGTTGCATATAACTTTAATCAATGTGATGAGCAGCATTTCTGAATGGTTGTGCAAAATAAAAATTAAATCAGTGAATTTCTTGGTATTGTTTAGAAGAAGCAATTGCTGTATGACTTCCTTTTCCCTGTCCCTTCCCCCAGCACCTTTGATGCCAGATGCTAGGATTTAACTGTATTTCTAGTACTTGTATAGCTATAAGGAATTAAAAAGAGGAAATTGATACAAAACCTGTTCGAGTCTTAAATATTTAAAAGCAGTAGTTGACCAACACCTCTTCAAAAGCTCAAGGGAAGACAGTATTTCATTTTAGCCAAATGATGTTGCTTTCCAGCTTGTGTTTAATATGTAGGGAAGCTGTACATAACTCAGTGTTTTTTAACAAAAAAGTGGGTTATTCCTCTAAAGAACATGATTCACCCTTTTATTAATGAACATCTTTGTTTTTCTTTCTGACTGAAAAGTAATTAGCTTGGAATTGTCAGTTGTCTTGAAAATGATAGGTGACTAAATTGGGAGCAGGAAGAAAGCAGAAGGCTTTTTTTTTTTTTTTTTTTTTTTTAAACTGAGGGAGATAGCACACTGTAGCTGGATCTGTTTTTTTCCCTTTTACAGACTTCTGTCAGAGCTTAAGCAGCTCCAGGTGATCCCAGCCAACTTGAATTTCTTAATGCCTGCAGTGGCTATCACTGTTCTCAGGTATAGTGGCGTTTCCTCCATAGTAATTTTTATAGGTCTTGCTCTGTCTTCTGTATGTGACTGTGGTGATGCATGGTGTAGAAGAAAATCTGCTTTTATTATATTTTTCCTTGTTCTCTGAGCTTTATTGTAAGACTCATGAGCAATTGTTTTGGCCCAGTTCTATTTTAGCTAGTTCTGAGCCTAAGCTAATTTTTCTTTCTGTTCAGTTAAAGTCCAAGCAGTCCATGTTTGTCTTGTTGGGGATTAAGCTGCTTCACAGTTTTACTCATTACAGATCTGAAGAGTACTTGTGAAGTGTTCAGGCAGATCAGCTGTCCTGTCTGCATCTCCAGTAGTGACACTTATCTACTGCACTTAGATTCACAGAAACAATTGCAGTAATGTCAGTGTATGTGAGAAAGTCAGAGCAGAACATTAGGATGGTTTCTAAACAGGGAGGAGTAGTTGATAGTTACAAGAAGGCTCACAAGTCAAGAGCCATCAATTCTGTTCCCAGTGCTGTTGAACAGTGTGGCATCAGTTTGTGGTATGATTTCTAGTGAACTTATCTGTAGAAGATGGATATTTATATTTGTTGCATCTACAGCTAACAGCTGCCAACTGCAATGAAACTAAGTCTTTTGTATGTAGCAAACTAGTTAGTTGTCCACTCCATTCACTTATCTGCTCTCAAGAAAAAGACGCAGAAAAAACACTTGGACAGATCAAATTCTTTTGTGATCAGATTCTCTTGTTAGCACTGCCTCTCAGTGTTGCAGATACAGGTGTGGGGGGGAGGGGGGGGGGGAAGGGGGGAGTAGACCAGAAACCTAGTTCCTAAGGTTTTTAAGGAACTGTGGTAATACTAGTTAAATGCGGTAGATCCACCAATGGACCAAGCTTGTTTGGTAATCATTTTAATACTTCTATCTGTAAGTAGTATCTGCAAATCTATTTTGTGTACAGATTTCAGACTATAGCCTAGATGCTAGGCTCTTTCAATGTATTTGGTCTTTCTAGAGTAGGTCATTTGCTTTATCATGTGAGGCACACTTGTTTAAGCAACTTCAGCTCTGGGACACCTTATCATCTAGTAAATGGAGTAGTTGAGGGTTTTGTGGTCATTTTCCCAGGCTTGATTTTTCATAACTGAGGCCACCATGGATTGGTGTGAGGTGGTGTTGCTCTTGCAACAGATCCCCCTCCCAGCATTCTCTCCTTGCTGTACTTACATTCCTAGCATTCCTCTATTAGCTGCACCCTGTTCCTCTGAGATGTATAGGAAATCAATTCTCCCACAGTTGCCAGAACAGTATTTTGGTATTATGTTTTCAGCTTGCTGGAAAACTGATCAGGGCCTTCTTGAGTTGTGTAAGGCTATTCTGCATTCTAGTTAGCAGATTACTTGGATTGTTTTCAATAGGAGAAAGCCTTCTGTCTGGGTTCATACATCAGGTTGTTTTTATACAACTACAGTCATACAAAGCATGCTATGTGAACTGCAGTGATATAATGCAGAATTGTGATATGAAGCTTTAGCCATCTGAAGGTGAGCTGAGCTAGCCAGAGTATTGCTTTCAAAAACTAACAAAACACTGCAGTTTTTTGAAGTCAGGAAATGTGTTGGAGGAAGAAAGGTACATATTAGCAATGTGTTTAATTTTCTGTGCCCGAAGCAGTTTTTAACCAAAAAAAAAAAAATACTGAAGACAGTTACTAACATTCATAGTTATTGGCCATTGTTTACTGTACTGTAGCTCTTGATAGCAGCTCTCTATGAGGAGAATGAGGCTGGGAACAAATTTCGAGACTGCAGAAAGGACATTGATGCTCTTTGGAGAGCTCTAACAGTGGAGTCCTCTTTGTGGTTTAGAAGACAGCCTGAAATACAAAATGCAAGTTTAAGCTATGTTATCTTAAATAAAGTTTGTTTTCAAAAGCTTGTTGAAAAGGTGATAAGTCAGTGAATCATAAGTACAAGGAAGCTAGGTGTTCATCAAGGCTGAAGATTTCCTCTGCTAGAATCAGACAATTATATCCCAATTTAATTCCCATTTCATTTCTGATACTGACAGTATCTAAACTACTCAGATGATTTTTTTTTTTTTTCTCTCGATTGATTAGAAGCCTTAAAGAATTTGTCTCATGAAACTTCCCATCAACTTAACAAGGATGAATTAAAGCACTGCAGACAAAGGATTATGTGCTTTGTTTTCTAGCAAAGCTTGGATTTTCCTTGATGTAGCCTCTGCCCTTCTGAAAGGGATGACTGCTTACTGGGCCCTTACTGTTTTGCACTGTCACTAGAGAGGTTCTGCTGTAGTTATCTTTATTGACGAATGCATGTAGAACTTGGAGACCACTCTAGCTCTGTTCTTTCCATTAAAGCTGATAATTTCTTTGGCAACGAAGAGAATGGATACGATTTAAAGCTACAGCAAATATTTTCAAATTATGAACCCTTGGTAAGTTCAGTAGCTCTCTTGCTTGAGGAATAGGCCTCTGAGCTCCAATTCAAGCTATGATGCTTAGTTTTCAAACCTGCCTTTGAAGTCGTATGTGCTGATGCCCTCAGCAAGCGGGAGCGAGAGGTCATGTTTTTACTCCTTTGAATGAGAAGAAACAGTCCAGAAATCTTCCTGGTTTATATTTAGATTCTTGCATTGGCTCTACAAGGAAGTACACTTGCAGCATCCAGTAGCACTATGATAGTAACAAAAATATAAATTTGTATACTGTGTCTAAATATATGCCAGAGCTGCTTGTCTGGTGGAGTATTATGTTAAGATGTACACCAAGGTCATGATTTGCTGTGACAGAAAGTAGCTTCTAGATGACATGCAACGTAAGTTCTGAGTTCTAAGGTAGAAGTTTATGTGAATTCCATTGCAAAGACGCAGACATTAATGTAGCTTAGGTTAAAAGTGGTGTCAAAATATCATTAAGGCTTGTGTTCAATAACTAATATTAACATGACTGCTGTTACAAGTATTAAACCTCATGTCATCAGTAAAGTTGTATTAATACAGCATATACCAAGCAGTAATTTTAACTGTAATTTAAATAAAAAATTAAAATTACCTTTAAAAAATGTAATTAAAGTTTTAGATGGCTAGTAGTGCAAAAATAAAGCTTTAAATCTATTAATAGCAAAAAAAAAATCATACATTGATTTCTGTAGGCTGCTTTGAGGTCTTTAAGAAAAGATCCTGAAGAAGTGTCAGGCACAAAGTTTTATCTTAAAACTTAAAATACTCAGAACTACTCTCAGATTTTTATCACCACAAATGGTCATAGAAGATTCATGCTATTCCTGGACCACAACATTATTTGAAATTGATCCTCTAGCAAAACATCTCTTTCACTCTAGCTTACAGCTGTGCTGGTATTTCAGCTCTTGCTGCAGTGAAGCTGCACTGGTATTTGTACAATAAGTTGTACACTTTAAAGTGACTTGCAATGAGGGTGAACAACCGACCTTAATTGATCTGTAGACAAGTATATCTCTATTAGGAGCATTTTTCTATACACTTTGATCTCTGCTATTTCTGAAGTCTGTTGCTTATCTGGTCCTGTAGGACTGCCCTTTTAAAGTCAGGCAGCTACAGCCTCTTAAAGTAGCCATTGTTCATCTGGTAGCTGCTAGCCATATCTGGTTTTTCAAGTCCAGTGAAAAGTGCCTGCTGTAACTTTGCTGTGAATGTTATTTAACTTATAGAGGGCTTATTAAGAAGTTCTAAATCTTCCCTTTGAAGTCAAATGTGAAACCAGAGAATCTAGCTCTGTGCTAGCAGTGGGGACTTCAGACATCTTAGAAACTGGCTCTGATTTCAGCAGTCTGTGTCATCCTAGGTAAATTACTTTTGCATCCTCAGAAAGAATGTCTGAAACATTCGTAACATCCTTAACTCCCGAAGCTCTTTTTCTCTACCCTTTCCAATTTTTGATTGAAGTATTAGAAGAATTCATATGTTCCCCTAATGTCCAAATCTGGTAAGAAATTAGAATTATAATCCCTTAAATACCATGCTACTAGGATGAGAAAACATTTTTCTAAGGGTTTAAACCACAAATTTCATACTAAAATGAAGTTTTAAAAAAAAACACAGAAAAACCAACCCTCTCAAGAATCCTCATCAAGCTGCTTAAACACTTAGATTGAAAATGTTACCAGTGTTTGCAGAGCATGGTTTATAAGGAGAGTTGTATGAAGTAACAGTATATATTTTGATGTTCTTATCTTGGTGTGGACAAAACCGTGAATCCCCTTTCAGGGGAATTGAAGGAATTGAACCAGTTTGGTGTTTGTTTTGTTTTTGTTTTTTTAAGGAGGACTTAACTGAAGGCTGAGAATATACAACTGTCATAAAACAAAATATCACTTCTGTACTCTGAACTGAGATGTAGTCAGACTTCAGTCAGAATAATCCTGAATTTAGATGAGCCCAGGTGTGAGCTCTGCACTTTGTTACATGCTATGCCTAGACTCCACATTCCCAATCTCAGCTTCTTTTCAGAGGGCGAGGAATGATTTCTGCAAAATGAGCAGGAGAGAACCCTCTATAGTTTGCTTGTGGGCTGGTCATTGCTTGTTTTGGGAAACTGGCAAGCGGATGTATTGTATAATTGGCTCCTTTTCGGATTGGTAGTGTAAAGCCTCTGTTTCAGAAATAGCTTTTCTCTCTAGAGCATGAGGAAATATTCTCTATGCAGTTGCTTCATTGATGAATTGAGTATTGCAATTACAGTCTCTTAGAGCTAAAAGAATTGTAAGAGGGCCATATAATTAAACCTTAGAATGAGCTGCATGCTCAGTCTAGGTTCTGCCCTCTGCACACATTTTAATGCATTGTTTTTCAGCATGGGTGCCTCAGCAGAGCTCGGCATAGATGGTTATAGAGCACCAAGTGTGCAGCTCTGCATCCTCTCAGTTCCAACACAGGCTGAGGAGCACAGCATTCATGCTGGCATGTAATTTTCCCTAGCAGTAACTTTCCAAATGCACTTCATGTTACACACCATGCAGTTAGGCCTCCCTGTCTTCCAGAATAGCAGAGGCACAGATAAAGGAGGCATATATCTTGGAGAGAAGAAGGAGGGGGGGGAAAAAAAAGAAAAAAAAAAAAACCGAGTGGTTTTACGTCGGAATTCCCGCAGCCACGGTTTCCTCCTTTTCATGGGGATAACGAATGTATTACGAATGCCGCTCGTTTCCCTAAGGACGGCTCGATGCCTCGGCCCACGAGGCTACACCCACGTGGCTCTCCTCACGGAGCCCAGTCCCGGCACCCGTCCGTATGAGCTGCGCATGCGCGAAGGCCGCTGCCTGTCTTCCACGAGGGACGTGGGTGCGCAGGCGCCGCATCCGCAGCGGGCGGAGCACCGAGTGGCTGACAGGGCCGCTCTCGCGAGAGTTGGTGAGGGGACGGCGGCGGCCGCGGCGGAGCAGGCGGAGGGGGAACCGCGGGACGGGGTTGGAGCTTGGGCGGCAACCGAGGCGGCGCTGGAGGGGCGAGCAGGCGGCGAGAAACCTCGGGCGGGGCGGCGGCCCCCAGCGCTGCGTGGTGAGTGCGGGGGGGGGGGAGGGGCGGGGCGGATCGGCGCCGCGCCGCCGATTTTTTTCCCCCCCGTCCTCAACCCCCTCCGGTGATGGGAAGGCTTTTCCAGGCCTGGCTTCCCGGCTTGCTGAGAGGACGCTGAGCGCTGGCGGAGGGCGGCCCTCTCTATCGTGGCTTGCGCTCCCTGGGGGCTCCGCTTCTCTCCGTGCTCCACGGTGCGCTCCGCAGTGCCGAGGCTGCGGGCCCGAGTCCGAGAGGCGGTGCGTGCTTCTAGGTGAGGCTCTGGCTGGCTGGGCGGCCTGGGCCGGGAGAGGTGGAACCAGATCCTGTGTTGTCTGCTGGAAGGAGTTTGGTCAGGTGCTGCTGTCCCTAGAGGTCTTCAAGGGCAAGTTGGATGGGGCCCTGAGCAGCCTCCTGGTCTAGTTTTAAATGTGGAGATTGGTTGCCCTGAATGTGGCAGGGAGGTTGGAGATTCATGATCCTTGAGGTCCCTTCCAACCCTGGCTATTCTGCGATTCTGCTTGGGTCCCCAGCTGGCCTGAGAGCTGGGTCTGGGGGTGTGTCTGTGGGGGTGTGTGCACGAGGGGAAGGCTCTTGGGATATGTTTTAAACCTTCCATAAAGGGGTTCTGTAGCTTTAGGTCTTTTCCAAAGGTTGAAAGGTTGTGAGGTTGTGACTAGCCCGTAGGCAGGTTAGCATCAATACTTTTCTTTCTTCTAAACCTTTTGGGTCGAGCTTTAAATGTGAGTTTCTAAGATAGCGGTTTTTTCCTTAGCTTTTTCTTTCTCTTCTGAACTTCCTGCTTTGAGGTTCAGGGTTGGTTTTGTGCAGTTGGCCCTAACTTGGCAATACAGTTTCAAGTAACCTATGGAGGACATGGATACAGCCTTACTAACTCACAACTTCTGTCCTCAAATAGTGTTCTCTTTCATGACATAAGAGAAAGTTTTATGAAATATACTTCATAACTGGGAGAATAATTTGTAGATCAAATACAGCGTTTAGGGAAGTTTGTTCCTTGTTCTAAAAGTTATTAAATGTTTTCTGTCAAGGGCTGAAATTTGAAGGATTGAAGGATTGTTAATCTTCAAATGCAATGTCGTTTGTAATCCGGTTCTGCACAAGTGTTGTACATTGAGAATTTATGCCCAAAATGGTCATTGAGTTGTTGTAATCTCTCATGATTGAGTCATGTAGTGTTTAAAGTATTTCATAATACCAGAGAAGCTTACAGTATTTGAACTTTCTTTATACAATCTAAAATAAGAAAGTGAGAATAAATTTCTGCTAAGCTAATTTTTTTTTTTTACTCAATGAAATGATTTGATCTGATAAATATCTGTGCTTTTTACTGTACATAGTTTTGTACTGATATCAGGACTTGTCCTCTGACAATACGTACTTAAGGAAGGTGAAATGTATTAAGCTATGAGGTATTGAGTGCCGAGTGAATATCATTTATTATCCTTTGTGTTCTGGCTTGTATATGTTTAACTTCTGTTTTACCTGGTTAGTTTGTTTTGTTATATTGTGTTAATTTGAAATCTTAAGTGCAGAGCACTGATTCTTCTTTCTATTCTTTTGTTTAGAGCTGACACTTAACATCTCTGCATGTCTTCCTGATGATGTATCCACATGTTTTTCTTTCCAATACCCTTAGTAATGTTTTGTCCTCTAACAGCTGATGAGGCTTAGACTCTGATTCTTTGCAAAATCTACTGAATCCGTTTTCTTCCTTCCCTCACTTTATCTGTTTTATACTGTTTTACTCCTCTCCATATCAGACTCCAGAGGAATAGTAAAATGAGAAAAATTAAAAGCTCTTACCTGCTATTAAAAAAAAAAAGCTATTTGTAGGAGCAGTGTAAGAGGCCTATGTTACCTACATGTTTTTTGAAATATCACTTAAAAAGATCATGAGAATTGTTTCCTGTTGGCTGCAGTGATGAGGTTTCTATTTATAATTACTTGTATTCCTTCCTGATCTGCAGCACTGTATTGCAAATAAAAGTTTGCTGTTAGCTGCATCTGCAGCCTTTTCTTCCTCTTCCCTTTTTTTTTTTTTTTTTTTTTTTTTTTTTTTTTTTTTTTTTTTTTTTTTTTTTTTTTAAGAGCAAAACTCAGTAAGGCAAGAGGTGGAAAACAGTGATATTCTGAGAAATCTTAGATGATCTTACTTGAACAGCAGCTGTTAACTCTTGTAATGTGTACTCACTGTGTTCATGTTTTGACTGTGCTTATGTTCCTACCCGTCTTATCCTAGTTAAGCTTATGGAGCTAAGGTTCAGTAGTGTGCAGTGTGTCCTGTTTCACAGCAGTCTGCCAAGAGTGAATGCCTACAGCTGTACTTCCAGTGGGCAGTGACATAGCACAAGACACTTTCACAGTAAGCTTGCTCTTTTCCCCTTATGCAGTGGATTTCTTCTAACAGTTAATAACAGTTAAAAGATCCTAAGCTTGGATACTGTACGTTTATTTCTGGTAGTTCCAATAGCACAGACAAACTGTTCAGTTGCGGTATTCGTGGCTGTTGACAGCTTTGTTAGTTTTACTGGTGTTTTGCTAGCAGTGTGTAGGAGTATGAAAGAAAGCCCCGAACTCTGTGAATGTGGAGACTTTAATGAGATGTTCTTTGGTTTTTTAAGTGTTCATTTTTATTCTGCCAGTTTACTGCAGTAGAGATCTTTGTTCTATTTTTTTTGTCTCAAGCTTCATCACTACTTATGGAGCTGAAGATTGGACAAGCATGTTCTCTGCTTCGCTGCATTCATGTAAGGCAGATTTCTTTTTTCCACAGAGGAGTTATAATGGTGCCTTTCTGAGTAACACTGCTCTTTCTGGACTGTGACAACAAAAGACTGAATTAGCAGGTGTGTGGGTGAACTGATGTTTGTAAGATCTCTTCTGTTTTGGAGAGTCACTGACAAGCATCAGCTCTCTGCTCACTCTGCATGGGATTATTTGTGATGGCTGTTAATTCACCATCTTCCTTCTTTCAGTTCTGTTACCTTCTCTGCTATCAAATGAATCTAGGCTTACATTAAATCCTCTTCTAACCTAGATTGAGGTTTATATGGAGGTTAAGGAGTTCCAGGGTGTCTGTGTATGTAATGCCAAATTTGGTGTCATCTCTTCTTTGGTGCCATAAGAGATGCTGGACTCAGCGCTGCTTTCACATGCTCCTTCTGGAGATGTTTGTTATTGTTTGACATACTTGGCTGCTCAAGACAGTAGAGCTTCAGAAAGGTTGCTTTCATGTTAGGCTGGGCCCAAACTGTTGTTTATATATAATTTTATGTCACTTTGATAGACACTCCTGTTAAGTGCTCTTACAGAGTATTATGTAAGAATATAGGACTTCTAAGATGTACAGAATTATTCGTTGGCTTGTCTATTAAAATCTATTTAAATCGGTGTAAACTGTGTGAATGGAAGAAAACGCAACGGTAACACTGTGTAAGCTGCGTCTCGAGCACGAGTTTTCCATTCGGGGATCGGAGCGCGCTGCCCTCAGCGGTTACTGTCCGCCCGCCCCGGCGCGCCCCGCACCTCGGGCCGCCGGCTCCTCTTGGTGCCACCCCCGGCCGCCGGCTGCGGGGCCCCATTGGCCGCCGGCCGTGTCACTCGGGGGAGCCGGGCCTGGGCGAGCACGGGCGGGAGGAAGCGGCTGCCGCGCCGCGCCGGGTGGAGGGAGCGGCTCTGGGCGCGGCCCCGGCCATCGATCCGGGCCACTTCCCCTAATGGCGCGGCTCTTCCTCCTCCTCTCTCTCATCTAGGGCGGATCGTCCCCTGGCCTCCCCTGTATGTGAGAGACGGGGCCGGCGCCTCGAGCGGAGCCGGACCGTGGGAGGGTTGAGCCGGGAGCCGCCGCGGGAGGAAAGGAGGCTGCGGGGAGTGCTTCCTTCCTACTGCCCGCACTGCCTGGTGCGGCAGCCCCAGCATGGAAGCCATCGCCAAATACGACTTCAAAGCTACGGCAGATGACGAGCTAAGCTTCAAACGGGGGGATATACTTAAGGTAAGTGGAGGGTAAGGGATTAGGGATTCCCGTTTTTGCCTTCCCCTCTTTGACTTCTGTCTGGTCAGTCACTTCCGGTCCATTGGACCTGGCTTTTGCTGGGGACTCAGTGGAGGATTAATAGGGTACCCTAGGGTTTCCTCAAGCCCAGGCTGGCCAGAGCAGATGCTGTTTCCTTTCTGTGTTAACCACGTCCCAGAGTTTTTCCTCCTCTCTTCTCAGACTGTGGAGTATTTGAAAACTTAGTCTGCAAATAAGCAGAAGTACAATACAGTGTACTCTGTGCTGAATTTCATTCCACAATAGATTGCCCTTTAAAGTAATCAAGATCAGTGTGGTGATCCTTTCCTTTGCCTCCTGCCAAAGATTCTGGTGTCAAGAACAGTGATTAGGTTTCTTAGTAGATAATATTTTAGCATCAGGCTGTCAAATGTTGGTGCTGAATTTTATCTTCTGGCCTGATGAATGTGAGTGAGTGGCTTTATGTTTAATGAATCTGTGCAGATGTAAGTGGATGTTTGAGTGCATTAGAGGAATTTTGATCTACAGTTCTTTCAATATATCAAAAGCTTTTGAAAACCCCTCTTTAAAGGACTTTGAGAAATAAAAGAATTTCTAAAACTTTATTTGAAATAACACAGAGAACAAGCCCAAAAATTCGGCTGTGGGGAGAGTAAAATGTAAATCTGTAGTGATTTGGCTTCAGTGAAGCATAGTTCTAAGCTTATTTCTGACTAGTAAGAGCTTTTTTTGCATCATGTAATTGAGTTTTATTCAGTCAGTGTTACACCATGATAGTATAAGATGGGCATTTCTTTCCAAGTGTGATACATTTACTATAGAAATATTTTAAGGTGCTGATTTCTAAATTGCTTTGAGTAGAGACTGCCTTGAGTAGTGCCAATTTTGCAGATGTTGGGCTGACTTTGTGCATGTTGACAAATAACTCCTGCAGACTTCAATGGGATTATTTAGCTGCTTAAAATTTTTACCAGGAAAGGGCTTGATTTAGCAGTATTTTAAGATAAGTAGGAAAAAGGTCCTCTACACGTAAACTTACACAGTTCTTTTAGAGTTGGCATTTCAGTAATAAATTATGGAATAAATTATGGCTTTGTTAGAAATGCGGTACTACTGCATGGCTGCAAAAATGCAGCCTGCCTTGAAACTGTACTTTTAAAATAATTGTATCTGCTATGTCTTTCACATCCCTGGCCCATGACGGGCCTAACATCACCTGTTAGACCTGTGTGCCTCAATTCTCATATTTACGTAATTACCATAATATTTCCTTTCGATGTTTTGAAATGTTCAGAACTGTCATAATACTAGATTTCTTCTGCGATAACTTTGTTTATTTTCTGTTTTCAGTCACTGCTGACTGCCCTCAGCTTTTGTATTTGAAGTGTGTATTTGAAGAAGAGAGTAGTTGAAGTTAACTTGCAGAAAATGCTAAATGGAAAGGAAAACAAATATAATGAAACACAATTTGTCACTTCAAATGCCTTTCAGTTTGTAGAAATTTTCATCAGGCATACCAGTTCTGTTTCTTTAGTATTATACTTGTGACTGAAAAGCCTCAGAGTATCCTATTCATGTGCCTCATGTAATTCGTTTTATTTATCAAGTCAGATCTGCTGCCCTTGAATGAGTGAATTGGAAAGAGAAATAAACTTGTAGTGCATTGAATGCTGCTATACACTTCTGTCATAAGATAGCTTTTGCTGAGGCACGTGTGTAGCTTCAAATGTCTAGGCTTCTCCAAATCTAGCTATTACCTAGCTTTAGTGATCTTGATGCAGCTTTGGAAGGCAAAGTAAATTTGATGGCATGTATAATTGATGGCAGGAAATTGTTTTGTAGAGAAATGTTATGCCTTAACCACACTAAGGAAAGAACACAATCTGTAACCCTTTATTTCCCACTCCTTAAAAGTTTGTGTTTTTCTGTTTGCATAGAGAAGGCAAAGGTGCACCCAGTCTGACTTCATCTGACTTTTTTTTTTTTTTTTTTTTAGCAGATAACTTGGCTGTGATGTCATGGTGCCACTATTGCTGAACACCAATGTATTCCGAGCTTGATTGAATAGCATTTGAACTGTTGTTATTAGTAGTCTTGTGGCAGAATTCCAAAAGTGAGTGAAGATAGTTGACCTTTGACTTGCAATTGTAAAACAGCTGAGTGAAGAGGAGAAGTGATTGGCCTTTTCTTTTGTGGGCAGTATGTCATAAAAGCTGCTTCTATGGCTTTTACATCTCTGGCAGTACGCTGGATCCTTATGCTGGTTTATTCTAAGGATTCTATAGCAGAGCATGGTGTTGCCATTCAGGAGGTAAAAACTGACAGCTTTCTTCAAGCTGCTTTAATGTTTGAAATGCTACTTGCCTTGCCTTTCCCAGAGGAAAGAAAGGTTGCTGTTTCCTTCTGTGTCCTCTGGTTACAGTACAGAGCTGCAGTTCTCAAGTTCACCATTCTTTTCATGAACTAGTGGCTGCTTCATAAAATTTGGTGTCTGGCATCCTGTCAAGTGTGTGAGGATGGCCTGTGTCATTATTAACAGCAACAGAAGTTTGAAGAATTCCTACTTGGAAGTTTTGATTACTGTTTTTCACTATGAGTAGTTAACAGTGTTCATGGTGCTTTTTCAGTCTTTTCTCAGTTCACTTGCTGTGTTTATTGAGACTTGGTAACTTCAGTTTCTATCTATATTTGTTATTCAAGCTCTGAGTACCCAAAACCTTATGTATTTCTAGCAACTTCTGGTTTTGTTGGCCTTTGTGTTAACTGGAAAGTATCCAGACCTGAAGTCTGCTGATGTTTGCTGGTGGTTTGGCAGGAGTAAAGTGGGAAGAATAGCAAAACTCAAATACAACCAGCCAAGGCCTCTCTTTCTCTGTTCTTCCTATATCCAATCTGAAGTATACAGTTTAATATGAAGCTATTCTGCTAACTATTTCTGAAATAGTAGTATGAAATAACTAACTGTATTAATGAATATCTTGAATGTTAGAGTTGTTTAAAACAAAATAAAATAGGCTGCTGCTGTTTCCTCTTTTTCCTTCTTCTTTCCCAGAGCTGGGGCATAGCTGGAAAGTGATCTTCTGAAGAAGCAAATTAGTTCCTGTTTTCAGTGGTTGTCAGCAAAATTGAAGAGTACTTACTGATTATTTTTGAATAAAATTATTTGGATGGCAGCCTTTTGTCTTTAATTTTGAGGTTTTTACTTTTGTATGACACACAAACCAGCTTTCCTGGATCCCTGGAATTCTAATTTTGATCACTGACAGCACCGTTCAGCAAAACCAGGGTTTCTTTTTCTACTCTAAATCTACACTTGACAGTTACCTCAAGGTTCTGTTCATGTGACTGTTTAACAATTGACTTATTTTTAACTCTTGCATGCTGTGTGCTACCTGAAGCCTTTTGGCCTATAAGTGTTTCAGTTTGTATATGAAATAGTTAAGTGTTAGTTCCCTAACGACACTTAAAATCTCACGCTGAGCAAAAAGGAAGCGGTGCATTGTAACAATTCATCTTGTTCTTCCAGTTTAGATTAATTCTCTGAACTACTAAAGGCAACATTAGTATGTTTTCACAATCACTGTGATACTGAACTGTTATATTATTTTAAGGTTATTATACTGATGCTGTCAGTTTTCCATATTTGCTGACTGCCTCTGAATGAAAATCTTTGCTTTTGTTAATGATTTTATTTATATATGCTGGAAGCTTTGAAAAATCAGAAGTAGTTATGGGATCATAACGATAAACTCCTTTGGTAGGGGAGGGAAAAAAAAAAAAAAAGCAATATACTTAAGGACCTGTACATAAAGGGTACCAGCAGAGTATTTGTCATCTTATGTGGACTGATCACAGAATCACAGAATTGTAGGGGTTGGAAGGGACCTCCAGAGATCATCGAGTCCAACCCCCCTGCCAAAGCAGGTTCCCTACAGCAGGTCGCACAGGTAGGCATCCAGGCAGGTCTTGAACATCTCCAGAGAAGGAGACTCCACCACCTCCCTGGGCAGCCTGTTCCAGTGCTCCGTCACCCTCACTGTAAAGAAGTTCTTGCGCATGTTTGTGTGGAACTTCCTATGCTGCAGTTAAATTCATGAGAATTAATTTTGCTTGAGTTTTTCCTGTGTGTACACTGCTTCGTGTTTCTTCTGGTCTGTGGTGCTGAATTGCAGGTTTGACAGCAGAACAGAGATAAAGCATTAGCAGAACTGAGGGCAGGTGTTGTAGCCATCTGCACAAAGGATTGTGGACTTTGGATGAATTCTTAGCCTGTGCTTATTTCTGTCTGTCAAGGGTACGATGCTTTGGTGTTCAAGCTAGCTCCTATGAAGGTGGTGATTAAGAAGATGCGTGGTAAAGGATATTCCCCTTCTCCCCACCTGTCCCTGCTCCCTTCATTCAGTAGTGTTGGGAAAGGCGCTAACTAAGGGTGAAGGTGAGACTTCTGAATTTGATGTTTAGGTACAAAGGAGAGTAAAGAGTACTGTTCTTCTGAACACTAACATTTATGAACTAGAAATTGAACTTGTGTGTAATAATCCATTTTACCAGAGCACTAGTGAAAAGTGGCACTAGGTTTCAGTGCTTTTTTTCTTCCTGCCTTCATCTGTTAGGAAAGCTGCCTTCAGTCTATGCCATTTCCAGTTTTCTCTTAAAAGTTCAAAATGCAGATGAGTAGTGAATTGTATGCGTTCTGCATTTCTACACAGAGCAGCAAACTGATACTGCTGCACTTTGATGCACAGGATCTTATCTGCAGCTTTGTCCTGCAGCAGTTTTCATTCTTTCATTTCCTTTGCTGGCTCTGCAGTGGCAATTACCAAACATTCGCTTCCAAGCTGGGCTAGCATCACTGACTAGAATATAGACAAGGAAATAAAAATGTGTTTTACATACTTCAGATTTTTGGAGAAAAGAAAGGCAGGAAGATACTTCCTGTGGCTTTTCTCATTACCTACAGTGTAGGAAACACTGTATAAATTTATTCCTTTCAAATATATGTATCTTTTTAGAGAAACATCACTGCCAATCTCCATCTGTCACGCCTCAAGCTGCGTTCCGTTGGTCAGGATCTAGGCAATTTTCTGCTGAATATGTAAATGCTGATAGTGAGCGATGTATGCATAACTTAAAATCATCTTGTGGCACCTCACAAGGGTAGGTGTTAAAGTGGAGCAGAAAAATGGCTATGAAACAGCCTGTATGTGTTGGAGCCTGAGCTTGTTCTCATGTATTATATGCCTGATTGGTGCCACTGTCTGACAACTTGAGTGAGAATTGCTTTAACAAACTTTAAAAGGTGTTGTTCATGGTGGCTTGTGCTGAGCACGTGGGATTGTAAGCTAAGCTCTAATAACACAAAAAATGAACTGACAATCTCCACAACTGTTCATTTTTAGGATGTTTACTATATTCCTGAAATGCAGATGCTACTCTACAGTACTTCCTGATTAGTTACTAGATGAATATGAGATTTGCATTTTAAATTGAGTTCATAATTTTCCTAAGCTTATTTTTATCTTTGTGCTAAAATAGTGTTTTTCTCTAGATATTAAATAAAAGCCTGTTTTAAAAATATCTTGAAGAGCCTAGGAAGCTTTATTTTTCCTCCCCCTCTTAAGAAACGATTGCTTGTTTGTATTTCTGTACCTGATCTTGAATCTTTTTCTTTCCAATTGTTTGTGTTCATGAAAGCAGAAAGGCAAGTCCTGTTACTGAAGATGTGTCAAAACAGTTCTCTTCCCATTCCACAGGGGCAAGTGAGGATAGTGATTGGAATTAGGTAAAAGACAGATATTTCTGTCTAGAAGGTAGATTTTCTTTTGATTCAACTAAGCTGTAGTTACATTACTACTCTAAAACCTCATATTTAAATATGTTGTCTCTGGAATTTATACTTTCTGCATTGAGCCAACCTACTTCTTGCTCTAACTTATATTAAATCTCTATGGGTTTACACGTGGAAAAATAAAATGGTGCTGTATTTATGCAAAATTGCTTCCCTTGGGACGAAAGGGGGAATTCTTCATGAGTATGAGCCAGCAAGTTCCGCTAAGCATAGCAGCCCTGCTAGTGAAGAAGACTTGTGGTCTAAGCAGTCAGCCCTCTAGTTTGTGAGAAATTGGCACTAAATTAAAAATAAAAAAAAAAAAGTAAACCTTGCTGATCTTGAATAAATTTTTCCATTGCAAACCCTTGTATGCAGTCAATTGGAGTATCACGTGCTTCTGTTATCTTCAACTATTTCAGTGTAAGTATGAAACTGTTTTTTACTATTTGATCTGGTTCTCGGTTTCTGCTGTTAATAGTAAATCACAATCTGCTTGGAAAGCTGTGTGTTTGATTTTCCAGGTTCAAGTGACTTTATTTCAGCATAGTAGGGAGGATTTTAAGCTGTAGAAGTATGCACCTTTCTCTACTTCTGGAAGATCTGCCGGTTTTTCTAAAGGGTTTTTTCTGAACTCCTGTGTCGCTCTAAAACTTGTAGTTCTGATATTTAATACTACTTGAGGGTGTAACTAATGAGGGAAACTTCCAAGTAAATTGTATTTTAAAAAAAAAAAAGGGGGGGGGGAGGTGAAAGTTTGACCTGCAGTTGTAGGGGAAGGGAAAAAATGAATGCAAGGAGCAAAAATATATTCAAGACAAATACACTGAACACTTTTAAAAGGATTTAAAATATTTTTCCTGACCCTGCCGTCAAACTGTACTTCAAGTTTGGAAGATGAGTATCAGCTCGACAAACATACCTTACTGAGGCAGTATCAGGAAAACCTGTTGTGTATATCTTTCATAGATAAATTTCATGTATTTTGTGGTAATTTGGTACCTTGCATGCCTTCCAAGAATTGTTTGCTAAAGGTGTATTTGCCCCTGGGAGGAATAAAGTGTAGGCCGTGATAGTGTTGAGGCTCTCTTCTGACCTCAGGAATGGAGGAAGCAGAAGGTACTTGTTTTCTCCTTGCCTTCATTTCTGTCCTCTTTTCTTAAACCTGGTTTTTCAAAAGCTAATCCATGAGCTTGTCTGTTTTGACAGTTTATACCCAAGTACTTTAACTCTTCTAGCATCAGGCTAGATGCTAAGACAACTGTCTTACTCTTGAGCAGCAAATGTTGCATTCCTTGGATTCTTCCTGAAAACTGTCTTTAAGATTAGGAGTGTGACTTCATCTCTGCCAGGATTGAGGGATGAAGACTGTTGTGACTTACCTAGGAATATCCAGATTGAAACCAGCCACTCTCTTCACAGGCTGCAGAAAGATCCAGCTGAGACAACCCAACTGATGGCAGTTGTCTCAGCTTTCCTACCTTCTGTACCTTCCTTTACAGCCTGTTGTATTTGTAAATACTGCAAGCTATTTCCCGTGTTCTGTTTAGTTAAGATGAAAAAGAAGAACACGCATAAAAAGAGGCTTATGATGTTTCTGTAAACTTCTTTGAGTTTTCTTTTTCTTGACAACTTTGTTTAATTCCACCCATCTCCTATCTGAATTACAAACGTGTGATAGTGCTGTAAGACTAGATAGACTATAAATGATATCTGCATTGTGAATAAAAAGTCCCTTGTAAAGCTTACTTGTTTAGAAGAGAGATTATTTTTGACTTTGCAAAAAGCTGGAGGGGTTAAATATACAGCAACATGTTGATAAAACAGATAATGTATAGTACGGTCAACTACTGAAATCTACCCATGGGAGACTGAAGAAAATTGCAGATTACCTTTCTGTAAAAGTGTGCACCACACAAGGATGTAGTTCTAGGTCCTTCAGGGTTCTTTGAAGTCCCCACAAAGCAAAAACATTCGCACTAATTTTTAAAGTTTGCTTTTTGCTGGATGTAGCTGCTTTTATGTAGGACTGAAGTGAAAATGAGAAGCCTGGCCATACCTAATGTTGCAAAACTGCATTTCTCTCTTGGTCCCAGTCTGCAAAGTTCCTTATTTAATAATGGCGGCCGAGAGGATTGGGAGTGCTGAAGGAAAGGATGGGCCAACAGTCGAAATGGTGGTGCCTTTATGTCCTAACACAGAGAATGAGAAACTTTTCAGGTAGGAGTGTGCTTGGATTTAGCAGGTTTTTTCAGTTCAAGTACAGGCAGATTTAAGCTGACTTATTATATGATCTTCATGTCATGTTGCCAGCTACCTATGCTAGTCAGCTTTCTCCTGTTTGTTGCCACAGGTAGTATGAAATTTATTATACTTTTAGAGAGGATTCTACTTCAGACTTTCTACTGTGGAAGTAAATTCTGGCTTTCCATTTTAGACAGACTCTTTGTTTTTTCTTTCATCAACCCCATCCTGAGACACTGAGGAATTTTCTTATATTGTTGATGAGAGCATTTGTGGAGATGAGGAGCAGAAAACCTGAGATTCTTTATTTGAATGAAACAATCCCTGCAAAACCTAGAAAAGCTGGAGTCTTCTCAAGGCTTGTGCCTTGCAACTGTTCCAGTTCATCTCAATGGTTCATTTGTCTTCTGCATGGAGCTATGTTTTCTGTCTTGCCAGTGATTAAATGGGAGGTCTGAGGTGAAGACTGCCTTTTGCTTTTATTGCTTTGCCAGAAAAGCCCAGTTTCCAAACAGCTGCTTGAAGATGAACTTAATTGGATAGCTTTGTGGTCAGGAAGGTTTTATGACTACATACTAACAATATTGTTGCAAACCATCAGGGACCAACTGATGTCTGGGGTGGTGCAAGATATAGATGTATTTAATATCTTTAGAGAATACCTGATCCTGGCTTTTGAAAATGTCAGCAAGACAGATTTCTTGTATTGGAGTCCTGGGAAACCTTTATTTATGTGAAAGTGTCAACATGGTGAATTCATAGAACTGGAAGACTTTGAAGGTATCCACATTAATGAATAGTTCAAACACCTGTTTTGTTACATAGGAATGACCGATTCCTATTCAGGGCCCTGTGGGGAGTTTCTTGTGGTAAAGGCATTGGTCTGATCAGGATCTCCCAGCAGGGGGGAGTTCCAGTGCCTTAGCTTTTACTGAGAAACGTAATGGAGATATTATGCTACCATAACATACTTGGGAGCTTAAAATTAGCCTGTGGTCAAATAATATACCCTAGGGTGTCAGTGACTTGCATTATGATATTCCTTCCAAGTTATTGCAACAGAGCCATAATGACTTCTATTCTTGTTTTTAATTTGTTCTTGACCTGGAACTGTTCTACTAATTAGAGATTCTAATTAGGAGATGGTCTTATCTCTGGTCTTTTCCATGAAGAACTTGGTGCCTCAGCTGTCTTAGGATTCTGGAGCAAGGTGCTTACTACTTTTGGTATGTAACATGATTAGCATTAGTATCTGCATTATTCAAGGACAGTCTTTGATTTTATTTTTTTAACTCATAATGCAGGAAAGTAACAGTAGACCTTTTTTGTAAAGCTCTGTGGTTTTAGTAGTATGATATTTTTAAAGGTGGAAGGGGTAGAAGGCGTGTGCCAGGAATTCCAGTTCTATGTTCCTGTGATATTACAGTTCATACTGCTTTCTAAACTTAAAAAAAAAAAAAAAAAAAAAAAAAAAAAACCACCCTATATTAGTGCACTGTTTTTACTTCTTAATCCTGAGTGACTTTGGACAAGTGTTTTTCCCAAGCTGTTTGGTAGTGAGATCCAATGACTACTGTGAGTTCAGTCTTTTAAGAAATACAAAGGTTTTTTACATTTAAATGTTTAATTTGCCTTGTATGGAGCAAATAATGCATTCATTAATGCTATCTTATTAGCTATCTTATTAGCCTTGAACTTGAAGAGGAACTTAATAACATGAGAAATTTTTGAAGGTGTCACTTCAACATCCTAGCGTGCTTTTCTTTCTTTTTATGCCCCTTCCCTTGCGTGTAATTCAGAAGATTGCTTTCAGTAACCAAGCACAGCTGTGGTATTGGCTCTTTCCTAAGGCAGAAGCTGAGTCAAACTTGTTTTAGAGTTCTTTGGTCTTGCACTTTTCTAGATTAAGTCAGAGTAGAAACACTGTTTTGATGCTGAAACGAGCATGTATTGTGTACCGTTAAATGACTCTCACTGCATGGCTGGTCAAGCTTCTTGAGCGGAGGAGCTTCTGGTGTTTCTGCATTTTGCCATTCATAAGGGCTTCTGACATTTGGTGTTATCTTCATTGTGGGGATAGATGTAGACCAGTCGCAATAATGATTCTTGCTTTAGGGGGGCAATCCGTATTATTTATCATTATTTCCTTGTTAATGCTCCGGGCATCCCTCTTTCCAACTCTTCATCGCTAAGGATCAGTTCTTTTTTCAGTCTAGTGAGGATGTATATTTTTACAGGCTTTGAAGTAGGATGTAGTTTTTTTTCTTTTTTTCAAAAGGCTGAACTTTCCAGTTGTGCCAGAAGTAATTGAGCTGTTTGTTTAAATTGAGGCCATTGTAATTCTGAATTTTGTTATTCCAACTCTGTGAGTATAGAATCGGGGATGTTTCATTCAGTTGTGCAATTGGTTTTCCAGAAATTGAATCGTAATCCAGTGGTAAATTTGGAGAAGAAAAAAAAAAAGAAATTAGTCTTGGAGTAAATCAACACCTTTAGCCACAGTGCAGGCTAAATCTAAATGTAACTGAAAGATTTCAGAGATATAATAGAAATTCCAGTCTGAAAGCAATCGTACATCATAAAATTTATTGTAAATTAAAGATCAACATTAGATGTTGGTACACCCAAATTAGTCTCTATTTTTGTAGAATGTTATGCATTTACCCTAGAGAAGTTTATGTATGTGAAGGACTCGAATCGCTGTGAAAGTCCTGAAGATTTGTGCTGAAAAGGATAGTGGATTTGGCATCTTTGTGAAAGCTGAGGTTGATTGTGGATCAGTTTATTGTGCATCCTCAATCGTTTTATTAGAAAAACAAACTGTGTTGAGAAAACCGATACACAACTTGTATGCCTCAGGATCCAATAGCTAAGAAAACCCAGAAGCGAAGGGCTTATATCTCAAACGAGTTCGTTTAGGCACTGTGTAGATTTACAGAGGCAACTGAGCATGACCAGTCAGAACGGTTTGTTATTGGCTTCCAAAATTGGTATAAACACTCTGAAAACAACAAAAACAAGAATTGTGATCAGATTTATTTTCACGAAGGTTTAGTTGCAAAATCCAACGAATTCCAGTTTTTTTGGTGAAACATCCTCGCTTTGTTGACTGTTCTTTTTTTTTTTTAAAAGTTATTTGTTCCCACCATGCCCAGAAGTTTGACTTTAGAGTGTACCTACTGGTTTTGGATAGTGAGTTTTCTAGTGCATGTTATTTGAAATTGTTATCTTGTTATCCTAGGAAGATCTGACCAGGTGGAAATAACCAAAGTTGAATGAAAACTCTTTGGTCTGTCAGAACAATCTTAGGTGGTTGAAGTGGCTTGGAAGTGTCGGTGACAACGGGCTGTTTGAGCTGGCCTTAAACTTCATGTTATTAGTGCTATACCGTAGTGCGTAAAGCAGACCAAAAACAGATGAGAGTGGTAACCCTTCATTGGGAGGTAGGCACACAGTATACATTTCTTGGCTTTTAAAAGCAGCCCTCTAAGAACAGTTCTCCATCACTGGGTGTGTTTAGTCTCCTCTTTTGCTCCCTCATTCAGTGTTGTGTGCAGGTGTCAGTATCACTGATGCTGATACAATGTTGTACAATGAAACTACACCTCATCTCACTTGATACAGTTTTATGAGGTTGGAGATGCTCTGTGAAATGTTTCAAGTGAGTATAATGCTCTAGAGCTGATGTGAGCTCCCTTCATTTTGCTTAGTTTGATATGCTGCGCTTTTTGATGCATTGTTGCGCATTCGTGAAGGTTTGCAAGATCTGTGTGCTTACGTTATGCAAATATGACAGGAATGAGTCAGATGATATTCAGTGCTGTGTTCTGAAACTGTTTGCAAATGTCTTCCTCTTGCATGTGCGTGTCCCCTTAAAGAGGAAATCTGAGCAGCTTTGCAGGGACTGGATAACAGGAAAAGTTCTCTTACACGTTGTGCTTCTCTGAAGATCAGCCAGACCAAGTACCTGTGCGTTTCCTCTGCAGCTAAAGATGTTGCTAAACATAACTCGGTAAAATAAGATTCTGCTATAAAAATCAAAAATCTGCTAGATGAAAGTTGTCACTCTGCAGCTGATAGATCTCTTTTCTGATGGATATAATTGTGGCTCCTTATTGGTAAATCAGTTATCTTCTAGGTGCCCCAAATATGTTTTTTATATGTTGGAAAACTGAGTTCTTATGTCCTGCTAAGCCAAAATATAACTGTATGCACTGAAATTGTCTTTCTTTGTACAGGGAGAGCTATAGCCTAATTTATTTTCTTTGTTTTTTTTCAGTCAATGTTAATCTATAATTGAATTTATAGTCAATTTCTGAAGGTGTCTCATCTTAAGCAAGGGTTGTTTATAACTGTGGTTGGGTTAAGATTCTGATAGAAAGCGAAAAACTAGCCCTGCTGGAAGGCTGCAGTTCCCTATTGTCAATATGACTTGTTTTTATGCCTACAAGATTGTCTGAGCAGCCTGGTGGAACTGATGTGAATTGGGTCTCTTGAGTCAGGGGATCATCCCCTAATGGAAGTGCCTTTTAAGTGATTTTTGCAGATCATTTTATCTTCCCCACAAAGGAGAGTTTAACTTAACATATAAAATGCACAGATGAGAGTTTGAGGTAGCAAGTCATGCGGAAGTGCAAGTGGAGTTTGGGTGATAGAAGGAGCTTTGTGTGAATACCAAGTTATTAACTGTGGTTGTATTTGTTTCATAGAATTGTGAGGGCTGCAGGAGTTTGAACAGGCTTCTTGTGGTCTGAGTTAAGGAATACTGTAAAATTATTTGCTAAAAGCAGATATGTGCAAAATACTTATGTCTTATGAGAGTTATGAGAGTAATTAGTCTAAACTGGAAGATGAACCTGCTTGGTAAGAGATGGAATCCTGTGGTGCATTTTTTTTTTTTAAAGTTTTTCACAGGAGCTTTTATAGATTACCCTTCTGTTCAATTTCACATCAAAACTCAAAGGTGTTTTGTGGCAGGCTTTGATTTAGAGAGCCTAGGGCTTTTGCTGATCTACACAGCAGAGCTCTCTTTTCCTAGGAGGAAAGTTGGTACCTGTTAGCTGCTTGAAAAGTGTTTTTTCCATCTATCTCATAACCACCAGTCTGAATGTAATTCCTTGGGTGATTTCCTGCTTGCTTTTCCTTAAATGTTGTTTAATTTCAAGGCATATTCCTGACCTGGAATAGAGCTAAAGTATTACACACTTAGCTCACACATGTTTCCCTCTTGCCAATTCTTGGCCATTCCAGAGGTAGCTGGATAGTGGCTGCTGTAACTCAGCTATCTTGTACATTTGAGGATATTTCATGCTTCCCTGTGTATGTTCAAATCCTAAAAAGAGTTGAGGCATCACTGCATGTTGGATCTATTAATTAGTACATTTAAGTTACATTTATTAACAAATTATATTTATTAATAAATAAAAATCAAGAATCAAAAATAAATCATATTAATACATTAAAATTGTCCCTTCCCTGTAACTGCTTTGTCCAACTACTTGCAGATGCAAATTGTTATCCTAGCAGCGTTTATCTGCCTTACAATATAAGTCAATAAGCAGTCTTGTGATGCGCGGTCCTGGAATCCTTGTTTGTTTGTTTGTTTTTCAAATGGTTGACTCTTCACTAGCAGTGTTTATAACTAAAAAGTATGTCTAGAAGTGGAATTGGCTGGAGTCTCAGTAAGTTGGTCTTTGTCTGTAATGTTCTGCAACATATTAAAATTACTTTGACTTTTTCTGTATTATGTAGTGTGAATTTGGAGGTGCTCCTTTCTGCCTTCCAATATGCTATGTTGAAGTTGTTAAATAGGTACAAATCTTGCAAAATATTGACTTATGCTGTGGTGAACCTTGAAAAGTTGCGTATTATAGGAAATTGGCCTCCTGTTATCTGATTTCACGCTTTTTCCATCTGTCTCAATATGAAGAGATTAGGGTTGATCCAAGCTATTTGTGTGATGCAGCTTATGGTGATCTTATTATCCTGATCTCATTGCGTTTGGTCTCTAGATTTGAGGTCCTGATTTTAACCCTTCAACAGTTGCAGAAAATTTAGTGAAAAAGTAGTTGAGATTAAATATGTCATTGCAAAATAATAAAGTTCTCAAAGATTTTGGGTTTTTTGTCTGTACAGACTAGCTAAAATGATGAATAAATAAACTCTTAAGTTTATAAAGGATGAAATTCTACCTATATATAACAAATTAGTATCTCCTTATTTCAGTTATACGAAAATTAATGCTGGAAAGTGCGTAGCCATATATTTTAAATGAAGGGGAGACAACTGAATGGGAGCATAGCATTCCCTGGCTTTTCAGTATATACCGCTCATTTTTTCCTATCATTACTGGAGGAGGGTCAGCCTTGATTTTGAATTGTTGACTTTCTGTTTCTTGATAAAAGGTCTCTTCTGCACTGGGATAATACATTTTGCTGAGAGTGCTAGTGCAGATATCTTCAGGTAGACTGAAAATTAGGAAGACTCCAAAAGGTCTGTCTGAAACTTGCAAAGGAAGCTTTTCTGCACAGCTTCAGACACCAGTTATGGAATACATGTTACTGCTTCTTCAGGCCTTCTTCAGGAAACAAAAGGGAAGCAAAATGAGTGAGCTTAAACAGGTGTTTTATCCACTCTGCTAAGCTTGAAGGGAAAGCTAGAATCAACCTCTCTTTTCAGAGGGCCTGGAATTCATAGCATTCATGTTAGCAGCAGATTCAGGAATAGTAACCAGGAGACCTTAGTCTGAACTCTACGTAAAACCGGTTTTCTCAAAATTGTAGTTTTATTTAGATGCTAAACGCAAGATATATTCTGTTCTTTAGGTACAAATGGCCTTATGTGCACTTGGGTTATTTTAGGAGTGTTTGTGGATTGTGCAAACATAGCAGGATCTTACTCAGAATTCAGGTCTGTTTTCTTTCTTTGCTAAAAGGAGTAGAGGATGACAGGAGAGCTCTCTAGGCCTCAGAACATTGCCTGTTCTTCTGTGTGCTTCACAGGGGATTCCTCTCTTGGGACACTGCTACAGGTGAATGTAACAGTGCAAATCTGTTCACTTCTTAAACAAAACTCAATAAGAAAGAACACTCATATGCAAGCAAATGACCATCCCCGCTATACCTGAGTTAACTAATCTGTATGAGACAACAGAAAACTGACAAAATACAGTGTTCTTCAATGCCTCCAGATTAAATGTGGATTAAAATGGGGTGTTTTATCTTCTGTTTCAGTAATAACATCCTGAGCTGGTTATAAAAGGCTGCTGGTCCTGGTCTTTTGTTGCTCTAAGCTACTGCTAGGGAAAAACAACACTTCCCTTCTTTTTAAGAATGTGTTCTTGTGAATCCTGTAGCATTCTGCTCTGTGCAAGCGCAAGCCAAGCTGTGGAGCTTAGGCTGTGGTAATGACCTTTCTTTATTTGTGCATTATATTTTGATTAAGTACTGAAATGGGACTGCTTTCACTGCAGTGTCCAAATGTTGACAGTTAAGCAGTAATTCTTAGGTGATCCACTTTGTAAGAGATAGCATTCAGTTAAGCACCATAAAAGTTACTGAACACAATGTGAATCTTGTGTCTGAGAGTCTATGCTGCCACTGAGATACCTGGGGGTCTCCTGGCTAACTGAAGCCCAATTAAATTGCTAGCTGTATAACAAGTTTTACATCTTTCAACCTTCCTCATGAAAGTACGCAGTTTTGTGATATCTGTAGCTTAACCTTTATACAGGTGGCAGTAGTGAGAGAGACTAACGCAAGGGGAGAGCTCAGTAATCAGCCTTTGCAAAGAGTGTAGGCAGAGTAATATAATTTGTAGTTAAATTGCTGTGTTGTGCTACCAGGAATTTTCTATGTTGAAGGAGGCATTATTGAAAGTAACTGTGGTGAAGTTCCCTGAGCGTTGCAGACTTTTTCTGGGACCTTCATCAAGTATTTTGGAAGCCACCTCAGTACACCTTAAAACACTGTGTTTTTTTTTTTTGTTGTTTGCCATGCCATGTAATCCTAAAAAGTTGGGCTGCTGAGAAAAAGAATTGTTGTCTAGGTTGTTCTAAGGAATTTATTGTAACTGATGGAAGAATGGAAGGCTTCTGCCAGAAAGGTAGTAGTAGTGTAAGACTTGCAAGGCCTGAGAGGCAGGGTAAGTTTGTGCTGACTTCTGTCCTTGTGGCTAAACCTGTTTGTGCCTCAGTAAACTTAAATGCCTCAGGTATTCTTGTGCACAAAAAATTGAGATTGTTTTGAAGTGAAAGCTCAAATGCAAATTTCTAGCAATGTTCTCGTCTTTGGATTTTGCTTTGTTACAACATACTTTTCTCTGTACTGTACTTGCCAGCCGGTGTTACTCAATTTCTTTGACCACTGTACTTGTGTATCTCCATCTGGTCTTTTGCATGGTGAAATTAAATTTTTGGAATTTGAATTTTATGCTCTTTTTGTGCCTTTAAAATGATAAAGGGAGGATAAACATTCCTATAGTGATGACAAGGGAATTTGAGTGAAGGTGAGAATAAAAACCTATATCCACTGACGGGTAATTCCATTATATTGTGATCTACGCACCTGATTTAATTATTGTATGGTAACACTTGATAGTTGACTGCTGTTTAAAAATGGCTGGTAATGCTTGTTCTGGGTATTAAGTATTTTCACAGCTGCTTCTACCTGCCAGAGAGCAGGTGTTCAGAGTCTAAAGCGGTCATGTCAGAGGATGGTGCTTCAGATTTTAATCTGAAAATTGTAGATATTCTCGTTATGAGATTATGATAAAACTTACTTAAGGAAAAGCCTTAAATATTTTAGTAGTTTTAAGTTCCCGAACTAGTTGCATTCACCTGCTTGATTGATCTTTTTGCATCAAATGTTTGAAGTTGAAATGAACCGTAATTTGTGTCATGAAGAATAAACGAAGGAGAAAAAAAAAGGAAAGATTCTGATTTGCCTTGGCCTGAATTATAATGCCATTTTGACACGCAGATTACCTTAGGTTTCTGATGATGCCATTCCCTAATCAAGGCCTTCATGTCAGTGGTGTCAAGCAGCTGGAGTGAGGGGAACTCGCTTGTTCAGGGCACTTTCTGCAGTACTGGGGTAATGCAGGGAAGGGATGCAGTTTACTAGGCAGTGTCCTGGGCCATTTTTTTTATATTACATGAAGAGATTAATTTGAATACCTTGCAATGCCATTGCAGCAAGTTTGGGGAAGGAATAAGCTATAGAAGGGACTGCTGAACTCACCAGGTGTTGCCAGCCCATAAGCAGTGGGATCCTGCTTGTGATGTGGCTGGCTTGTATCCTTTCTCTTGGAGTAGAAAAGGAGCTGTGTTTTTTTTTGTTTTTTTTTTTCTGGAATGAAAAGCTGTGTCAAAGCACTTGGAAAGAGGGTGAGAACCGGCAATCCTGGAGCCTCCAGTGCAGCTCAGTGTCACGACTCAATTAACTGACCTCCCAGTCACTGTTCTACCCTGAGTTGAGTAATTTCTGAATGTAAAATTTTTGGTTTCAGCATTGCTGGCTTTGAATTGCTTTTTAAATTTTAACTCCTGTTGTGGTAGGGATGTTGTGTTTTCCTTGGGTTCCTGAGACTTATGAGTGTTTTCAGTATTCTGCATTGTTTTCTTTGCCGTGGTGTCAGTGGAACTTTGCTCAGGAAGAAAACCGTATTGGCAGCTAACAGTGTTGTATGATAGCAGCTGTAGTTGCTTTCTGTTTCAGTTAGCACCTCACAGTTCAGGGGAAAGGGATGGGAGTTCAGCCAAAAGGCAGAGCTCTTCCTGAACAGGTTTCTTGGATTTTGTTGCCCCAAAACCCAAGCATTCTGGTGAATTTGGCTAACTTTGCAAGCCTGTAAATACATCCGAGGGCTTATGTTTAGTTTTATGTTTGCAAACGGGAGTCAGCCCAAGAGCTGAGAATGACAGGTCTGCTTGTTGTGTTCTGGTTTAGAACGTGCGTGCATGAAGATTGCTTGGCTTTGAGAATGTCAAGGCTAGTGTGCAATGGTTCATCAAGATGACAAAGCTATGCACAGGAATATTTGCTGAGTATGGGATCAAAAACTGCGGGTTCTTTGTGTGAGCAGTTTTGACTGAAGCTTCACGATTGCCTTGTTGTGGGGCTCTTCTGTGGTGCCATTTCTCCATTTCCATGGGAACAGACGTGTTCTTGTTGATAAGAGTTCTGTTATCAAGCTAGGAAATTGGCAGGCAGCAGTTGAACCACTGTTACTGTAAAGCTGGGCTGAATACAGACTGAGGACATCACATGGCAGTATGTGTTCAAATGTAATGGGTAAAAATATTCTTCCTTCTTCCTCTTCCTTGGTGCACATGGAGAGGAAGAGTCACTCTGCTACAGGCTTGATTGGATCTACAGCAGGTATAGGAACTGGCTGCAGAGAACTGCTTTGTTTTGGCCTTCACAAAGAGCAGCAATTTGTAACAGTTAATAAGATAAAAATAGGAGTTTGTGCCGTTTTAGGTTCTTTTTTTTTTTTTTTTTTTACAGACTCTGAAGGTTATTTGATTTGGAATAATCTCTGCTTAATTTTGTTGCTTAATTTATCTGCATTCAGTTATATGTGGGGGAGTTCTTGGAGCAAAATTCAGTGATATATACAATGCTTTATCTACATTTTATAGCTTTGGGAAGTCTAGAAAAATCTTATGATAGTTTAAGGATATTTGTCTTAGAGGTGTAGATCTGTTTTTTAAGTATATCCAAATAAGAAATTGCAATCCTGATAATTATCTGGAAATCTGGAAGCCAGCTGAAGATTTGGGACAGATGACCTGACTGGATGCTTAAAATATTTTGCAACAAAATGGCTTAATTACTTAAGATCTGTTCTGTCATTTCTGTGGGTTTAAGAATAAAAGAAAAATGAGAGCAATTTTAGATGCAAACATCTAGGCTGGATGCCCCTGTGCAAAGATTTATGTGCTCTTGTCTTACTGCTTAATTGCATTTCTGCAGTGGATGGTAGTGGTGCAACTCTGGAAGCTGAAATTTTGACTCTTTTGTAGCTGTCATAGCAATAGTAAGAAATTGGTAGCAGCCATCACAATTGCTGCCTCCTGACTGCACAGTTGTCATGGCTTTAAGGTACTGCAGTGCAAGTCACTTCTGCTCAACTAAGTGTTGGGAGCAGTCCAAGGGATGCTTATTTTTAAATGCTGTCAGAACAAATGATTTTTGTAGATATCTGTGTTCTGGAGGTGACTTCTCTAAGTGAGATTTGAACATAGACCTTTCTAGAGAAATATAGTAAGTTCTGTATGGCTAAAATTACTAAGGAATGGGCAACCAGTTATGGAGATATGTCGGTCTTGAGTGAAGCAGCAAGAAGTCCTTGGAGCAAAGCAAGCTCCAAGTGGAGGGGAGCTGTAGAGGATTTATCACCGTAGTGAAAGCCTCCTGAAAAGGTGGTGTGGGGATATGTGTAGGCAGTTTGTCTTACTATGCCTTTCATCCTGCTGTTCTTTTGTTTTATCACAAAACATGTAACATACCAGTGAGGGAGCACTGCAGAGGCATTTGGTTGGAGGGCAAGCATTAATGAGTACCACAAGCCTGATGTGATTTGGCTCCTCCAAATCTATTAGTGTATCTTAAGAGCCAGATAAAACTCAAATTCTTTAGAATTTTGGTATCTTTGATTCCTGCTGCTAAAAGCGCAGATATGTGGTAATATCCTGCATATGCAACTGCAGGATATTTTTAAAGAGCTGACTGCCATATCCCTTTACTGCACTGTAATAATGGTAATGGAATGGGTTTGTGATATGCAATCTTACAATGAGTTTGGTCTGTGCTGTCTTTGATAAACATTGCATAAGAAAGAACATCAAAATATGTTGTATTTGTGTTATTTTGTACAATGACTACAATGATGGCTCCTAGGACATATAATACCAAACTTCTGATCATACAAGCTATGTGCCAAAATCTTTGTATCACAGAATGGCTTGGGTTGGAAAGGACCTCAAGGATCATCCAGTTCCAAACCCCCCGCCAGAGGCGGGGTTGCCAGCTGCTGGATCAAGCAGTAGATCAGGTTGCCTAGGCCCCATCCAGCCCGGCCTTGAGCACCTCCAGGGATGGGGCACCCACAATATCTCTGGGCAACCTGTTCCAGCACCTCACCACCTTCTCAGTGAAAAACTTTCTCCTCTAAATCTCCCCTCCTTTATTTGAAAACCATTTCCACTTGCCCTATCGCTACACATGTGAAAAGTTGATATCACTCCTGTTTATAATCTCCCTTTAGATATTGGAAGGCCATAAAGATGTCTTTCTGCACCCTTCTCTTCTCCAGACTGAACAAGCCCAGCTCGCTCAGCCTGTCTTCACAGGAGAGGTGCTCCAGCGCTCTGATCATACTCATGGCTCTCCACTGGACCCTTTCTAAAAGCTCCACATCTTTCCTGTGTTGGGGGTCCCAGATCTGGACCCAGTAATCCAGATGGTGCCTCACAGGGGCAGAGAGTAAGGGGGACGATCACCTCCCTTGTCCTGGCCACTGCTCTTCTGATGCAGCCCTGTTTGTATGACCAAGCTGAGGATCAGGGCTTCAACCTCTGTTTCCTCAGCCTCTATACAATTCACTTTTTTTTTTTTTTACGTATCTGTTTTACAGTTCCATGTTCCCTGCTTAGTATCGCAGAGTTACCTATTGCTGTCATCTACATGCACTTTGTATTCTGGAATTGCATTGGTTTCTGCACAAAAATCTGCCTTGCAGTTGAGATGCACAGTAATTGTAATTTCTTGCTGATAGACAAGTTAGCAGACATCAGCTGATATGTATTAGTTCTCCACGTGCAAGCCTTTACTTCAGAGTCTGTAACATAGCCATCCTTGAACTCCTTGTGACCTGTGGTCAAATTATCCTTGTTAAATGACTGAGTTGTAATGCTTATAAATAAATGGGAACTTGAAGTAGTAACTGCACAAAAGATGGTTTAAGTATATATATATATGTGTGTGTGTGTGTGTATATATATGTGTGTGTGTGTGTGTGTGTGTATATATATATATATATGTATATGTATGTATGATATATATGTATATATATATATATATATTAAAAAAAAACCTGGAGTCTCCTTTTCAACTGAAAATTCTGAACTGGATCATAAAGATGCATATCTTTTCCTCATCTGAAGTTGTCTGGATGTGACACAGCTGTGCTCCTTATCTCATGCAATTGCTGGCACTTGGGGGCGTGCATCTTGTGTGGCTGAGAGTTGAGAAAGTCAGATGAATGATTATTATCTACTGTAATTCTCTGTGGTGTTTCAAGTTCTGTTCTTTTTGCTTCACTGAGTTTAATTTCAGTAGCTGATCAGTTTGTTGGTTTTTGTAGATCAGGCAATCAGTATTGAAGCAGGTTTGTGTATTAGTATCATGTTCTTGTTCAGATTTCTTTAAAAAAAAAAAAAGCAGTAGAAATTGATATGGAGTTTAACTTTCTGAAACACTTGCATCAGCTATAAGCATTTTAAGGCAAATTTTGTCTACTTTTCCTTTTTCCCTTGTGTTATCCTCCCAAGGAAGAGGAAAAAAAAAAATTGCTTATGAAGGTGTTTTTGGTACTTATCTTCACTGTATCTGTGTACTCTGTGATCTCTGGAGCTGCATTCATGTTGGCTTTCTCTACATTTCCTCATCTCCCCATGTTCAAGCAGTGCTAATCATATGATGCTTTTTTGATTTCAAGCTAGAAGTATTTTTTTAAACTCAGATCTAGTTTTTTGTTGGTTCATGTTAGAGAGAAAAAGATGACATCAAAAAGCTGAGGAGGAATGAAAATGCTGGGTGAAAAAAATATTGTTGTGGTGTTCAGTTTTGAAACAGTGTAGGGAAGTGAGCAGAATCTACATGTTTGTTTCCAAACCCAAATCAAATTCTTCTGGGCAGAGGTAATTTCAACTGTGGTGTGTTTTTTTCTTAGAGTCTAATGTTCCTTTATTTAAGAGGCTATTTTCAGACTGCGTGCCTGCCTTGTCTGTTGCACTATACCACTTGGCAGAAGCAACAAAACTTCTAGAGAAAGTATGATTTGAAATACTGACTTGCGTATTAAAGCATGGAGTTTGGACTATTTTAAATTACTGATCCACCTTGTTGTTCTGAAGGTTGGTAAAATGCAGTGGAGCAGGATGGCCTACAGCATGTTTTTAAGGGCTCATCTTACGTGAGCAATCTTTGAAACACAAATAGAAAGAATAAGCTAGTATATCTTCGTCTGTTTTGCTGTAACTTGAAATGTGGTAAGCTTATTTTTTCATTTTTTGTTTCCTTCAGGTTTTGAATGAAGAATGTGATCAGAATTGGTACAAGGCAGAACTCAATGGAAAAGATGGCTTCATTCCCAAGAACTATATAGAAATGAAGCCACATCCGTAAGTAGAGCTCTGGTGATAGTTCCTGTGAGTTTGGTGGATTTTAAGCATAATTCAACTTTTTCTGAAGACATTTAAACTGCTGATGGCATCTGGATCATGTTAGCTTTGTATGTCAGCAATGCCAGAGGTGTTTGTTAGTGCATTAACAACCTGGGGAGGTTATGCAGAAGTTTACATAGTGTCATGTTTACTGAGCAGTAATGCAGATCTCTCTAAGTAGTCCAGCAGGGAATACAAAAACAAACTGCAGCCACATGTAAGAAGGAGAATGTTCCTTTTCTTAGGCTGGTATCAGTGTTGTGGGAAGGAGGTGAGTACTTTTCAAGAGAATTTATAAGGAAAGTAACTGGAAATGCTTTTAAATGTTAGTCCTGTCCGAGGATCTGAGACTTAAATCCTCCAGCTCCATTTCTTGTATTAAACAGTGTTCATTTTTGCTTGTATTCTGTAAATCTTCCAATTTTCTTTTTAACTGCTAGCAGATGAGACTGAAAGGGAAATATAGCATATCATAGTCACCTGCTGGATCACCTGGATTTCATAGGGTTAATCCAAATCTCATGTTAATTAACAAAGAGAATGTGTAAGTATATATAGGTACTGATAATCAGTGGACAGCTATAGGAAACTCTGAGCAGGGAGGCTGCCTATGAAGGCTCAGCTGTGCCATTCAGGGGATAGGGCTACCTTTTTGCTTATAAGGGGGCAGGGCAAGAACTTCTGTTTATGAAATGGCCTGGATCAGGCTTGTGGTGTGTCCAAGTCTGTATTCTTCATCAACTGCTTATAAAGATATTGCTGAAATCTTACTCTGCAAAAATTGTAACTTATGTGGAAGAAAGAAGCCAAGCTAAAATGGTTGTGTTAAGTGAAGCCGAAAGAATTGTTGAGCTGCTGATTGAAAGGAGTCTGAATGTGGTATGAACTTTGCATTGTACCAGTTGACAGATCTCCCTCTTGCAGTGCAGTATCAGAAGTAATAGCTGCGTTTGGTTTTGCAGTGCTAACTGGATGAGCTACGTTACAAAGCTAGTTGGAGGTGAGTGTTAGAAAGGATTATCAAAGTTTGGCCATTTAGAAAGGAAGCTCTCGGAATGTCAGTTTCTTGGATATGCTGTGTTTTTTATTTTCTGAACCATTCTGTAGCAAAGATCAACGTGTGCGGAACATTTCTGGTGCTTTGTGTTCATGTCTGTAATTGGGCAGTAGTTCTTCAAAATTACTTTCTTTGACCTGTGGAGTTTTCTTTCTCTAAATCTTTTTATGTTTAAAAATCAGTCTTTGCTGCTGTGTGAGTGACTGATGTTGCAATGAAGTCATAAAACTGCAGTAGAGTTTTATGGGTTGTGGAAGATCTCTTAATCTTCCTACTTCAGCTAAGAAGTGTTGGAAGCAGTAGGCAGAAAATTTTATATTGTTGATTATGTTACTTTCATTAATCAAATAATAGTTATACTTGATAACAATCCAGCACAATTGAGGGGGAAACTAGTGTGTGTTTTTGAGGCTTCAAGAGGATTAATAGGTTCTGTTGAGTTCTTCCAGATTTTATTTCTATTTTACAGAGATGAGTGAGGTTTTGGGTTGTTTTTTTTTTTTAAGCTGGGGCTTTCATTTACAAGTAGTATGTGAGTAACTGATAGTTATTTGAGAACAGAATTAAAACACTTGGTAAACAAACTGTGGCAGGATATCTAAAATCATAAGATAAAGTTTGCTTTATGTAACATTTGGCAAAGGTGAAATTCAGGGCTTTCTTGTCTTGACAACTGTGCCAAAATCCTGGAAAAAAAATACTACATTGGAACTCTGAAAGACCTTCACGTAATGATTTCTCTTGGGTAATTTTGGAGGCAGTACAGTGCAGTAAGACAGGTAATGTTCCTCTGCTGGCTCTGCCACAATCTTGGGTACCAAGAGCCTTATCGAATACTGCAGTCTTTTTCTAGCTTTAGAGATTGTTGTTATTTTGAGAGGGAGACCGTGATTTCATAAAAGCTTTAACTTCTCTTAAGAAGGAAGCTTCAAAACTATCACTGAAACAGAGACCATTTTTTTGCTGTACCAAAACCTACCCTGTGAGAAGCAGTACCTGGTGTAGGGAACCTGCTTTGGCAGGGGGTTGGACTCGATCTCTGGAGGTCCCTTCCAACCCCTACAATTCTGTGATTCTGTGAAACCTTTTAAGTGGAGCTGTTTAGTACTACTCTCTGACTTCAATCATCTGTGTGGTTAAAGGCTGTGGTAAGTGCACCCCTCCTGTGTGATCCATTACTTAGAACTGAAAGTTATGCTTTTTGGTTCTGAAGATAGTTCTGTTTTTCCCACATCATGTGACCTACTGCTCAGCCCTTGTTTGCCTTTAAGCTTGGGTTAGTCTGGAAACACAAATGTAAATTGGGATGAGAATCCTGTGACCACAGGATGTTAGTGGGCACTAATGATTTAGTTGCCTGATGTAGGTTCACTCTTGGTGCTGTACGGGTGGTCAGCCTATGGCTGACTTATGTGCAGCTGTCAAGTTCTGATTTGACTTCCATGCTGCAGCTGTTTCATGTGACTGTTTATGTGAAAGCTGTCAGATTGTCCTGACAGAAGGAGAAGACAAAAAAAAAAATAGACTACTAAAACAAGTTTTTTCAGCATCTTTTTTAGAGCTCAATTACACACCCAACTCAACAGTCATCTTATAATGAAACAGAGACCTTGAGGGAACTTTCCTCACTTGTTCTCAATCTTGTTTCTACAACTTGATGTCTCTGAATAAACCTGAAGGTGAGCTCCTGGTGTTTCCCTTCTGTTTTGCAAAAGCTGAAATTCTTTTTTTTTTTTTTAAGGTTTCAGTGTGATAGAAGTGACTCTACCACATCTCTGGGCAGCCCATTCCAGCACCTGACCACTCTCCTGGAGAAGTAGTATTTCCTAATGTCAAATCTGAATCTCCCCTGGTGCAACTTGAGGCTGTTGCCTCTTGTCCTATTGATAGTTACATGTAAGAAGAGACCCCGCTCCCACCTCACCACAACTTCCCTTTAAGTAGTTGTAGAGAGCAGTAACCTCACCGCTGATTGTGTTCTCCAAACTAGTCCCAGCACTCTCAGCTGTTCCTCATAAGGCCTGCAGTCCACACCCCTCACCAGCTTTGTTGCCCTTCTCTGGATGTGTTCCAGGTCCTCGATGTCTTTAACGTAGTGGTAGGTCCAAAACTGAGTTCAGTACTCAAGGTGCAGCCACACCAGTGATGATCACTTTCCTGCTACTGCTGGCTGTGCTACTTCTGATAAAAGCAAGGATGCCATTGGCCTTCTTGGCCACCTGGGCACCATGATTGCTCTTATTCAGCCAGATGTTGACCAGATAACCCCAGGTCTGTTTCCTCTGCATGGTCTTCCAGCTACTCTGCCCTGAGCCTGTAGCATTGCCTGGTTGTGGCCAAAGTGTAGGACTCGGTGCGTGATCTTGTTGAACTTCGTCTCATTGGCCTCAGCCCAGTTATCCAGTCTGTCCAGATCACTCTGTAGGACCTTCTTATCCCTAGGCAGATGAACACTTCCTGCCAACTCGGTGTCATCTGCAATGACTAAGGCACGAGTGGCTTCTCCTTAGGAGGCCTAAGTAATAAAGGAGTGTGTGTAATTTCTCCCCGGTGATTATTTTTGAGCAATAATAGTGAAACAAATGCTTTTGTATCATACTCTTCCCTCGTGTAACTAGTGATAGGATTAGAGAGAACGGCCTCAAGTTGTGCCAGGGGAGATTCAGGCTGGATGTTAGGAAATACTGCTTTTCTGGAAAAAGTGGTTAGGTGCTGGAACAGGCTGCCCAGGGAGGTGGTGGAGTCACTGACCCTGGAGGTGTTCAAGGAGTGTTTGGATGTGCTGAGAGCCATAGTTTAGTGAGAGCTATTGGCGATAAGTGGATGGCTGGACCTGGGTGATCGTGTAGGTTTCTTTCAACCTTGGTGATTCTGTGATTCTATGGAGAGGTAAAGTACTGACTAGCCCCAAATGCATGGGCTTTTTCATATCTAAATTGATGGCATCATACAGTTCAGGCAATTAAAATTTTGTGCGTTTGTGTCTAGACATGAGACGTTATCCTTTAGTTACAGAGAAAATGTTAGGAGTTGAGTTTCTTGCCCGAGCTAGGCATTAATGTTTGTCCTTAGGTTATGGGGTCTGGTTACTAAGATCCAACGAAGACCATTAACAGACAGTTTAACTTTGTCCTAGACTGTAGCCAGCTCCCAGAATGGTCTTAGTCTCACAAAGTAGGACTTTGCTGTGAATCAGCTGTGGATGTTAGTTTTTGTGACGTTGCATATGTTAATCATATATAGGTAGAGTATGATGCAAAACTGATAACAACGCACCATATTTTGAGCAGACTGTTTTTTTTTTTATCCTTCTGAAAATAAATCCTTTAAATTAAGGATTTCACTCTTAGCAGCACATTTCTGCTTCCCTAAATTAGATGAAATAGGGCTGTTGTGAGTATGTGCTCATCAAGTCATGGTAGCTTCGTTGCTAGGACAAAATGTGAAAAGCTACATAGTTTGGTAGCCTGTAGTAGATTTACAATGAAATACATCCAGTTCAGTCATTTCTGCTAGGAATCATTTCACCTCAGTGTGTTTACCTGTGTCGGGCTCTTCCGTAAGACAGTTCAACTTCTTAACTTTCTCTGTTGTTTCCTTTTCCTTGCTTACTCCACAGGTGGTTTTTTGGAAAAATTCCCCGGGCAAAGGCTGAAGAGATGCTAGGCAAACAGAGACATGATGGTGCCTTCCTTATCAGGGAGAGTGAGAGTGCTCCTGGGGACTTCTCTCTCTCGGTCAAGTAAGTAGTGCCCTGAAACAATTGTGTGGAAATCACTTGACACTCATCTTGACTCCTGGATAAGTGATCATCGATACTGAGGAGCAGCAATAATCCAGATAGCATACCTATTCTTCCAGTGATATGTGGTTTTTGTCCTTATTAAAGAGGAAGTACAAATATACTCTGTTCTGTAATGAGCCTACATGGCTGAGTTGGTGGTGTGTTGCTGTCTGACTTAGGTGTTTTCAGACACTATTTGTTAATTTGTGGATCCTGTGCCTCCTCGTTTCAACTATGAACTGCCTAAAATGTGCAATTTCCCTTCCGTCCTTCTTTGTTCCTCTTCCATAGCATAAGTCATTACTCTTTCCTCTATCTTTGGGTAGTACACTTTCAAATATTTTTCATGACTGCTTGACACATCCTTTGGGGATATTTGTGTTACCCAGTACTGGGACATGGAGCTATGAAAACAAATTATTTTCCATTTCTCTCAAATGCATTCACAGAATCACAGAATCACCTGGGTTGGAAGGGACCCCAAGGATCATGTAGTTCCAACCCCCCTGCCTAGCAGGGCCACCAAACATACACATTCAGATCAGGTTGCCCAGGACCCCGTCCAACCTGGCCTTAAACACGTCCAAGGACGGGGCATCCACAACCTCCCTGGGCAGCCCGTTCCAGGGCCTAACCGCTCTCCTAGTAAAGAACTTCCCCCTAACATCCAACCTAAATCTTCCCTCCTTCAACTTAAAACCATTTCCCCTAGTCCTGCTGTTGTCAGCCCTTTTGAAGAGTTTACTCCCCTCCTGGGTGTAGGTTCCCTTCAGGTACTGATAGGCTGCAATGAGGTCACCCCGCAGCCTTCTATTCTCCAGGCTGAACAAGCCCAACTCCCTCAGCCTGTCCTCATAGGGGAGGTGCTCCAGCCCCCTGATCATCTTAGTCGCCCTCCTCTGGACCCTTTCCAAAACTTCTATGTCTTTCTTGTACTGAGGGCTCCACACCTGGACACAGTACTCCAGATGGGGCCTCACAAGAGCCGAGTAGAGAGGGACAATCACCTCCCTGTCCCTGCTGGCCACCCCTCTCCTGATGGAGCCCAGGATCCCATTTGCCTTTCGAGCTGCCAGAGCGCACTGCTGGCTCATGTTCAGTCTCTCGTCCATCAGGACCCCCAGGTCCTTCTCTGCCGAGCTGCTCTCAAGGACCGCTCCTCCCAGCCTGTACAGGTGCCTGGGGTTCTTGTACAGGCATTCTCTTAACAGGGAATTTCAGTCTAGTAACAGTGAAGTAGAGAGGAACAGTTCTCATCCTTGTATAACCTTTCTAGAAGTGCTGGCTCTTAATCAGCAGCAATTCCTGGTAGTTAGCATGTGAGCCTTGTCTACCTATCTCACAGCTCGGTATAAGCCACTATAAATAGAGGTATTAGAAACTTGGAAGACTATGGGATGTAAGGTAGCATAGGAGGGAAGGAATTCTGTCCTCAGTAGCTGATTTTTTTTGTCCTTCTTAACTTTCTATAGCTTTCTCCTTTCCTTCCAGAAATGAACAGGATTTTCTTTAGAATCTTATATTGATTATTCATGCACAGTTCCGTGTTTGCTGTATTTTTGGCTCATCTTTGGTCTGTACCAAGATTTTGTCATCCCGTACAGCAGCCTTAATTATTGCCAACAAAATTGAATTAAAACTACTCATTTTAGAGAGGTGTTTATACTTCAGCTGGGTACAATAATCTGAGCTGGAATATGAGATACGTAAGGGAGCTCCATTGCAGGAACTGCTTTCCTTCATGAAACTTAAGGTTTTTAAATGTAGCCCTGCCTGCTTTGTTAGCTTAGTGTTGCCACCTGGTGGTAGTATGTTGCTTTTTTTCTGGTGGATTAATTTGGAAAAAGCATTCTTCCACTCACCCCTGAACAGTGATTTTTTTTTTTAATTTGAGATGATGACAGTCTCTCAGGTTGAAGAGGAGACAGCAAAGGCAGTACTCATTGACCGTTTCATGTTAGCTTTGTAGCCTGTTAGCTGTGTAGCCTGTGTAGACTGTGTCTGCACTCTAAACTGAGGTATGGAAGCTCTTGATGCCAAGTGGGGAATGTACTCCCTGCCAGTTTTCAGTGTTTTTGTTTCAGACTAAAGTAAAAATTCTAATATGTTGTTCGTCTGGAAAATCCTCATAGCCCTCTTTGGAGTTGCACTTTATGTAGAATAAAATAGTTGAAAAAGTAACTTCAATTGAATGCCATCACTTGTCAGACAAATAGAAGTGGGGAAATCTGTCTGTTTTGCAAGGCATCCTTTTTCATAAGTCATGAGTCCAAGCTTTGGGACAATCCTGCCCCACTTGTGGCACTTCCTTTCCCAGCACTTTCCCACTGTTGGGACTGGTGCCTTTGTATTGAAATGGTACCGTGTGAGTGAGAGACTGGGATTATGCGAAGTACAGGTCCATAGTAAGAGTAGTGTGAACCTAAGCTGGCTTGTTTCCTGTGTTTGAAAAGCTGAACTGAAGCATGTGTAGCGTGGGTGGGCACTGTGGTGTGCCTACCTTACTGTGACCTCACACCTCACATGTAGTCCATGGCCTTTGAGTATTCAGTGCATAGGCTTCAGCAACTCTGACTGCATACATGAATCAAGAAGTGCCTGTGTTTTAACACTAGCAGTGTAGTGATACACTGATGCAGTTATCATTGTGCACATAGCCTTGGAGTGTTGTAACACCAGAAATCCTTGACTAAACCACCTCAAATTTGTGCAGCTTCAGAGCGGTTTGAAAAGCTGGTTTTAAACTGAAGCTCTACTATTAAGAAGAGTGCATGTGAAGCTTGCAGAATTTTTTTCAAAATAAATTCAGTATTTGAATTCTGTCTCTGGTTTCTGATTTCTGTAATATACAATTGCCAGACAGTTTTCAAATATCATCTTCACAGCAACTGGTTGATACCTGCATTATCGTTGTCACCAACTATGTCCTGAATAATCTTTTTGTTGTAAAGTCTCAGCTCTAGAAGAGTGCTCGGTGACTGTTCTTTTCTGCATTGTTTGCTCTTTTCTCCCAGGTTTGGAAATGATGTGCAGCACTTCAAGGTGCTTAGAGATGGGGCTGGCAAGTATTTCCTCTGGGTGGTGAAGTTCAATTCTTTGAATGAGCTGGTAGATTATCACAGATCCACGTCTGTCTCCAGGAACCAGCAAATATTTCTACGGGATATTGAACAGGTGCCACAGGTAAGAGAACCGTTTCTTCAGAGCATATTTAAACTATTGCAATCACAGTTTGAACTGGGATTGCATCTTAGGTTATATGAATGGGGATGGAGAAAAACTGACTTTTTTGCCTGTGGGAGTTTATTTTTGGATCTTGCTGCCAGTATACTGGAAAATAATCTGGATGTTTGTGCACAGTCTACCTGCTAAAACTCCTAGTATTCATTTCTGGCGGTGTTGTTGCTTGAATAGTTGGCTTGTGTTAATGTTTATGGGCACTGTTGAAGTAAGATAATCCAATTCCTGTGAGTTACGAGCATGTTTACTTCTGGTTTAGGATACAGTAAGAAAGCACGGTTTTGTCCTGGTTGGGAGCCAGAACTGTACTCCTCAATAGCAGTGAAATTTTAGTAGTGGTCTTGCCTGAAGAAGTGGCTACAGGTAGTAGCATATGTTTTAAACTTGGCAAATGTAAAAAGGAACTGAAAAACTACTACTAAGTGTCAGGTTGTGTCTGTCTTTTTGTTTCGTTTCCCAGGACATACAGAATGTTAGGTTGGATATAACTGCTTCTGTATGCAGTATTCTAGTTCCATCTTGAAGAGATGTGGAAACTTGTACTGCTCTTTGGATGCTGTCAGCCTTTGCCACAGTTCATCTGAATTAACATATGGCTCTGTGCTGTTTAGTTAATGGTGAACAGAGAATGGGAAAAGAGCTGTTTGAAAACAGCAAGCAGCATGAAGATACCTTTCTAGACTCCATGTTTTAAGAATGCAAATGCATTTTTAAATGAATGTGTAACTTCTCTGTAGGAATAGAAGCATTTGGTGACAAAACACACACTCTATAGCAAAACTTTCTAATACTGGAGCGGCTTAAAGGAAACGTACAGAACACCAACATCCAATTCTGCAGAGGAATTTTGTGTATTACAGTGGCTAGGTAGATCAGTAATATTAATGTTGTCATTTGATGTAGCAGGGCAAATGAGCAAAAAGACCATCATAATTCAGCGGAGTATGGAGTTTGTAGTAAGTTTTGGACACTGGAAAATAAATACTAGAACATCTGTGACATCTGGTTTTATTTTGCACTTTCACAGAAACCTGTTGTCTTAGTTTCAGCTGAGACAGAGTTGTTTTACTTCACAGTATCTAGTAGGGTTCTGTGTGTTTGTTTTTTTTTCCCCCTGAAAACAAAAACAATAACACACCAGTGTTTCCAGTTGTTGCTGAGCAGTGCTGTACAGAGCCAAGGACACTTCAGTTTTCTTGGTTTCTCCTACTGTCCTACCAATAAGGGGATGCACAGAGAACTAGGAGGCACAGGGGGTCCGAGGAAATGAGAGGGGACAGAACAAGGACAGCTGACTTAATCTGGCCAAAGGGGTATTCCATACCATATGATATCATGTGGAAGAAAAGTTTTTAAAGGGGTAGGCATTCATCTCTTTCTTCTTCTGCTTGGGATCCTCCAGGCAGAGAAGATATCGATTGGCAGGTGGTGAGCAACTGCTTGTGCATCACTTGTTATGCATTCACATATGCATAGTCATTAACTATTATTCTTCTTCCTTTTTCTGTCTTACTAAACAGTTTTATCTCAACCAAGGAGTTCTACTGTTGTTTTTTTTCTTGACGCTCTCCCCCACCCCACTGGGAAGAGGAGGAGTGAGCAAATGAGTGTGTGATGCTTAGCCATCTGCTGGGTTAAACCATAACTTCTGGTTTTTGTTTTTTTCTTTCCCTTCTGTGGACTATACTTTTTAATTGTCTTGCTACAGATGATAAAGGTTGGATTTAAGGGAAATGAAACAGCCCAAATGTTCACTACTAAAATCTGGTATAAGTTAAAATCTTGCTTGAGGAAGCAGATGTCTTGAGTGCTGAGGATGATTCTCATTCCACACATCTTTATTTCTTTATTTTCAGCAACCAACGTACGTTCAAGCTCTGTTTGATTTTGATCCCCAGGAGGAAGGAGAGTTGGGTTTCCGCCGCGGAGACTTTATCCAAGTCCTTGACAATTCTGACCCCAACTGGTGGAAGGGAGCCTGCCACGGACAGACGGGCATGTTTCCACGCAACTATGTGACCCCAGTGAACCGGAACATCTAGAGATAAATATTACAGATTATTTAAAGAAACAAGAGAAACAGTAATTACATACAGAGCCTAACTGCAGCCAGTGACCTAAAATCACACGGCGATAAAACCTGAGTCACCTTTCACCGTGAGGTGATCCTCCTTCACAGTGTGGAACTTCAGGGGCTGAAGGGGTTGGGGGGGAGGGAAGAGTTCAACTTACACACCAAAACTTATCAAAAAAGAGGAAGAAAAAAAAACAAAACAAAACAAAAAAAAAAAAACAAAAAAAAAAAAAAAACAAACAAATAATGAATTTCCTCAGCTGCTCCTGGGTTACTCCCTTTCATTTACTTAATGTTTCCCTTTGTCCTCTGTCCAGGCATGAAGTTTTAATGCCATTTAAAATTGTAGCCATGCAGTTAAAGGAAAAGGGAGAAACTCTGCTGGTATTTTCTCTCTGCAAATGGTTTATTTGTCATGAAGGGACATGAGAGGAAAACCAAATACACAGTCCTGCCTTTAAAAAAAAAAAAAATAATAATAATTTAAAAAGTCTCTGCTCTTGCCTTCAGCATTCAGCTGCTCTTGCCTGAGAAAGATGAGGTATTGCTCTAATTTTTGTCTCTTCTCCTTTGTCACTTTCTTCTGAAGCTCAGCAGCTTCCAAGCTGAGGAAGGGAGAAGAGTTGTGGATTTCTTTTTTTGTTTGAGTCACAGAGTTGCTTTCAGAAACTCCAAACTACAACCGAAGTTTGTTATTGCTGTGCTGATAGTCTTTTTGTTTCTTTTCTTAACTGTGTACGGTTGAGCACATTCTGTAATTTTTTCCATAGTGCCTTTCCCTTGTTTTTTTTATTATTTTTTAAGTTAAAAGGACAGTCCAGAGCTTTTCAGAGGGCCTTTTTTTCTGCCTATGTGTAAATAAATACTTCTGGATGGAAGGTGTAAAGGAAGGGTGGCTTTGTCAATGGATACCTGAAAAAAATCTACAGAGATGGAGCTTTGTTCTAAAGATTTGACTTGTTCTTTGACTTTCCTTGTTACAGGGGAAAAAAAAAAAAAAGGCATTCCTTGGCTGATTGGGCTGCTCAAACATGGGAAGCTGAAACCAGAAGCCTCAAAAGATTTAAGAGAAAGGGGAAAGATATGACCAGGGAAAATGTGGAAGAATATTTGGGGGAGGGAAGGTTAAGTGGGGAATTTGAGAAAGAGTAGCCCTGAGATGTCCTACAAAACGTACATTCCGTTGATGGAAAATTATAATGCAGAAAAACCTCAAGAAACAGTGCTTGAAAACATTTTATGCTATTAGTGAATGTTTCTATGTGATGCATGTAATCAGCCTGTCTCTTTTGCCTGGATAAGGGAGTTATTTGCAGTTGTGTTGCTCTTGAAAAGTGGGGTTGGCATCACTGTTCTCCAGTTTCTCCTCCCTCTTCAGGTCAGTGTTACTGTTAGACTCCCCATTCACAGCAGGCTGTGTGATGACTATAATTCCCACCTTTTCCAATAATGGCCTTCATTGTGGCCATTTGCTCTTTCACCAGAGCAGTGTGACATTGAATTGGATAGAAAGAAATCAAACTGCATTACTCCCTGTGCCAATCTTCAGTTGTGTTATTTTTCCTTTTGAGAGCTACTTGGCTGGATCCCTTCACTCCAACAACGAATCCAGAAACTGCAGTGGAGAGCTTCTCCTGTCCTGCCTAAGTACAGGCAGTCGTTTGTTGGAGGGTGCCTTTTTTGTACTAAATGTTATGTTTTATTTCTGAGACAAACTCTGCCTTACACTTTAATTTTCCAGCAGATTAAAGAGAGAGCTATCCTGTAGAGCATTACTTTCTCCCCCTCTCTTTGCTAGCTGTCACTCACTTTCTTCCTTCTTCATAAAGTGATTGGAAGAAGAATCTATGGCATTCTATACCTGGACCATTTGATTGTTTCCTTATTTTGGAATTGGTGTATATCATGCAACCTTGCAGACATATGTCTTGTGTGTGTATATATATTAAAAAAAAAAAAATCAGTGTTTAAATAAAAAAAGGCCTATGTACTTAATCCTTTAACTCTGCAGCAGCATTTGGTAGATAGTAATTAACTGTGAATAATAAATATACATTGAATTCTTCACTTGGGCATTTGTCTGTTATTTCATCTGACCAGAATATAGCTGATAAAGCTAATCTGTAAGTGCTCAGACTTACTGGCATCATGATTGGTTCTCAGCATGCCTACCTAAATTCACTGCTCTTTTGGTCTAAGCCAGCCACAATCCATGTAACTTACACTATTGCAAATAGTAAAGAAAGGGGAAAGGAATTTATTGGTTCACTGTCCAGTAGGAAAGCAGTGAATCTCTTAGCAGAATTTGGAGTGGCACTTAAACACTTCTTCCTTTTTTTTTTTTTTTTTTTTTTTTTTTTTTTTTTTAAGCTCTTCCTAACCTGTGGTGCTGACCAATGTAGTAAGGAGGCAGTAAGGAAGAGTGATATGCTAGTTATTTCTGGAGCATCTCGCTGAAGGACAGAGGGAAGGACAAGCTTCTGTAAGAATAGTGGCTTCAGCTCAGACTGCCACATGAAGGTTAGCTCTGCTTGGTCAGTGCCTTATAGGTCACTTGTTTTTTTCTTGTTGCATAAAGCAATGGAAGTGATGGTTCTAATGAGGTGCTCAGTGTTACCTTTTGGCAGCTGCTACTCTGAATCTGCATCTCCTCCCAGCCTTATGTCCAGACTGTGCCTCTCGGCTAGGCACTGGGTTTTAAAATACGAAAGGAGAACATCTGCTGATTAAACTGTGTTGTAACAATTCCTCTTACTGATGCTCAAATGCAGATGTAGTCAAGATGTACCAATGACTCCATTATTTTCCTATTTGTACCACTAAAGTCAATTTTTAAATAAATGCGTAGTAGGGGTTGTACCTTTGGCACTTCTATTTTACAATGCTGAAGCTGGATCAATGGCTCCGAACTGTTATTCATACTTTGGGCCTCTAGTGAAAAGTTGAGCAAAGCTTTCTTTCCTTCTGATCTAAGGAGGAAAGAAGAATGTTTGTTGCTGCTGTGACGGCACATAGGGAAGAGTTATTTTCCACCTTGGCTGCCCCAGATGCCAAAAACGCTGTAAGTACAAAAGCCCACTATCCCAGCGACCTTTTCGCGGGCCCCTACGCTGTTGCTGTTCTCGTGCTGCCTGCTCTGCGCAGCCGTTGCTCTCGTTCGAGAAGCGCAGCGGTACGTGGGGGCGGCCGGGCCGCCGCTCCTCTCGGTGTTGCTGAGGGGCTTGTGGGACTACAACTGCCAGCGTGCCCCGCGGTGCGCAGGCGCAGTACGGCGGCCTGCAGGCGGCTAACGCCGGCCTGGGCCCGGCGCAGCTGCGGCCGACGGCTGCACTCGGATCTGCGTCCCGCGCTGCTCCGGCGTACGATACGGGGCCCGTGGAGCGAGGAGAGGCTGTTTTGGGACGAGGGGGTGTCTGCTGGGGCCCCCGGCCTGAAGAAGGGGTGGGAAGGTGGTGAGGATGTGGGGCTCTTGGCCCCTGGCGTGAGGTGCGGTTTTGGTGTAGGGGGTTTGGGGCCGCAGAGCCCCAGCGCGGGAAAGCGGGGCTCCTACTGACACTGCAGTGACAGCAGGCAGGCATGGTCGGCTATGACCCAGAGGCAAAGTGCGTCTCCACGGTGGAAGCAGCTGCAGCAGGATCAGCATCGGGCTTCGTCACTCGGGTCCTGATCAGCCCTTTGGACGTCATCAAGATCCGCTTTCAGGTACCTGACTTGCTGGGGGACGCGTCTGTCACAGAGCAGAGCTCGCTGTCCTGTGTGACCAAGGTCACCTCAGCCAGGGCAAGATGAATCTGCCTTTGTGGATGCTGCACGCGATTCGAGGCAGTAGGACTGAGCTGAGGCCAGCACTTCTCTTTGTGTAACCTGTATGCTTGAATAGCATCTTGTGTTTTTCACAGTTTGTTCTCTTTTCCTCATCTTCTAAACAATCTCGCTTAATGAATTTCTCTATCGTCCTTATTGGCTACTTTAATGTGGTATGCATGTTTCTTGTTCTTCAAAGTCCTGTATAGAAAGTATCCCACTTGGTTCTACATGCGATTTTGAGGGAACACAGAATGTCTTCACTCAGCTTTGGTTGGCTATTGGGGTTATGAATTTCTGCATGGGACACTTGAACCTTGTTGAATCGTGATGTGGAATTGAAAATATTTTCTGTTTTCCTCCAGCTTCAAATTGAGCGGCTCTCCTTCAAAACTCCAGGGGCTAAATATCATGGCATCTTGCAGGCTGCACGGCGTATATTCCAGGAGGAGGGGATATTAGCCTTCTGGAAGGGTCATGTTCCTGCACAGCTCCTTTCAGTTGGCTATGGAGCAGTTCAGGTAAGATGATACTAGATGGGCCCGGTGTTTGTATGGACATTTTTTCTCTTCAGACTGATAGAATGAGCTGATGCAGAAAGGTCCAGCTTAATAGGACTGATTCAAGACAACTCCAGTCTCAAATATGTGTAGTTAAATAATGTTGGTGTCTAGTTCTTAAGTTAATACTTCCGAGCTTCCTGAACGCAGCTTAATTCTGCTTGGCCAGTGTGGAGCAAAGCAAAAGCAATCTCAGTTCACTGAGTACCCTGGTGTCACAGACAAGCCCTGCTTGTTCCTGACACTTCTCGTAACTGTTTATATGAGCCAAGCATGTGTAGTTCTTTGCTTTGATTCACATTTTCCTAGCAAGCTGTAAGGGCAGTGAAGTCAGTGAAGCAGATGACAGCATTTTGCACAGTGTTGCTATGCTTAATTTATAAGTATTAGCAGCGTGTTTTATGATCTCTGGTTGAAAAAGTAATGGGCAGCATGTATGTAATATAGTAAACAATTTTCAATATATAGAGAGAGCTTTAAAATATGTTTTTTGCAGTTCTAAATGTAAGATGTACAGGAAATATCAGAGATCACAATACCCCAAGCATTCTTCAGGCTGCTCAGTGACTTTTACAAGGCATTCTTTGAGCACATGCTCCAGTAGGTTGCAAATTGAAGAACTTTTGAAGGATAGAGAGAGGAGGTGGTTGTAAGCTGTGGGTGGAGCTCTTAGTAAAATGAAAGAGTGGGAGATCTGCATCAGTGATAAGAAATGACTCCTTGACCTCTGCATGTTTGTTTCTGCAAGTTCATGGCATTTGAAAGCTTGACCAAACTGGTGCACAACATCACCTCATACAATGCCCGCAATTCCTTTGTGCACTTCATCTGTGGTGGACTATCAGCTTGCACAGCCACTGTTGCAGTTCAGCCTGTTGACACACTACGTACTCGTTTTGCTGCTCAGGGTGAGCCTAAGGTATGGTTAAGGATTTGATGTTTGGAATTACAAGCCATAGCAGCAGCAATATTTCATTTCTGAGAATACAGGAAGTTTGAAACAGTCTGTGCTAACAGTGGGTCAGCATAAAGGAGAAGTTGCTCTTACTGGGCAATGTTTGTGTTGCATGCAGGGTATCCTCCATACTGTTGATATAGCTTCTTTAATTGTGTTTTGCTGATCCTGTTTTTGTTTGACTTCTGACAGGTGATGCAGAAAGGTAAAGTTGTCCTTACAAAGATAACTCAGTTTTCATTTTGGCTATTGGCCAGTTGGAGAAAATAATCCTTAGTCTGTGGTGCTTCACGTTTGACTTTCGATTTACATGCAGTGAAGTTTAAGTCATGATGAGGATGATAATTGATGCCTTTTACCTGTGTTTCTTAATCTTACTTATGCAAGAGTTGGTCTCCATGCTGATTAGGTCTGTAATAATTAGACACATATGAATTTGTATTGGAACCATTTCTGGTTTTTGTTTTAGCTTGCAGTAGAATCACAGTATGTATTGTCTGAATTCTGTTTCAGGAGCAAGCTGAGCTGTTAAATAGCAAATTAAATAATTACATCAATGCTTCAAGTGGTCTCAATCCACAGCTCAGCCCTGTGCCTCATTTGTTTCCCTCAGAAGCATGGCTTAGATGTGGGATTCATTGTCAGCCCAGGCTCTAGTGCAAACCTAACAATCTGTTTGTTCAATTAGTCTAAGTTAGGCATAGGCTTAAGTTGTCAGCTTACTTATAAGAGCCACAAGGGTTTAGCTGAGAATACTGCATGAAGATATACGAAATCGTTTTGTTCATTGCACTGTGCTGAAAATCAGTCAGTTGTATTTTAGGCAAAAGGAAGTTCTTATACTCTTTACTTACAATTATCCTAACCTTTGATTTTGCTGTTTCTAAGCCTCTTTCACTGGCAAGTCAATGTCTTCTGTGTTGTCCAGATCTATCAGAACCTTCACCATGCAGTGATGACCATGTACCAGACAGAAGGGCCTCGGACTTTCTATAGAGGTCTGACCCCTACAATCATTGCTGTCTTCCCATATGCTGGTTTCCAATTCTCCTTCTACAATATTCTGCAACAGTTTTCAGAACGGATGATTCCAGATGAAGGAAAAGAAGGAGGTAAGTACTTAACATAATTAAGTCTGCGATATTAAAAGAAAGTAATCATAAATGTTGTTTAGGGGGACTGACATAAACTCAGTATTCATTCCTATCAACTTTTTGTATGCAACCTCTTAAAAGCATCTGAATTCCCCATCTCATTCGTAACCCTGCAGGGATACTCCAGACGTATGTGGAATTAATTTTTCAAGCACCTTTTTGAATGGTTTCGAATGGTCGTGAAGGAAATGTAACTAGATGGGAAAGTGAAGTGTCAGCAGCCCAAGGTGCTTTTTCTTGAGCTGGTGGCTGTTTCTTTTGTGCACTGCCACTTGGTAGGTCAAAATCATAAATTAATGTAATCAGTGTAGGTGAGCTGTTACACTCTGGCTCCAGAGTGGGCATTGGGACCCCAGTGTGGAAGAATATAGATTGAGGTTCAGTGGTCAAACTATGCAGAAAAAATGGTGTAACTTCACAGTGTTTCTGGCCTTCCTTCTTTTAAAAAGCATTTTAATTTACTTTTAATAACTTTTCAATCTGAGGTCACTGCTAATCCTCTTTTCTCCCTCTTTGCTGTGTTTTCCTCTTTCTGCTTCTCAGGCAATGTTAAAAACCTTGTTTGTGGCAGCTGTGCTGGAATCATCAGTAAAACCCTCACTTACCCTTTTGACCTGATCAAAAAACGACTGCAAGTGGGTGGCTTTGAGCGTGCCCGAGCAGCCTTTGGGCAGGTAAGAAATGTTTGAATTCTCTATTTTTCATTCATCTGGATTCACATCAAGACAATCCAGAGCCCATTCATCACTGCAGTGAAGTGATGATTCATTAGAAGTACTTGTTGTCTTTGTATGTGGTTGGCAACTTTCTAGCTTCTGTGAGCTAAGCACTGTTCTCACTTAATACTGGGAATAGCTGCTTGAATAAATTGGATTATTTTCTTAAATTGTCCAGCATACCTGTGTTCTGCCTTGTCATCCATCTTCATCAGCTAGGCTGTCTTGGAGCTGAGGATGAGTTGTAAAAACAAAGGGGTTTTAATTTCCTTTATTCTTCTACTTGCCACCTGATTTTGTGATTTGGAACCAAATAGGTGACCGAGAATTATGCTAGCTTTATGCTGGGGTCACCTGTCTCTCAGGATCATTTTCTGAAATTAATGTTTTGCTGCAAGGAATAGGAACAAAGTATTCAAAGTATACAAAGCATACATTTTATGTACCAGAATGTCCTGAAATTCAAAGCAAATTAAATACTTCTGGCATTCCTAATCCCTGCTCATCACATCTGGAAATACGCTTTAAGGCAACCACAGATCTTTCAAGAAGCTATCTATGTTTTTCCCTGAGAAGTAGTTGTTTCCTTTTTTCCTCCAAATTCCCTGGGTCTGAAAAGCAAATCAGCCTGTATTTGAAGAAACTCTTGAAATCTTAACTTATTACACTTGATGCTTCTTTTCTTCTGGTGAGGTACAGTGTTTGTTCTTAGCATTGATGTGTCACAGTATTAAACCTTTGTGGTATGATATGATGACGTGCAGCTAGTTAATTTATAGACTTCTAAGTGCTGTAGATGTGTTTTTCTTCTGTCAGAGAACTGAGAAGTTGTCCCTTCTTAGAGAGTGAAGGAGATGGAAACCAATAGCAGCACAATCTGAAATAAGTGCTTCACAAACTTGCACCATAAATAATGCATGCCATTGTAGCATAAAGATTTTATGGACCTTCAGTTAAAACAATCTACTTAAGCCATTGCTGATGCAAAATATATAGTTTCCCTCTACCAGCACTCTTAACAAACTGATTCTCTGAAATTTTCAGTTATTTATAATAAAAGAAAAGCATCTCTAGGCTGCATGTCTAGATTATGTTTTTCTGTGGTATAATCTGGGAATTTCTGTTGCTTTTGCAAGTAGGCTGTCCTGGATTTCTTTTTTTAACCTTGTGCCATTCTTTCCCAGGTGCGGATATACAGGGGTCTCCTGGACTGCATAAGGCAGATCATGCGAGAGGAGGGCCCGGGTGGATTCTTTAAGGGCCTTTCACCCAGCTTGCTGAAGGCTGCTGTCTCTACTGGTCTCATCTTCTTTACTTATGAGCTGTTCTGCAGCCTGCTGTGTGCCCTGAAGAATGCTGACAGCCCCAAGAGGAAGGGAGGCTGAAAGGGGCATGTGTTTTGTCTACCTAGTGTTCTCCTGCAAGAGGGAAACTGAAGGCTTTGCTCTGTCTTTATCATGCTGGAAATGTCAGAGCACCCAGAACTCCACTAGCCCATAGGAAATTGTGTCCTGTGTCCAAGCAGGGGATGAAGGTGACTGCAGTTGTGCTAAATGCACTGAATTGCTTTACTGGAAGCTGTTATAGAGAGCACTTCTTTGTTCTGTCTCCCCTGATACCAATGTGTGTTTAGTGAGGAGGGCAGCCAAGCATACAACTAACTACCTGGCACAGACTGTGCTCTGACAAGACACTTGGTAAACTGGGTGAGTGCTTGTGCTTGCCGTGGGTCACAGACGGGTCCTGGACAGCTGGTGCTGCCTCACCAACATAGCGCCGCTTAATGCTGCATTTGCACAACTTTATTTTCTTCCTTTCGGCCTGCTCTTCACAGCTTATTCTTTTCTCTGTTGCACAGGCAGCTCTGCACCGGATTTGAAAAGACAGCTAAAACCACTTCAGCATACACAGATGCTTGGTTTTCGTTTCCTTTGCTGACGGTCGTTTTTTTCTCGATTACAGCTTGCTGGCTGTGCCAGTTGTAAACACAGCATCTTTTAGTGGATTGTGCTAACTCGAGCTTGTTCTCCCTTTACCTCTGGTCAGCCTGATTGTATCTTAAGTGCCAATTTCTCTTCTGGCATGTCTTTTCTCTCAAGATTTTGCATTGCCTCGGTTGTGCTTTTTACAAATAAACCCAAAGGGAGAAGAACCCCACTCTGTGAGGTTTCAACGCACAAGCCCAATTCTTACTTCATAGTTTTTTGTTTCCCTGCTGCAATGAGGTGGGTGAACAAGTGCTTTGTAGATTTAATTTAGACTATGTTGGAACGGTGAAGGAAAGTCCAGTGGAAACTATGCTAGAGTCTTTTTTTAAAAACAGTTTCCTGTGACATTTTTACAGTCATCAGGGTGTTAATCCTAAATGGTCTGGTCAAATTCCAGCATGACCAATTCCATTCTGTTGATACGAGCCTTCTCAAGCGATTTTGATTGCATATCAGTGTTACTTATCCTGAGCTATTGTGAGAGCCTCTTTTTAAAAAGCAGCTGTTTCACTGGTGGATGAGATATCCAGTGAAATTCTTACTGCAGATGATTTTGAGAGCTATATAAAATTTGATTCACTGTGCATTGTCAGATAGGAGGCTGATATATGAGCCTCTAAGGAGGAGTTTTAAATGCATGCATTAAGAAAATGGGCATGAAAATGCTGACAAGTTTTCTCAGAGTTCCTCAATCCCACTGGCATTTTCCTGTGTTACATAGGCTCTAATGAGGTCTCCTCAAAATGTGCTTTAAAATATTTTGCCTTTGTTTACTGTTTATCTGTTATTCTTGGAAGGCATCATAGCCCATAATGACTTGGCGTACATCATAACCGGTAGTGAACTGAGCCTCGTGACATCCTTCAAAACAGACATAGGTTGGGGTTGTTACTGTTTTTTCGGCTACTGGTAGAGAGGAATGCTATAGCAAGGACAGAAAAGTTTCCATGCTGACTTAGACCTCCATACCACCATAGGAAATCTGGAGCCATCTGTCCTATTTAAACATTACAGGACTCTTGTTTTCTGTGAAAGAGTTCAGCTGCACACAATAGAGGTAAACTGGGTAGGAACTCAGCAGTGAGAAATGTAAGCTCTGGAACAGAGGATGATTTTCTTTGGTTGTCACAGAGGCAAAGAATAAAGAGCACAAAACTGTACTCTGTTAAGATTATGTCCCTTGAATGTGCTGTGGGGCTTGAGGTCATTCAGGCAGACTGCTTCAGGGTGTGTAGTGCTTGCCTGCTCCATGGAAGGGGCAGCAATGGAGAGCATAGGGCAGCCTCTTCTCCCTCGGATAGATTTCCTCCGCAACGCATGACTTGCTTCCAGCAGGTGTCAGTGTTTAAGTTACGTCAGTCCAGCCTGGGCTCTGTAAGAGGCTCTCCTCGGGCACAGCTTTGGCATGCGACCTGGTTTATAGGTCCGTCATGGAGGCCGTTAGGCATAAATGTTAGAGGCTCATAAAGGCAGCTGATCTTTCAGTGAGTGGAGGAGAAAGAGGTGACAACCTCAACTGTACAATATTGGAAGTTGCACCTAACCATTGCTTTGGTCAGCAGCATCTGTCCATGAGGAGTTTGAGATGTGCACTTGGCAGACTGAGAGTTGCTGTTGGGGAACCACTGTAATGGCAATGTTACTTTAGGGAGTAAGAGTCGTGTAATGCAAAGAACTGTGGTAGCTCTTCTTTCTGATGCTGCCCAAGCAAAACCCATGAACACCATTCGAAACAAAATTTCCTAGAACCGGAAGAATGGGAGATAGCTGTAATCCCCTGGTTCTTCTGTACAACAGAACAGATTATCTCTTAAAAGTTTTGCAGTTCAGTGCAGATCCAAGTGAACCCTGCGGTGGGTGACTTGCTGTGAGACCACCAGAGTCCAACTGTTGGGATAGCTGGGATTCACTGATGTAACCCTGTCAGTAGGGATTTGTGTAGCCTGAAATTCACCTCTCAAGCGCTTGGCTGTTGTACTTGTTTTCCTCCAGTGCCTTCTATTGTGATAATGTCCAAAAGCACTTAGGCAGAGCATTACATCTCAGCTGGATGTGGCTCTGAGCAGCCTGGTCTGGTAGTTGGTGACCCCACGCATGTCAGGACAGTTGAAACTAGATGATTGTTGTGGTCCTTTTCAACCCAGGCCATTCTACGATTCTGGGATTGCACAAATCACACTGTGGCAATGGGGGTCCACCATACGTGCCTGAAATGGGAGAGCCCTTACGCGCAAATTCTGTGATGGATGCACTGTTTCCTTTAGCACTGACCATCTCTGAGTTCCTAGATGGTTGTATGGGTGCTCATCCAGTAGCATCTTTAAAAATAAATGAATGTTTTACAGTTGGTTCTGGAATTGACTGTTTTTAATTTGCATTTAAGCTGTTATTGTGATGCAGAACAATAATTCTCTCTGTTGTCTGGGTAGATCTTTTGCAGCTGCTGTCATCTGAAGGCATGTGAGCACAAAGTGCTTAAAGCATGTGGCTACCTTCATAAAGACAAGACATTAAATACTTTGTTGTGCTCGTGTCTGGCTGCAGTTTCTCATTCCTTCCCTTCCGGTCAGTGTGTGCAGTTGGACCCTGCACGATTGCTGGGGCAGGAGCTGCTTCCTGGGAGCCATTGGCAGGCAGAGCTGTGCTATCCTCTCTGCATTGAGTATCTTTGGGAACTGCACAAAACAGTCACAGCCAGGGCTTTGTCTTGAGCCGCAAATCCACGGTGAAGGATTTCAGGCTTTGTTTTCAGCCAGGCCACACAATGCTGCAGAAAATGTTACAAACTGCTCACTCTGCATTTCCTCCGGCTGTTTTCCATTTTCAGCGTTCTGGCTGCATTGCTGTCTGGTAAAAGCTGCAGTAACGTCAAGAGCTGAATGATCTTCCCGACCTGAGAGAAAAAAACTGTGTGCTCCGTATGAGTTACACTGCATTCAGCAAGCTCTTGAAAGCATGAGGTGTTTAATCTCCTTTTCCATGAATTTTCATACTAATTTTAATACTCGGCAGCAAGCAGCACCACAGCAGGGGCTTGGAGCTGCTCTGCTGCAGCTCACCCTGACGTGAATGGGGAATAAGCGCGATTCTCACCCGGAGCTCGGCGAGACGAGGCGCGATGAGGTAAGCGCGGCCCTCACAGCGCCGCGGGGGGCGGGGGGGGTGGTGTGAGGTGAGGTGGGATCTCGGGGGCGGCCGGCGGTGCTGGGGGGGTTCCCGGGGAGGAGCGGCGCCGGCCCCGCCCCGCCGTGGCCCTGCGCTGCCGGCTGCGGCGCTGCAGCCGCTCGCCCGGCCCGGCCCTCGCCCTGCCCCCTCCCGCCCTCGGAGCGAGGGCGAGGAAATGACCTAAGAGGAAACCCGGGGCGGTGTCGGCGCGGCGGGTCCGGGGCGCCGCGGTTATGGCGCTGCGTTCCGCGGTCCGCCCTGCGCAGCCTCGGAGGCTGGAGGAGCAGGGGCGGCCCGGCAGGTCGGTGCGGCGGCGCCCGGTCCTCCCCCCCCCTCCCCCCCCTGCGCCCTGCCAGGAGCTCCCCGGGACCGTCCAACCCCGTTCTGTCCCGGGGCCGCTGGGCCTGAGTGAGGGTTGGGAGTCCGGCGACTTAGGAGGCGGTGTCGGGACCGGGCGACACTGGGTGCTCCGGACGGCCGCGGGTGGCCACGGCTCGGTGGTGGGAAAGGAGGCTCGCTGCTCTCCTCCCCGCCGCTGTGATGGTTCGCACCTGGCGGGGTACCAGGCCCTGGCGGGTCGGGAGTGCTCACCCCAACCACGTCCCTCCAGATCGCACTAAGATGGCTTATTACGGTGTGCTTTCGGTAGGATATTTGGAGATAACTGTGCTAAGGGCACTGCCGCCAGGCTGACAGACCAAGCGGCAAGATCTCACTCTGGTGCTGCTTTTATGCTCACGCCTTTCAGGTTGCTCTGGGCAGGGTTACTTGGCGCTGCACAAACTGGCCGTTCCGTCCCCGAGCATCCCGTGAAGCTCTCGGGGAGGCAGTGGGCGGTGACGGCGCAGACGCTGCCAGACGGGCTCAGATTTGTGCTGCCTCATTGCCCTGCCACGCTTTGGCTAGGTTTTCGCCATGGGCTGTGCTGTCAGCAGGACGTGGGCCTGCCGGTGAGCTCAGGCTGCCGTGAAGAGCGGTTTGAGTGCAGGTACACAGAGAGAGAACAGTGCAAATAGGGGACAGCTTAGATTGGAAGGGGTCTTCCTGCTGGGCACGGTGCAGGGGTGCCCAGCTGTTGTGAATCCATCTGGGAGGAAACTTTAGTGCAGTCTGGAGGTAAGTAATGGTATGCAGAGGAAAGCTGTGAGTGCTGTTGGTTTGTGGCAGCCCCAATGGGGCAGGGTCTGCCCTGGGCCTCCCTAAAAGGCACCAAGGAGGGCAGACCTGGGCCTCTTCTGTGCCAGCAAGCTTTGCCGAATGCTGTGGGTTGTTAATGTGTTGTGCCACAGCTTTGTGGGAAGGAGAGCATCCGTGGGTCAGGCTGTTTGTGATCCGTCGATGCGCCTCTAAAGGGCAACAAGCTCTTCAGCTTTAATTGTGGAAGGGACCTTTTGCACAGAGCAGTGAGCAACAGATGAGGAATTTCAAAGAGCTGGCAAAACTAATTTGTTAAATTGCCTTCTCCCTGTTTGTGCTGCAGGTCTGGTAGCCTGGCATTTTTCATCCTGCAGAATGTCTTGTGTGTGTCAGAGGAAACCCTGCCTCTGTGCCGTGTCTACCCTCTTGCCATCTTTGCTGCCTCACAAACCAGCAAAAAATTAATCTAGAGATTATTCAACACTGCAGAGAGCTGCAAAAGGATGAGATAGAAGCCGTGCTGGAATTTGGCTGAACATTTTCCAGTGTTCTGCTGTGTTCTGGGAGTTGAAGGGACCTCATTCCGTTGCAGGAGGAGAGTGTGGATTGGATTGCTTAAGTGTTGGTTTTGAATCTTCCCAGGCTTTGTGTGAAATCATCTGAATTGCTGTTTCAAAGGCACAAAAGAGTGGCTGCATGGAGTGCTCCTGCATACGTACTTCTCCTTGGTGTAACCACAGGGAAGCTTTCTGGACGAAGACAGTTATTTTGGGGGATTGATTTGGTGTGCTGTCCTTAAATCTGCAAATCAATAGACTGATTTTCACATCAGAAGAATGTAAGATGAAGCCCAAAAGTTCCTTGTCATAAGCTAGTAGGAAGCAAGACTTAAAAAAATGTGGGAATTGGTCTTTGCCCAGACTTAGGGCTGGAGCTGGATGCTGTATTAACAGGATACTTCTTATTGTCTGGAGGGCTGAGGTAGAAGTCTGGGCTCCAGGACTGGATGGGACTTGCCAGGCTAGGTGGAGGTCTGGGCTCTCTGGCCAACTAAGTCCTGTTTGCTCTTTTCACAGGGGCTGCTGCTAGCACATCTGTTCCCCTGATTCTTGCTGTTGGAGGAAGCCAGTCATGGGGGAAACAGGCAAAGAAGAGTATAAAATACAGTCGTTTGACATTGAGACTCAGAAGCTGCTGAAAACAGCACTCAAAGGTCAGCAGGTTTTTTCTAGCTTTTCTGCCACACTCAGCTTGGCTCACTGGTGTGGCTAGATACTTGGGCCCCTTCTGCTGTCACCAATTGCTAAGCGTAGAAAAGCTGTTTCATAAACGCTGTTGATACGGGACTGAATCCCTCCAGGAGGTTCTTTGTTCCCTGCCTCTTCTCTCCCACCTCTACCTCATTGTTGAATCGTGGGCTAGTTGTTCAAATCCAGGTTCTCAGAGGACCATGCTCATCATAGTGCTTTTCTCTCATCACTGGTGTCTTCTTCTCTTGTTCTCACTCAGCATCTCTTTTCAGATCTTGCCCCTCACTCTTCTCTCTGTGCCCAGTTTCTGCACCCTGTCCCCCAGTGTCTCCTGCTCACAGGTCATGTCTATTCAAAGCCTGGTGGGAATTTGCTTATCTGTCTGCCACTAGCCCAACTTCAAAGCAGTGCTGGGACTTCAGATACAGATCAACTTCTTGCCTCCCTTCATTACCATGTTTTTCTCCATCACTTTTGCATCTTTATGGCTGTGTCCAGCCTGAAAAGTCTGTGCAGTTGTTGGAGGTGGTATCTCCAAAGCAGATGGTGTGCAAGAGGGATGTGGGAGTGAGCATGAGTTTTTGTACCATATGACATAGTTGTATGGTGCTCCATGCCAACCTTGGTTGCTTCCCAGGTATCTTGGAGCAAGCAAGGCATAAGAAATATTGGATCCAGACAGTATTTCTCCTCTCTACAGACCCCAGCAATGTGGACCTGGACAAAGTGGCCAATGTTATAGTTGACCAGTCCCTCAAAGACTGTGTGTTCAGCAAAGAGGCAGGGCGCATCTGCTACACCATCATCCAGGTAAGAGATATTTGTGTCTGGACAGTAAAATGCTGCTAACCTGTGCTAGGCCAGGACATCTTCTAGCCCTGCACTCTGACTCTTCAGCTAGCATCTCCCTTCTTCCACTTGGCCCCTGCACTGGCAGGATACAGATGTGCAGCTGGTGGGTGCAGACAGCTGCAGCCTTTCTATGTCTCTGGGCATCACAGGAGGGTATCAGGATGGTCCTGCAACATCCAAATCCCTATCCCCCCTGCCCCTCTCTACCCCAGTTTCATCCCTCCATCCTGCTTTTGTGGGGTCTTAGGCAGAGAGCAAACAGGTCGGCCAGAGCATCTTCCGGAGGAGCCTGCTGAACCGGCTGCAGCAGGAGTACAAGGACAGAGAGGATTTGCGCAACCGGTCGCTGCAGGCATGGATCTGCTACGTCACGTTCATCTGCAACATCTTTGACTACCTGAAGGTAAGGAGCCAGAGCAGGAGTACCTGGCTGAAGGGTACCAGATGGGCCCAGGGCAGAAGTGTCAAACGTGTGTTACAACATCCCAGGGCCACAGCTCAGCAGAGTGGGACCAAAGCCAGTTCTCAGAATGAGGATGCTCCCAGGTTACTGCTACATACGAGCAAGTAATCAGCCTTGAAGAGGCAGAGATGGCTCTGGGGACAGTCACAAAGTCTGAGCTATTGTGTTTCATACCTGGTGTTTGAAATCCCTTCATTTAACCTGTTCTGAATATCCTAGATCAAACTAGTTGCTGTTAAGTCTAAGGGTAACTGCATTTTTTTTAGTCACTTAGGTGATCAAATAATTTCTAACCCACATAATAATGGAATTTATCTGCAAGCCTTTGCTGCAGTGTGTGCTTTAGATGCCTGCTTGGTGTGGATGTAAAAGTGATGCAATTCCTGCAGGCAGGAAGAATGCTGATACAAGAAGCGTATTTCCCATAACTACCTGTTTACATTTAAAAATAGATGTTTCCTCATCGCTTGTTGAGTTTCTGTGGCTGTTGGAGAGTCAAAAGTCTGGTTTTCTATGTAAATAACACCATTACTGCATTTGGCAGCAGTTTTTTTCCCTTCTTTGAAATGCAGCAAGAGAAGAATTATCTAAAATAGCCGAAGAGACTCTTCCCCTTCTGCCACCAAGCTGACAATAGCTCCTGCCTCTTTACAGGTGAACAACATGCCCATGATGGCTTTGGTGAACCCTGTTTACGACTGTCTGTTCCGACTAGCACAGCGTGATAGCCTGCAGAAGGAAGAAGAGGTGAGGAGGGTTGGTCATGTACCCTTTGTTCAGTTAAGGACAAGCAAAAAGCACAGCTCTGGGGGGTGAAGAGAGCTTTACGGCCAGGCAGGAGCCTTCCTCCCCATTACGTGCTGGAAGGAAACCTACTGGACAAGAGGGCTTGCACTGCAGAAGGAAGCAGGATGGAGGTGCTAATTGTGGCTCCTTTGCCCATGCTACACATCCTTCTCTTGCATAGCATTTTTTTCCCTGTGGCTATGTCATTACTGGCTGCACACTGCTGCAGAGACCCAGCAGCACAGCCAATCCTTGAGATAAGGGATGTCTAGCATTCTGCAAGTTCATCTCCCGTCATACAAGAAAAACGTAACTACTGTCTCTTATTTTCACAGAAAGCAGCTGCTTTTCTGGCAGCCCCAGTTGCTGGACATCTGGAAAAGCAGCTGTCAGACTGATCTACTGGGGCACTGCAGCCATGGGAGGTGATGGCAGATACTGCAGTGGCTGCATGCCTACAGAGTTTCTGTGTGTGTCCTGCAGGTCTCAGTGACATGCACAATGTTTTGTGTAGCTGCTACTCATCCGTCTGGGCCTGCAGAGCTGATGCTGTGCCAAATGCCAGCAGGCTCCAGGCTCTTCTGGAATTGTAGTTTTATATGTGTCTGGTCAGCATATAAAGGCGCAGAAACATACTCAGGGCATGTTTGAGCTGCCCATGGATTACTGTAAAGTGTATGAGCCCTTGGATGGGGCCCTTTGTTTTTTTTTTCCTCAGCACAAATCTCCCATCCCTGTGATTCACTGACTTACCCCTCCTATCCAAAGATTCAGTCTGTGCCCATTTCCTGTACATCTCCTGACTTTCTAGGATTTCTAGAAAGTGTTCCACCTATTTCCCTCTGTTCTTACTCCAGCTTCTGCCTTCAGTCTTGCCAACTCGTTCTGCATCCTGCAGAAAGGTAAAACTGTTAATGGTTCATTTTTCTGGCAATTTTGCTCACAAGGCAGGGGATTTCAGGATGTGTTTTCCCAGCACTTTCCTGACATTCAGCCTTCTGGATCACAGCAACTTGGAACAGAACTGTCACCTCTTGAAAATTCAGAGCAGAAGGAGCAGCATGAGTTGATCCAAAAGTGACTGATGGGGCCTCCAGTGATACACCAAAGTTCTTAATTCCTTTGTACTCAACCATCTCCTTCTCTTCCTTCTGAAGGTGGACTGCTTGGTCCTACAGCTCCACCGTATTGGTGAACAGCTGGAGAAGATGAACTCCCAGCGGATGGATGAGCTCTTCTCACTCCTTCGAGATGGCTTCCTTTTACAGGAGGGGCTCAGCTCCCTGTCACAGCTCCTGCTGCTGGAGATCATTGAGTTTCGGGCTGCTGACTGGAAGATGACAGACGCTGCCCAGAAATATTATTATAGCGAAGTGACAGATTAAGCCCTCTACAGCAGAGGTGGAGAGATGTCCACAGCACTTTCACCAGCAAGCTTCATACCAAGTTTGAATTTCTTTTCTTTTTTTAAGCACTTCTTGTAAATAGGATTTATCCTGGCTAAAGCCTCTGGGTATTTAACTGTCATCTTATCAGTCTGTGACCGGTGCTAGCCTGATTTTGGATATTTAGGCAGGGGGGCACACTGAAACCAGCAAGTTCTTCCACTCATTTTGTTTAATGATGGGCTGCTGCCAGCAGAAGGCAAGGAAGGCTTAAACCAGCATTTTATACAAGTATTAAGGAAAGCTGAGAGCATGGTGGTTGAGCCAAGAGCCAACACTGCTGAGGGAGGCAAAGGAGAAATGTTTCACAGCTCACAGTCCCAGACCAGGTTGTTTAGGAAAAGTTACAGAAAATACTGTGGTCAGATACATCACAAATAGCTCACCAAATTGCTGCTTTCCACTGATTACTTCCAGCAGACTGGCAGTATCTGCATAGGTGTATGACTGTGGGTCGTTAGTTACCAATATCTGCTGGCAGTCTTCAGCAGGATACGGGTTCTCGAGCACATGTAGCTAGAAGCAAGTTTTTTTTATATGTTTTATACAGTAACTGTTCTGGGTCTTTTCAAAATCTATTAAGGTTCAAGTATGGTATGTTTGTATATGGTATGAGAATAAGAATGGGGAAGGAAGAAAGAAAACAAAATAGTCTATTGGGTGTCTTTTGTAATAAAAGTTTTCCACTAACGTGTGCCCTGCTTTCTCTCTGAGCATCTGCTGAGATGTAAGCAATACTAAAAAGTTGGTCCTGACTGAGGCAAGAAGGTTGTGATGTTAATTGTTTCTTCCCAAATAGAATGACAGAGGGGGTTCATGCAACCAGAGAAGCTGGAAAGAACAGTGTGATATTGAAGCAACAGACAAAGGTTTGGAATCAAGAAACCTTCTCCATAAAGCATTGGTATTATTTTTTTTCTGTTAACATCTCCCTGACATCCATGCAATGTTGCTGATGAGCAGAACTGAAAGTCAAGGCTAGTTATGGTGTGGGGAAAAAACCCTCCAGATCTGCTCTTTCCTACTTATGCAGCCAGAAAGAGAAAAATGTCGCTGCAAGAGCAGAGATTTAAAAGTCTCTAGGAAACACATTAAGTAGAATATTTTGTACAGCGTTGCATCTAAAGCTTGTCTCCACAGGAAAGTGATTACGAAAAACTAGCATATCTGTGCAGAGATCAGTAACTACTTCAGATTCCCCCTTTTCCCATCCAGATAAGCACAAAGCAAATGAACTGTGTGGGGACTAGAGAAACTTTCCTTGGCTTAGTTCAGAAGCTGTCCAGAAGGGATTTTCCACCTTTCCCTCTAATCCCCAGCTTCTCTCAACCAGGTGGCCTTGGGACTCTGCTCCCCAGGCCTTGAGAGCAGTGACAGAGCTCTGCAGTGTGTGCACCCCGTGCGGCAGCCCTACCACCAGCGGAAGTGGGCATAAGCCCGGTTGGCCTCTGCCATCTTGTGTAGCACATGCTTCTTCTTGATGATGGGTCCTTCGTTGTTGAAGGCCTGGATCAGCTCCTCGGAGAGCTTCTCAGGCATCAGCGTCCGGCGGTGCTTGTTCTCCCTGCACTCAGTGATTAACCACTTCATGGCCAAGAAGCGCTTCCGGTTGTCCTTCAAAGGCACCGGGACCTGGGACACATTTAAACCACAACAGTTACTGTACAGAGAGCGACAGCAGCCTGCACTGTTACCTTTGATCTTTTCTGCTACGGTGACCCAAGTCAGAGCTTTGGAGCTTCTACTCAAGTGCCATGATGTAGCAAAGAGGGTGGGACCGCTAGCGCTAGTACTGCCAATTCTTTTGCTGCCTTCCTCTGATCTCTGACTCCTTAGGCAATGTTTGCTGCATATCTGTCTTAGTTCCACTGAAATCAGTTTTTCTCAAAGTTTTCACTATGTTTGGCATTAAAAGAAAAACAAAACTGATAACCCACCATTGTTTATACTTATTGCTGGGCAGTTCCAAGGACATTCCTGCTCCTCAGCTTCTTGTATTGCTCTGCCAGCAAGGAGACTGGGAAGAGACAGGCCCAGGGCAGCTGATCCAAACTGAATAAAGAGGTATTCCATACCATATGACATCATGCAAATATAAGGGAGCAGTTAGCTGGGCAGAGGCTGCTGCTTGGGGACTGGCTGGGCATTGGCTGTTGGGTGGTGAGCAATTGCTTTTGTGTATCCCTTGTTTTTGTCTATGTATATACATATATACATATATGTATATGTATGTATGTATAAATACTGTTATTTTCTTTCACTTTTTTTTTCTTAGTAAATAGTCTTCATCTCAATCCACAAATTCCACTGCATTTTGTCCTAATTCTATCCCCAATCTCACTGGGGTGGGAAGGGGGGGGGGGGGGGGGGGGGGGGGTAAGTGAATCATTGTGTAGTACTTAGCTATCTGCTGGGTTAAATCACAACAATATCCTACTTCTTATCTATTCAGAGAAACCGACTAATGCCTCTAAGGGAATCACAGAATGGCTAGAGTTGGAAGGGACCTCGAGGATCATGGAACTCCAACCCTCCTGCCACATGCAGAGACACCAACCTCTCCCTTTAATACTAGACCAGGCTGCCCAGGGTCCCATCCAATCTGGCCTTGAACACCTCCAGGGACAGGGCATCCACAATCTCTCTGGGCAGCTGTTCCAGCACCTCACCACTCTCATAGCAAAGAACCTCCCCCTGACATCCAACCTAAATCTTCCCTCCCTCCACTTAAAACCCATTTCCCCTTGTCCTGCTGTTATCTACCCTTTCAAAGAGTTGATTCCCTTCCTGTTTCTAGGCTCCCTTTAGGTACTGAAAGGCTGCAATGACGTCTTTTCTCCCGACTGAACAAGCCCAGCTCCCTCAGTCTGTCTTCATCAGAAATTACCATGCTCACAGGCTAGGGGTGTAATCCTGGATAGGTGTTGTTTTAATCCAGATTGCAAACTGCTTTTCTTCCTGGGGAAGAGGAATGGCTGAGCTGAAGGGGTAGCAACCAACACATTTGCTTCCCTAACTAATTCTCCCCTGACCAGATGTGCTCAAGACCCCCTCATATCACCTGGTAGGTTTTGCCACCTCTTGTGATGTTGCTGAGTCCAATGATAGGCTGGCAGTTTTTCAGAGCCTGGTGGAAAATGACATAAGGGTTGCATTCAACTGTCTCCTTCTCATCATCTGGAGCTCTGTGGTACTTTTCCAGTTGCTTCCTCTTAATGTTCTCTAAAGTCTTGAGATAAAGTCAAGAAAGGAGATAGGCAGAGCAGATAGATTATCCCATGGAATTATACCACTTTTTTAAGAATTCCATATACAATTGAACCTACAGCTGGTTTTTTAGTCCTACAGGTAACAGGCCCATCAGGGATTCTCTTACTCAGATAATTTTACTTCACTTTCTTCCAGATTCTCAGTATCTTCCTTAGACATTGCATTTGAGGTGAGGAGGTCAAGTAGCATGACATGGGACAGGTGCCAAGGGAGGGATGGGAAAAAGCAGAGACAGCAATATGGATCTGTGTGCGTGAAGCATCTTCTCCTCCAAAGCCTGGTGTTCAGGATCCCACAGCCTATGTAATTAGCAGTTTGGGCAACACATATCCCCATTTTAAGAGCTGGAACAACACCAGCTAATACCAATTATTGTAGGTCAGAGCAGGGGTTGAAAATGTGTCATACAAGTGACACATTTGTGGGCCTTCATTGGAAAGCATACAGAATATAAGGCATTAAGAGTTAGAAGGAAGAAGCATGAGCACTCACCTGAGCCATGAGGCTTCTGGCCAGCACTTTATTTCCATCCTTCATCATCATATTGGTGAATTTACTGTGAACACAAAAGCAATCTGATTTAAATTCTCAGCTCATCACTTGCAAAATAAGTGTCCCCACCCTTGCGTTTTTCACATGCTTAAGTCTGGGCGCTACTAGATCTGCTTAAACTATCTCTAATCACTACCAGTTAATAGACTGGCTTTGTGGGAAAAGATTAACTCAAATAAAGAGATTGTGCTGTTACAGAAGGCAACGTGCAGCACAGCAAGAAAAGGCCAAGAAGGATAGTCCAGCTCCCAGGTATCTGGCTCCATAGGACCTAGTTTAACAGAGATGGTGCTTCCTCTGACCTGATCATAGGGTCGCTGAAAACAGAGCTGGAGATACTAGGAGGAGCTGCTTTTATGGGATGAACAGCCTTAAGCTCTTGCTTTTCCTTTTCCTCTTCGGACAGCTCATTAAAAGGTTTCTGATACAATTCTTTGTTCACTTCTGGCTCTAGGAAGCTGGGGTTGTAGCGACTCCATCTCACCTGTGCCAACCTGCAAAGACCAAGAAGGAAGGTTGTAAATCAACACCTGGTATGTCTCAGATGGGAGCAGGACAGCCATGAGAACACATCTTGGAAATCCCTATTAAATCATAGAATCACAAGGTTGGAAACAACCTACAAGATCATCTAGTCCAACCGTCTCCTTATCACCACTGCCACCACCAGCAACTAAACCACATCACACAGCACGTCCTCCAGACACCTCTTGAACACTGCCAGGGACAGCGACTCCACCACCTCTCTGGGCAGCCATTCCAGTGCCTGACCACTCTCTGAGAGAAAAAGTTCTTCCTTACGTCTAATCTAAACCTCCTCTGATACAACTTGTGGCCATTACCCCATGTCCTGCTTATAGTCTGGGAGAAGAGGCCAAATCCCTCTTCACCACAACCTCCCTTCAGGAGGTTGTAGAGTGCAGTGAGGTCTCCCCTGAACCTCCTCTGCTCCAGACTGAACAATCCCAGCTCCCTCAGCCGCTCCTCGTAAGACTTGTGCTCCAGACCCCTCACCAGTTTTGCTGCCCTTCTCTGGACACGCTCCAGGACAACATCTTTCCTGTAGCGAGGGGCCCAAAACTGAACACAGTACTCGAGGTGCAGCCTCACCAGTGCTGAGTACAGGGGATGATCACTTCCCTGCTCCTGCTGGCCACACTATTTCTAATGCAGGCCAGGATACCATTGGCCCTCTTGGCCACACTGTCGGCTCATGTTCAGCCGAGCATCAACCAACACCCCCAGGTCCCTTTCCTTTTCACAGTCATCCAGCCACTCATCCCCAGTCCTACAACGCTGCATGGGGTTGCTGTGCCCAAAGTGCAGGACCCAACACTTGGCCTTGTTGAACCTCATCCCATTCACCTCAGCCCAGCGGTCCAGCCTGTCTAAATCCCTCTGAAGGGCCTCCCTGCCCTCAGGAAGATCGACACCACCTCCCAGCTTGGTGTCATCTGCAAATTTACTGAGGGTACACTTAATCCCCTCATCTAGGTCATCCATAAAGATATTAAGTAAGATGGGCCCCAGTACCGACCCCTGGGGGACACCAGTTGAAACGGGTCGCCAGCTGGAATTCACTCCATTCACCACGACCCGCTAGACACAGCCTTCTAGCCAGTTCCTTACCCATAGAAGTGTATATCTGTTCAGACCACGGGCAGCCAGTTCCCCCAGAAGAAGCCTATGAGGGATGTGTCAAAGGCTTTGCTGAAGTCTAGGAAGATGTATTATCGATGGATATTAAGATATTATAATCACAAAATAAACAAGAGAGTTAGGCGAAGTAGACTATGATAACAAAAGAGAATAAATGGAAGGCTTATGCTGGGCCCCTTATGCTGGGCTCACCCACAAAACACCAGCAGAGGTGATCTCCAGACGAGATCCTTCTCCACTGGTAGCCAGCTCTTCAATAGGTCTAGGAGGGGTGCAGCCAGGCTCCACCCCGTCCGGCAGCACAGCTGAATTGCCTTCACCTGTGCTCCTGTGGCTGATTCATGGCTCACCTCAGGTGATCAATAAGAGGTTCAGGCCATGACTCAGCAGTTCCCATACACAAGACTACATCAACAGCCCTTCCCTCATCTACCAGACTGGTCACCCAGTCACAGAAGGAGATGAGGTTGGTCAAGCACGACCTGCCTTTCACGAACCTGTGCTGGCTGGGCCTGATGCCCTGGACACAGTGCACATGCCATGCAATCTCATCCAAGATGATTTGCTCCATAACCTTCCCTGGTAACGAGGTCAGGGTAACAGGCCTGTAGTTCCCCAGATCCTCCTTATGGCCCTTCTTGAAGATGGGAGTCACATCAGCAAGCCTCCAATCCTCTGGGACCTCACCAGTTAACCAGGAGCTTTGATAGATGGCTGAGAGGGGCTCAGCAATCACCCCTGCCAGCTCCCTCAGCACCCGAGGGTGTAGTCCATCCATCCAGTCCCATGGACTTGTGACAGTCCAGACGGAGGAGGAGCTCTCTGACTGCCTCCACCGGAATTGCTGGGGGCATCTTCTGAGCAGTGTCCCAGACTTCCAGATCGGGGCATAAAAAGCCCAGAGGATAACTGATCTGGCTATTAAAGGCAGATGTAAAGAAGGAATTGAGAACCTCAGCCCTCTCCTTGTCCTCAGTGACCACATTCCCTGCTGCATCAAGTATAGGATGAGAATTATCTTTGGTTCTTCTTTTACAATTGGTATATTTATAAAAGGATTTTTTATTGTCTTTTACTGCAGAGGCCAACCTGAGCTCAAGTTGGGCTTTCGCGTTCCTAACCTCCTCCCTGCATACCTTAGCTACTTCTTTGTAATCTCCCCAAGTAGCCTGCCTCCACCTTCATCACTTATTCACTCGCAACAGCAGAGCTGTAGACACTAATGTACAAGGGCAACACTGCGGCTGCAAAACAATCCCTGCACCACAAACACAGCAAACTGAATAGGAGCCAAGCACTGCAGCTCAGGAAGCTGCATGCTGACAATCACTGAGCTGAACACTGGAACAAATCAGTGCAACAAAAGCAAAGTGCAGTGAACCTATCAGGTCAGCACTGCTCTGCAACAATGGCTGTACCTCACTCCCACTGGAGAGAAAAGTGCTGAGGGCTCACAGGCGGCAGCTGCAACATGTTGGGGTCCAGATAGTTTGCATAAATACATCAGTGCTAGTGGATTGGGGGGAGGAAGGGGATGAAGAATATTAGAACAGAAAAGCAGTGCAGAGGTACCTATGCCCTGACACAGCTGCACAGTAATCACAGGATCATTAAGGCTGGAAAAAGACCACTAAGATCAGTAAGTCCAACCCCAACCCATCCCACCATCATCCAAAATTAGTAACCATGTCCCTCAGTACAACATCTCAACGTTTCTTGAATGTTCTTGAACCCTCCAGGGACGGTGACTCCCCCACTCCCTGGGCAGCCCATTCCAGCACCTGAGCACTCCCTCACAGAAGTATTTCCTAACGTCCAACGTGAACCTGGCACAACGTGAGGCCGTTCCCTCATTCCCTCCCGTCCTACCGCTGCTACGTGGGAGAAGAGGCTGAATCCCACCTCACCACAACCTCCCTGCAGGCACTTGTACAGTGCGATAAGGTCATCCCCGAACCTCCTCCTCTTCACACTAAACGATCCCAGCTCCCTCAGCATCCCTCCACAGGATTTCTGTTTCAGACCCTTCTCAGGTCCTTCTCTGGATGCGCTCCAGGACCTCAATGTCTTTCTTGTAGGGGCCCAAAACTGAGAGCAGTACTCGAGATGCGGCCTCGTCAGTGCTGAGCACGTAGGGATGATCGCCTCCCTGCTGCTGCTGGCTGTGCTACTTCTGATACAAGCCACGAAGCAACCTGGGCACCCTGCTGGTCCGTGTTCAGCCGGCCGTCAGCTCCCACCCCGCAGCCCTCCTGCGGGCAGCCCCACGCGTCACACTGCTGATACCGATGTTACCGCAGCGTGCGTCGCTCCCTGCTCGGCCGCACTCACCGAGGCAGCCATGCCCGCAGACTCGGGCGCAGCCCCACCGCCGTGGGCGCCGCCATCTTGTGGTGCGCGCAGGACCGGGGACGGAGGCGACCCGGCCGCGCCTGCAGGAAAGAAAAAGAAACCGCTCCAAAAATTCAGCTCAAAAAGAACATGAACCCCGTGGCAGTGCGGGACGTTTCCTCCCGGTGCTGCGGGCGGCAGCGGGATTCGAACACCGGAAGTTCGGAGTTACCTCACGGCACCGAACCCCTCCTGACGCAGAAGCAAAACGACGGCGGCCCGGGGGGAAGCGCGCGCTCGGCTCTCGCGCAGGCGGGGCGGGGCGGCATCATGGCGGAGGCGGAAGGGGAGAGCTTGGAGTCGTGGCTCAGTGAGTAGCGCGGGCTCGAGCCCCTCCAGCCCCTCTTTTTTCCACCCTCTCCCTCTCAGCCCCATCCTCGTCGCTTCTGGTGCCTTTACTCGGAGGCCGATTCCCGTCTTCCCCTGCTTTCGCCTCCCCCCCGCACGGGTCTGTCAGGCCGATTCACCCCCGGGCAGAGCTGCGGAGGATCCCCTGTAAATTGCGCTCCTGCGCTGTACGGACGTGTTTCCGTGCGGCCGGGCCGCGCTCTGTGCCCGGCACCGCTGGGGGGGGGGTGGGGGAGGAGCTGTGAATGCCGTTATGCCCATTGGAAGGCTGCAGACTGCAGTATTTAAAAATCCGTTGTTAGGGAAAATGATTTTGTAACGACGTCGCGCTGTGACATTGTGGGGTCCCGCGTAGGTCGGTCGGTCGGTCGGGGTTTGTGTTGCAGGTGTTCCTAGCGCAGGGACTGGCGCTGCTGGACGCGGCGCGCCGTCCTTTGCCGATGCCCGCAGTGACGGCGCCGGCTGGGAGCCCTGCAGGCAGCGGGGCTGCGACTGCCGCGGGATGGGGCGGTGGTTAGGCTCAGTGGTCTTAATGATCATGTGTTTCCCCTAAGTGCTTCAGAATATAAAAGTTGTTGTGCTTCTTCGTTCTGTTAAGATCAAATAATTCTTGTTCCTTTTTGGTTCGTTTATATGAGATTTAATTCAATGCACGGTGTTATCGTTGCTGACAGCAGTTATCGGCTACAGGATGTTTTCAGCTCTCAGTTCTCGTTTTAGCTCAACCCCGTCTGTCCCCTCGTTGTTCCACTCCTTCTCTGAGCTCCCACAGTTTGTTAATATCTCTTTTTTTAATTGTAGCCAGTGAGACACTTGAAGAAATGCCCACATCTCTTCCCTTTAATCTTCCTCTGAGCAGAACTGACTCACCAAATTCAGTATGTGTATGGAAATATCTGTAATAGGAAGGATATTTTGGATTGTGCAGCCTGGAAGGCTCTTTGGCTGCTTTTTGTTTTTATTTTTAGTTGTGGAAGTTGAGAGAGAGAATAACATCCTGCTTGCATGGTCAGTGAAGCTCTGTCACTGGAGAACATGCTGAGGAGCAGCACTGCAAAGCAATTCCTCGCTGCCAGCACTGTTGCCTGCTTCTGTTTCAGTAACCCATGGTGTTAAATGCTTGAGCATTGATCTCTCATCTAAGATGAAACATTTATGTCTGGTCACTGCTACCATGATTTGTTCTGGTGTGATCGTACAGCTCCTCCCACAGTGAGGGAGCACAGATCACTTGTAAATAAATTACCAAAGCAGCCATGTAGATGAGGAGGGCAGGGTGCAGATGCTGTGCATTTGAGTGCTCTCACCGGGCCTTCTGAGGTTATTTTTTTTTGGAACTAACGGTAGGATGTACTGTGTGTCACACTAAACTTGAGGGGCATGTGCACCTGCTGTGCCCTTTTTACAAAGGCAGGGCAAAAGCTGCTTGGCAGCATGGCAGCTTCCCACTCACAGGAAGATGCCAAATGCAGTAAAAATGCTATTCAGCCTTCCAGCTGCCCTGTCTTTCTCATGGGGTGGAGGCACAGAGCCATGAAGTAACATCACCCTTGTGTTCTAGTGCTGCGCTTTGGTCTGCGATTATCTTGCATCTTCATCTTCTCTCTCATTTCAGGCAGCTGGGGTGAGTGAAGGTGATCCTTCCTGTTCTATTCTTGCCTGCAGGCTCTTTCCTTGTGCTTAGTTGAAATAAAAGAGGTTAGAAAACAGCATTGGTTGTGTGAGCCCAGCTTTGACTTGAGTGCTGCCTGTTCTGCTTCTTCCTAAAAGAAACTTACTGTATCACATTCCTGTCAGGCAATGCAGGTATATAATAGATGCAGATGGATAACATATTCCAATTTTCTTTATTTCTTTTTCTTTTTTTTTTTTCTTCTTGTATTGCCATGGGCCTAGGTTTTAAGTTTTCCACTAAAAATAGAGGATTTTAGATTATCTTTTCATTAATGTAATGCATCTTCATGTGTGGACATGCTGAAAAGGGTAAGCAAAGAAAACTGGCTCGCCTGGGATGCTCTCAGCACTGAAGAGGCCACATCTCGAGTACTGCGCTCAGTTTTGGACCCCTCACTACAAGAAAGACATTGACCCAACCAAGAGGCATGCTTCTTTCATCTCTGCCTGCAGAGCAGCAGAACTACTTTAGAACACAATGCTATTTGATTTGCATGAAAATATTTAAGCTTGTTGCGAGGCTCTGTATTCCTGATGCTTGCAGAGCGCTCTGCAGCTATGAGTGTAGTAATAAGGTTTAAGTGTCACATGTTTCAAACAATTGCCTGTATTTTATCCTGTGCTCTATACTATTTGGCCAAGTAATGCATTCTCTTCTGTATCTATTTGCATTGTATTCAAATTTTGAGAAGTGCTTTTTAAACATCAGCCATTAGGTAGCCCAGTGCATTGTTTTTCTTACAGGGAAGAAAGATCTGTGTCTAGTAATCTCATCTGGAAAATCAGATTAATGTGGGAGTCTTGTCTGCTGTAAATTCATTGGTCTGTCGGAGCCAAGTAAAACTCATGGAGAAAATGCTTTCATAACAAAAAATGTGCTGATAGCCTCGGGTTTCTGCAGCCAGTGCGATATGAGGGATGCTGGTGTTTGAGGAAGGATCTGTCAGTAACATGTCTCACAGTGCAGCATCTCTCTGGGCATCCAGGGTTTAAATTCCCTATCAGTTGCAGGCTGTGATGTTCATTACTGCAAGAACAACTCAGTGAATAATAATAAATTTAAATTCATTGTTCCCAGGAGAAATGCTGAGGCATCTAACAGATCACTGATGCTCTAAAACAAGTGTCTGAGCTAAATGACTGATACTAAACATCTGATCTGCCAGCTCTTGCTGCTACAAAGCTCCCAGGAAATACAGAAACAATTTCCCATATAAAAAAATCAAAGAGTTTAGCCTCTAAAGAGTTTAATGTTATAACCAAATAACATTTCGGGCAGAGGGAAGTTTTATAAGCACAAACATTTTCTTTTATACTCTCATTCACAATACGGAAATTGTGTGTTTCAAAGTATTTCATGTTTGGGATCTTTTTGGAAATCTGATTTTCGATGGTTGTTTGGGTGCCTCAGTTTGGATGTGTCGTTTCTCCTGAATGGAAGTAGCATATGTGAACTTTCAGTCTTCATTTTATAGTTGGTAACAAATGTCAAAGGCTTTTCTCTAGAAAGTGCATGACCTTTTACGCTGTTTCTTTTTTCTTGAGCTGTAACATCTTCTCTTTCCCTTGCCAAAGATAAAGCGACTAACCCATCTAACAGGCAAGAAGACTGGGAATATATCATTGGATTCTGTGACCAGATCAACAAAGAGCTTGAAGGGTGAGTGTGAGTCCTCTTTAGACTCAGTAATTAAACATATGCAATTTAGAACATGTCATTTGATCATCGGAGTTTCATATTGGCCTTCCTATATATACTGATATTGCAAAGGAGATTGGAGTCAAAAGAAAAAACGTGCTGCAAAGTTTGCATTTTCTTATGTGAAGGGCAGCGTGGTTTACGTGCAAACTGAGCACTAGAAAAAGTGAATCCCGAATCTGCCTTTTGTCAGCCTCTGCTGCTACAGGGTTCTCATCCAGCCAAACTCGTTCCTAGTTTGCAGTCTGTAAAATGGGGTTATGACTCCTAGTGCTTCACATCATTGAAATCTGTATGGGACTTAACTGAGGAAACCTGGGTCACAGCATTCCTGTGAGCTAAGGAAGATGTTTTCTTCAGGAAAAAGGAAATTAATGCACTGAGTAATTATGTGGTTTCCTGGGCTTGGACACTGTACTTGGGTGTTGTTTGGCCCATCCCATGGAGGAATCAATCTGGAATTCGGACTACCAGTCCTACTTCCTTTTATGCATGCAAACAACCAGGCTTACAGAGATGCCCTGAAGATTTTTTTGTTAGCCTGAAAGTACTGGGTGACATTTATTTTAATCATATGAAAAGCCTCGCATTTAAACAGCAGTATTTGTGAAAGCCTGAAAATCCCTTGCTGTGTTTGCCTGCTTTGTTTGTAATGAGCACTTGCCTTGTTTCAGGCCGCAGATAGCTGTAAGACTCCTGGCTCATAAGATCCAGTCGCCGCAGGAATGGGAGGCAGTCCAAGCTTTGACAGTAGGTATTCCTTGCCACCTCTCTCCAATCCAGTTACACATCATTTGGCGTCTTCCATAGAGAGTATGAAAGGAGCACAGTGTGTGTTAGTGATGCCATCTGGGGCTAATTCTGGGGCTAGATTCCCTTCTTCTCTGCTGGCAGGGAGCATGCTTGCCAAACTGAAGTGTCCATATTAGTCAGTAGCGACAGACAAGACTTTGTATGTTTCAGCTGCTTTCTTTTGTTATTCTCAGGTAAGACTTGTGTTTCTTGTTGTGAACTCTAATAGGGAGGTAATTGACTCATAAATACGTTGCTGGGAGTGGGAGAGTTGCTGCAGCCCTTGATGTGTCACCTAAAGATTGGGGGTCCATGCCTGTAGGCCACTGATGGGGTCCTTCAGTTCCCCTATAAGCAGAACACGTGTGCTGTTACTGTAGAGTTTTTGTGTTTGCTTCAGCTCTTGTTTCTGTTACTTGAATGCAGGTGCTGGAAGCCTGTATGAAAAATTGTGGGAGAAGATTTCATAATGAAGTAGGAAAGTTTCGCTTTTTGAATGAATTAATAAAAGTTGTGTCTCCAAAGGTTAGTCCCTGTGCCTTGCTGCTGTGTTTAGGTATTGTCTGGCCTTCATGAGCAACAGGCAACCTCCAGAATGTTTCTATCTGCCTCATTGCATTCACTAGTGTATATTCAACGAGGATTTGTTTGCTAATTTTTATGTGTGCTCTTCTTATTGCTTTTCTCAGTAATCTGTGCTTATTTACTATTAATGTATAACTCTTGTACTGTTATGAAAGTCCTTGTGTTATATGAAGCATTGAGCAGTCAACTGCTTGGTGATTTTTTCCTTGTTTTCTTTGTTTAATTTTATATTTCTAGGACAGGGAGGGATCACCCCAACATCAGTGATGCAGGAGTTAGAGCATGAGATTTGGCATCAACCTCAGAGTTGTAATCTCACTTTACTGACAGTTTGTCATGCAGAGTTCCAAGGCAATCCTTCAGTATCCACGATTGGTTTAAAGTGGCAAAAGATAGATGGAGACACCCCAAGGCATAGTTAATGCAGTGAAGTATTGCAAAATTCTTTCCCAATGAAGACAGTGGGGAAGGTGCAGTATCTGCATTTGAAAATTTTTGAATAGCAAAATTTTGAAACTAACAGAATATCTGTTCTTTCTTTTATGAAGATCACAAATCACAAAGACTTTGTTCACTGTTACTTCAGAAAAATTAGAGAAACATTTTTTCATCCCAATATGGTGTCTTAGATCTTTGGTTGCATACTTCAGTGTGTATCACTGAACTCCCCCTGTTGTCTGTGTTTGGGCTTTCTCCTTAAAAAGAAACTAAGAATGTGGAGTGTCTTCATCTTTTTCTCACTCTTAGTATCTAGGAGATCGGGTCTCAGAGAAAGTGAAGACGAAAGTCATTGAATTGCTGTATAGCTGGACAGTGGCACTACCAGAAGAATATAAAATCAAAGATGCCTACTACATGCTGAAGCGACAAGGTAGGAGGTCAGCTGCTCATTCATGTGTTCTTTCTAGCCTGTGCCTGTATGCAGGAGTGGCACAGTACATAAAAACTTCTGATGATATGCGCAGACAGAGGGGACATGGAACAAGGGAAGAATTCCCTGAAACACTGAGAAAGCTACTCACTGACTTTGGGGAATGGCCTTTTATTTTTATTTAATTTTCACCTAGGTTAGTGAAACACCTTGCAGATGCTTTTGTTTGGATTTGTAGGGGTCTCCATGCCCTTCCTCCCACCTCTGTCCTGGAACTGCTCTTTAAATGATTTAAGGCCAGTTTGAAGAGAAATAAGATCATTTCTGTAGCTTTTTGTGTTCTTTTAACCATATTGCTTTACAATCGTGCCTTTAATCCAATAGAAATTTATTGTGTAGGCAAAGTGGAAGAAGCTTAATTGAGGAACACATGGCTTCAAAAAACAGATAAAATTGTTCTAGGGAAACTTCTGGGAGTAGAGCACAAATCTCAGTGTTGGCAAGGGGACAAGCAGAAAGCTTGGCTCTTCTACCACTCATGGTTCTAATGGTTAGGAGTCTGCTCATCACCCCAGCTTGCAATGCTGTCTGTGTTCCTGCTCAGCACAGCTCAATTATAGAAAAAAGTGTAGTGCCCTCGAGTCTGCACAAAGCTAGGTTGTCTGGGACTTTGCAGAGTGGCTCAGCAGCTGATGTGAAAGAGGAAAAGACGAATAGCAGAGAACTATTGATTATACTGGCTTAGAACAGTATGAAGATGGCAAAACAGTTGCTGGGGTTTTGGCCTTTATCAAAGAAAATGTTCTTTGTTTTTTTCTAGCTAGTGTGCTCACTGATTTTTGATGCTGTGTTGTGTGTTGGAGTTGTGCGGTAGCATCAATGGGCAGTTTGGCTGCTTGCTCACTTTGACAGCAGCCCGTGAATAAAAGGGTGCACTGCCTGGCCTGACTGCAGTGCAAATCATTGTGGGTTCCTCTCTGCTTTCAGGGATTGTAATGTTTGATCCTGTGATTCCTGTGGACAAAATCCTGATTCCTTCTCCACCACCTCGTCCCAAAAACCCTGTGTTTGATGATGAAGAGAAATCCAAGGTATAGGGAAGACTTGTGTTGTGACCACTAACAAAAAGTAGTTACTTAATGTATGTTTAGAATAAGGAAGAAAAGTACATTAATTCAGCTTTTATTTTGGGGGACGTGTTCTGTACTTTCAAAGAATTCATTGGTTTGAACACGTCTGCTTTGTCTATCCATCCTAAGACCTGTCACGGTTATGTAGTAATTTGTTGTTAAAGTGCCATCCTGCTGTAATGCTAGCAGGCAAACAATGTTTCACAAACAGGGCCAAAAATCATGTATAGGAGAAATAATTGTCTAATGTCAAGTCTCTTGAGATGTGGCAGCATGTATGTCCTCTTCAAAAGGAAGAATGTAGCAACTTGTGTAAAACAGTAAACCCTTATGTGACTCCTGCTGAAGTCACTGACTGTGAAGGCAGTGTGAACTGTGTATCTTTACTGTGAATTGTTACCTTAATTTCTTCTTGCATCTTCCCTTTGCCAGTCTTTGTTTCCCACATGTCCCCTTCTTATCTTACAGCTTCTAGCCAAACTACTGAAAAGCAAAAATCCGGACGATTTACAAGAGGCCAACAAGCTTATTAAATCCATGGTAAAAGAGGTAAGAAAGTCCTGTAGAATTGAACCGGGTTAGTGGTGTTCTTTGCAATTCTTAAAACGTTATTCGAAATTGTTGGAGAGCTTCAGCATCGTGTGAATGGCAGATATTTGTTTTCTCGGGTTTCAGAAGCATTGTGTCCATTCCATAGATAACTGAATGAGACTGGCTATTAGCGACATCCAACCTCCTATTGTTTTCTTAAAAGCTCTAAGACTACTAACTTGCAGGTAGTCCAGGTCATTAGTGGCGTAAAAGGGTGCCATCTGATGATTTAACAGCACTGTGTGAAACAAATGCTTAGGTAACTTTGCCCTTAGCTCACTGCTGCGTGGTGTTTGTAAAACAGAAAAGTCTGCAGTTGATGCACCTGATGGGACAGGGCAAAAAGGTGCCAGAATTGAATGCGATGTTGAAATTAATTTATTTCTTGTCACTTTAGATGGCTTTTCACTTGAGAATTTGGTGGAAACACCACTGTACTACTTCTGGTTGATGAGGACTGAGTCATCTCTGGGCCTCATGGAAACAAATTCCTGTTTGCAGAGCTGTGATGCATCCACACAGGGCAATCATTACAAACATGGAGTCCAGGAAATGACTCACTGTGATTCTGCCCCTCTCCACCCCGCAATCCCCCCACTCCCCCCCCCCAAAAAAGTATAGCTTCTTGACTGAAGAGGATGTATAGATTACTGAAATGTTTCCATTCAAGCTTCCCCTGTCTCTAGGGTAGGGTAGACTCTCCTAATAATTATTTTGTTCTGGTTTCTTTTGTTTTGTTTGGGGTTTTTTAGTTCAACCTTGAACAGACATTACCTGATATGATTTACAGATAACACCTACTGTTGTACTGTGAACCTTACAGGAAAGCTTACTTTTCATGTCTCTTTGCATCCTGAAGGATGAGGCTCGGATTCAGAAAGTGACAAAACGTATGCACACGTTGGAGGAAGTAAATAACAATGTGAAACTGCTGAACGAGATGTTGGTTCATTATAGCAAAGAGGACTCATCAGAGGCTGATAGAGAGCTCATGAAGGTGGGTCTGAGCTGCTGCTTCCCAGAAATACTGCAGTCAGTTCTTTGTTCTTTTTCAGATTTTGAATTTTTCAAAGAATTACGAACAGCGCTATAAAATGGAGAGCGGTAGCAAGGAACAAGAGCTCTTGTTGGAAACAACTATGTAATGACCATGTTTTTAAAGACTTTTCACCAAAGGACTTGGTGCTTTGCAAGGATGGTGGATAATAGCTCTCTTGCATGTGGATGAAGTCGGGTACAGCTATTCTCCAAAGATGCAGTGTAGCAGAATCGAGAAGCTGGAATTTCTGATTCTTGCTCCTATTATAGCACACTGCTGATAATAACTGTCCCTCACAGCGCTGTGGGTAGGTGGAACATGGCAGAAAATTTGTCTTTTCCTATAGCTAGCATTACAAGATTGGGAGAACACCAAGAAGATGAAAATTAAAACAACTGGGATGTCCAGCACAGGGAGGCTGGTTTCTCTGTTCTGGCCTTTCCAGAGAATGCTGGGGAAGTCGTTCTGTGCTGACTGGTATTGCTGACAGTGCCTCCTGGTTGATGAGACCCTTTGTCATGATTTCTCTTCTCAGGAACTCTGTGAAAGGTGTGAAACCAAAAGACGGACATTATTCAAACTAGCCAGTGAGACGGAGGATAATGACAGCAGCTTGGGTAAAATAAGCTACGCTTCTCCTTGAACTGCTGTTTAACTGCTGACCCTATGACTGTTCAAGGGTTGAGCAAGAGAACGACTACTCTAAAGATGCCTCTTCACTGTGGATGAGCTTTGCTTTGAGCAAGCAGATAAAGGGCAAGGGCTTGACAGTATTGGTGGGAGGCTGGGGAAGGATGGTAATATGGGATGGCTGCTGTTCTGGAAGGGGAAGAGAGTTATGTTGGTAACAAAACCTTGGAGTCATTTTCACTGTTACTGCGTACGTAATGTGTACAGACCTAGAAAGGTCAGGGTCTTGCTTAGAGAAGCATGGTACAGAACAGACAATAACAGAATTTGTAGCTAAACAATTGTGTTTTTTCTTGCTAATTATTTAGCTGATAACTGATTATTCTCAGCGGTAGTGGGAGCAAAGTGACCAAAGTCTTGATGGTTGTGTTTATCTGTCTTTCACGTAGGAGATATTCTGCAGGCCAGTGACAACTTATCACGTGTGATAAATTCCTATAAAAAAACAATAGAGGGGCAAGTGATCAATGGTGAAGTGGATCTCCAAGTGATCTCAGGAGTGGAAGGTGAGTTCCTGGGAAGCCAAATATTTAATTTCTAATCCTAAAATTTTAAGTATTTTAGACTGGATTTCCTTATGAATTCTGGTAAAGTAGGCTTGATGGTTCTTCTGGCCAACAGTTTCTGATCAGGAAAGGGGACGACAGTTCTGACGTGAACAACAATGCTGCATTCTCCATTGCTTGTAATCAAATTCTTTGATAACATTGGTAGCAAACCTTTATCTAAATAGTTTTTGTGCCTGAAAGTTCTCATACATTTGTGTCTCCACTTTTGTCTTATCTCTTAATTGGCAATAAAAGAAGAACACAACTTTATGTAAAAGATGAGAGCAGAAGAGTGAGGGCCAGGTGGGGGTCCTGACCTGGCTTTGCCAGCAGTACCTTTTATGAATTTAGGCCAGTTGCCTACTTTACATTTCAGTTTCGCCTTTGAAATCCCTGGATGCTTTGTTGTCGGTTGGGAGTCACTTTCTGTATAAAGAGCAGTAAAGGAAATGCATACTGCTGTCTAATATCTTCCTGGGACAAGTCTGCTCCAAAATACGGAGAGAATTCTAGATCCAGACAGTATATGTTACCCTCGATTCTGTCCTTCTGGTAGCCTTGATTTACTGTAATTCTGTAGGATCTCCCAAAGTCTTCTGTGAGCTCAAAAGATTTTGAGAGGATCATGAATGATGCTACAAGAAACGCTGGGGAAACAGCAGCGACTGGAGCAGATAGGTGTTGCTTTTCAGATGGAAATTTCCTAAGCATCTGGGTTGGTTTAAGTAAATGGTTAGATGCGCACCCTGTGGGCTTTCTCCTCTGTAAGAGCCATAAACCACGATTAAGTGCATATCCGTGTTACCTAAACCATCTCTCTGATCGTGTCTTCTGTACATGTTCTTGCTCTAAGCATTTTGCCTTCCCTCCTAGTTGTGCTTATCTGCTGTTTGCTACAGGGAGTAAGAACACCCTCATTGACCTTGCTGGACTGGATGTCACCAGCACCTCAACACCTCCAGTGCCACCCACCACCCTGACACCAGCCCCCACAGCAGCCCCAGTTCCAGCAGAAATCCCTATTCTCCCACCTCCTCCACAGACATTTTCACAATTGCGGAGCAGTTCCTTGAGCCAAGTGGAAGCTGCACCCACTCAGCAGAGCAGCACAGCTAATTCTCTTTCCTTGCTGGATGAGGAGCTTCTGTGTTTAGGTAAGACACTAAGAGGCCTAGAAAAGGGCAATTCAATCCCTGCCTGACAAAGTCAACTTCTTTCCTCCAGCGTGAGTCTGAGGGTTGGCTAAAGAGAGCGTGAAATGCCTTATATTTTGACCGCACCAGATTTCTTTTGCTCTTGATTCATCCAGTAGGTTACTTAGTGAGCCCTAGGTCTCACTTCTGGTGGAGTTTGAGAGGAAGGATTGAGAGAATTTGGTGATTCAGGTGGTGCACATGGGAACAGTAATTCGTGCCATTCCCAAAACATTTATATTGGGATATATTTCCTTGCTGTGATTCTGGTCAGTCTTGCATGTTTTCAGGTCTATTATTTCTTAAGAAGTCCGGAGGATTTCTGAGACACTGAGTCATCCTGAATGTAAGAACTAGTCTGTGAGTTAGTATTTAATTCTGATGAATTCATTTGAAGAGTAGGCTTCAAATGAAAATACATTGTGATTTCACTGCTGACTTTGTGGCTGTATAAAGAGAAAGGTGCCTTAGGGGGATTGTTGGAAGGAGGCTGCAGAATGCCTGCAAGTGAAGCCCAGATATGAATAGCAGGAGATGCTGTAAATCAGGATGGATTAGAGGAGCTGCATGCAGGGGATTGGCAACTGGTTCTGTTGGTCTCTTCATCAGCATAGACTTGCAATCCATTTTGATCTTTCATCAGGCTTTTGGGCTGTGGTGGAGCTGAATCGATTTGTTTGGCACTGAAACAACTGCCATGGTATGCAGCCTCATTTTCTACTCATTACCTACTTGTTATTTTCCTTTCAGGCTTGAATGACCCAGATCCTGCAGCAGGGAAGGAGGCATCAGAAAAAAACCAGTGGAGCATGTTTGAGGTAGCAAGGAGAGAGTTTCTCAGGGGAAGGAAGGGAGGGCTTGCCATTGTGGGAGGTCTCGTGACACATTTTGTCACCTTAGAGAAACATCACATGCAAGCAGAGGGGTAGCTGTTATTGAGGGGAAGTCTGGCTTAACCCCAAGATCTGGGTTAGCTGTGTCTGAGTGGAGTAGATATACCTGAACATGGCTTTCTCAGTTTCCAGTCCGTCCCCCATGGTGTTAGCACTTCCTTTGCTTAAATTACAGATCAGATGTAGTCCTGACATAGGCCACAGACTTTGCTGCTTGCTACCTTCCACCTATTTTTGCGGTAAATCTCTCTCCCTCTGTAACAATGTCACCTTTACAGCAGGGGTAGCAGTGAGTTAGAGCATGTACTTATGCTCTCTTGCAGAATGAGCAGCTGGACCTGGATTTCTTCAATCCAAAGACGGTGACTGTTGATTGCAACCCTACAGGGAACCATCTTCTCCATCACACATTGCAGACCACATGTGGAACATCAGTGACACTGCCTTCTGCTTTCACAGCCTCTCAGACTGCTCCCAGCATGCCTGCACCAAACTCCATACCATTCGTGTTCTCTGCTGGGCTGGCTGCCCCTGTGGGGCCTTCCAAGACAATTCCAGCTGCTCCTGGGTACTTAAGCTCATCTGCATTGGGACAACTCCTTGAAGAATCCAAAGGGTAACTAAAAGTTCTGGACTTTGCATTGTCTCAGCATTTAGGAAACCAAGTTTCTGTAGTGTCAGCTTCAGAGATAGACATTCAACTTCAGTTTGGTAGAAATGCGTGATTGGGACTTGTACGAACTAGTATGACAGTCTCAGCTTCAGCAGTGAAAGGCAGAAACTACCAGTAGAGTACGACAGCTGTGCTGTTGTCAGATTTTAAGTGTGCAGTGTAAAGTTAAACTGGCTGCTATGGTACAAAGGCCTTTGGCCATCTTAGCCTAGCTCCTCTTTGCCAAGGTGGGACTCACGCTTTTGTACTAAATTAGAAAGAATTATGCATAATCCTACCAACACCATATTTTTCTTGTAGCTCTGCTTCTTACATTAGACCTTACTGGCTCCAGGCTCCTGCTTTGTCCTTGTGATTTGCTCTTATCTCTGGGTTTGTGCTAAAATGCCTGCTTCAATTTCAGCTTAATTTTTCCATGATTTTTCTGTCTTCCAGGACTGCCATGCAAGGCATGGCAACACCCTCAGTGTTACCTGGGGTTACTTTGCCAGCCTCTGTCACGTCTTCTGCGTTAATGGCACCTGCTGGGCTGCCAGTCACTGCTCCAGGAACACCCCCAATTCCTTTCCCAAACAGCTGCACTGCTGTCTCAGGAAGCTCTCTCTTCCATCCAGCATCATTCCAGCAGCAAGACAGTCCTATGAAAGCACCTGAAATTTCTTTGGCCAACGTCCATGTTCCCTTGGAATCTATTAAACCTAGTAAGTACCTTCAGGTTTTTCACCATTCGCTGAACATTTTTTAAAAGCAAAGCTTCCTGACTGAGTTTATAAAGTGAAGAACAATGGTGAGACACCCAGCCAAATGTCAGATTGACAGTACTGCTGACGATTGTTTTCTGCAGCATAAACTATGTTCCTATCCCCTTGCTCTGTGGCAGGCAGTGCCCTCCCGGTGACAGCCTATGACAAGAATGGCTTCCGCATCCTCTTGCACTTTGCCAAGGAGTGCCCACCAGGAAGGTCAGATGTGCTGGTTGTGGTAGTCTCAATGCTGAACACAGCACCCCTTCCTGTGAAGAACATTGTGCTGCAGGCTGCTGTACCTAAGGTAGGGGTGCACAGTTCAGACCCACAGCAGTGTGAATCTGCACGTTCAGGGAGGTATGGGTATGAACTCAGGGAACTTAAGTTGCAACACACTAGTTCTGTCTTTCTGTAGTCTGTGCTCTGCCTGTTTCCAAAACATAGAAGTAGTTAAAAGCAGAAAACACTAAACAGGACATGTCAAGAACTGTGAGTAGTACACATTCTGTTGTTTTTTCTATCTAAAATCAATCCAACTGTATTTGATCATGTCATAGCTCAGATAGTGCATTGACAGGACTGTTGTGTGGATAAGCCCATCCTTAAGGTGTTTGGGAATCAGAATTTCATGAAGACTTCTTAAATTGAAGAGTATGTTCCATTCTTGTCACTACTGCAGCTACATAATTTTGGATGGCTGATTTGTGTTTTGAAAAGTGTGGCCCAAATGGCTATAATCTGCCCATTGTCATCAAGTTGTTTGCGTTAAAACCTCTGCTATAAGAGCACTCAGGTAAGAAGGGGTGCAGTTGGTGTTTTGACCCCAGTGCTTTTACTCTGACGTGTTGGTCTGCCTGGTCCTATTCTGTTCTGCAAGTGGACCGGCTCTTGCCTCCTCCTTCTCACACACTGATTGATTCTCTTCACCTTGGATGTCTGCTGTTGTCTCCACAGTCTCTGCATACATCTTCCATTGTCTCCAAAGGTAGGAGATACTCCATTTTTTTTTGTTTGTTTGTTTGCAGTCCATGAAGGTGAAGTTGCAGCCACCCTCTGGCACAGAGCTGTCTCCATTCAATCCCATCCAGCCGCCTGCTGCCATCACCCAAATCATGCTTTTGGCAAATCCTACAAAGGTGAGAAGGATGGACTATAACAGAGCGGGCATTTATCTTGTCAGTTTTCAGGTTAATACGATGTAAGATGAATTCTTCGGGGAGTTTGGACCAAAACTATGAGCAAGCACTGCTCTTAATTCCTAGCTTGCCCTTCAGAAGCAATTACTACAGCAGCAGATCAGTGCTGTTTCAATTCAGGGCTTGAGAAGGGCTATACACAATCTTTTCCCCAACAGACTTTTTCAGGAAGGAAAAGTGTGAGAAAAAACACTGTACATTTTTTTCTTATCAAAGGAGCAAAAGTCTTATAGGGCTTAGCTTGAAAGGAGAACAATCAGAGTTGCTTCAGGAGCTTATCTTAAATCCCTTGTGCACTGGATGTGCCCTGCTGTAATGATGCTTAGCGTGATATAAAATTAACTGTTTCTCTAGAAAGAGTTCTGCTGTGTTGAGGCTCTGTACAGCCTGACAGACTTGAAGAAACTGTTTGGTATCAGGTCCTGTCCCTTCCCTTTGGCATGTTATGAGATGTGCCTGTGACCAGTGAAACAGTGTGGTTAATACTTCGCTTTTTGCTCATCATGCTAGGAGTGTGTGAATAGCTGTGGAAACCCTTCCTGCAATTAGTCATTTAGATAGCCCTGATGATGTGTAAACCTCAAAGCTGTATGCTGAAGTGGTTGAGAATTACAGCAAAAATGGCATTAAGGTATCAGCTGAAATTTATGATATTTAAAGAGGTGTTTGCAGGTTGTTGAAACTTTCACTTTTTGAAGCACATGGAGATCCCTTATTGAAAGATGGGTTCCATCTGCTGCTTACTGGGAATTTTACAGAGCAGAACCTTCTTTGTCTTCCTGAATGTGATGCATAATTCAGTTTTGAAAATGCTGATCTATTCCAGCATCATTCTTCAGGCTCTTTGAAGAGCAGCTGAGCAATGGGTGCTAGCTGCATGTATAGCAAACTATTACTGCTGATCACTCGTGCTTTTTTTCTGCTGTTTCATGCTAAGCAATAAAGCTTTTATATTTTTAAATATGTAAGGTAAATAACTCAGGTTACCTTGACCCTCTGCAGCACCACAGTGTTGTGATTTCTGTAGAGCTGTGATAGTGAAATTTTTTGTTCCTGAACAATTGGAGCTATTCTCATGTGTTGCTCTTGGGTTTTGTCTTTTTTGCAGGAGAAAGTGAGGCTAAGATACAGACTGACCTTCACACTGGGAGACCAGCTTGCCACAGAGGTTGGTGAAGTGGATCAGTTCCCTCCAGTGGAGCTGTGGGGGAATTTATGACCTTGGAACCTTGGACTTGAACCAGAGACTGTGACAGGACCCAGAAAGGATCCCACAAGACTGAAATGAATGTGGCGGGGGAGGGACGAACATGCTATTCACTGGTGATGTTAAGCTTTGTTTACGTGTCCTGCCCACTCTGCTTGTAGCTTTAGTCCAGAACGTTGCACACCATGTTGAAGGGGTCCTGGGACATCTATGCCAAGTATGAACTGAAGGCAGCTGGTGACACGTAGTGCTGGTTGCTTTTATCTTGACCTCCAGGTGAATGGTTCTATATTCCACTCTATTAAACTTGAAGTTACTGTTTTTTGAGGGGAGACCTGTCAACAGGAGACTTAAGTTAGCGTGTTCCTGTACTGCTGTCCGGAGTTACATACATGCTGGTAATGATGCTACCCTGAGCTTCCTCAGTGCAGAGCCCTTACATGTGTCCTCCCTTGGACGCTTACCTCCTCAGTGCCAGACTGGACCTGCTAAGCATGTTAAGCAATAATGCTGGCTCCATGAGGGAATGCTTTTTTTATTTTATTTATTTATTTTTTTTAAACACTGAAGTGGCACTTTGCTCCCTCCATCTGCTGCATTTCCAGTGGCCAGTGTAAGCAGACCCCAGCTCTTGTGTGGTGTGACACCGCTGTATCTTCAGTTAATATATTTATATGTGGGCTGCCTCCTTGTTGTATCCGTTTGGGGCAGCTAGGACTGTTTTGTATGCAAATGGCTGAACTGGTTATTTTTTTGCATTCATCGCATTCCGTAGTGTGGGGAAAAAAAGTGTGATGAGGTGGTAAAACCAAGCAATGGAGCTGGAAAATTGTTTTCAGCATTAATGGAGGGCAGCACCTGGCATGCGGAAGTGTCTTTACAGCCACTAACCCAAGGATGGGGAGAGTGCCTCTCAGGTCCTCTCCTGCAGGCAGTGTTATGTAGTTCAGTACTAAGATTACTGTGAAATACAATGTGGAAATAATAGAGCTGTAGGATGGCTGAACAGAAACAAGCGGGGAAGGGAAAGAAGACTGCTGTGGCGATGCATATGCCCTGTTTTAATAGTTCTCTATACTAAGTGGCTTAGTGCAATCATCTCTAGAAGAGGGAGAGTTTTACTGGACATCAGAATTCAGTGCTAGCAGGTGGCAGAGGAATTGACTAGAAACTAGGTTTAAGTGACTGAAAGTTGATTACAGAAGCCCCTTCCTTCTCTCAAAGTTCAATCTCAAGCAGTGCCTCAAATAGCTTTGAGACACTGTTTTAGTGTTTGTTTTCAACAACCGCTGACAAAAGCACAGCTAGGATGGATCCTTCGTCAAAGTGCTGCTGGAATTAATACAGGCTCTAAAACCAGAACTCAAATACTGCTTGGAGTTAGTTATGTTGTCTTTTCTGTGATGAGAAATAAATACTAGAGATGGAGAAACTGTGGATTTAAAGGCCTGAAGGATCAGAGGTATCTGGCAATTGTGGAAACTCTGAGGGGGAGGAATCCAAAGCTTTGGCCAAGGACCTTGCTGTATGCTGCTCTGAAGCTCATGAGGACACATCCTTGTCAGCTCCCTGACAAGGAGGGCAGGCAAAAGGGAGGTGCCTCTTTTAGATTCCTACAGAAAGCAGCAATTTTAAACTGATGGACTGTGATGGAGAACAAGGAAAGAATTCTTTCTGCCTCAGAAATGTTCTTGCCACTTCAGGCACGGTAGGCATAGGGATAGTATTTAGGTTACTTAAGTCTGCCCAGGTGCTGTAAGCATACCCTGAGGAAGCAGACTTCACTGCTTTAGATGCCTGTACGTGAATCTCACTGTGACTCTGAGGAAGTCAGAAGAGCACAAGTGCTTTCTGCAGAACAGCGTTGTTCTCACTGTTACTGGCAGTGCACTGCTGTGCTGTAAAGCCAAATGCAAAGATGCCATAGTCTTGCTGCATGGAAAATGCATTGTTACAAGCTTTGGAAATTAAGCTATGAATGAGAGTTCCTTGTTAGTAGGTTGAGGTTCCTGCTTCACACCAAACAGCCATTACTGTAAATACATCTAAATACATTTGTTTTGCTGCATGTTAAATAAATTGGTTTCCCTACTTTTCTGTGGGGATAGCCCTTACTGATGGTTGATCATGGAGTGTAGCGCTGGTTCTGGAAACACTAAGGCTCAGTCCATCATCTGAAGCCTATCCAAACTAGAAAACAGCAACTTCTGCCTTTTTGGTTAAAAATGCCAGTGGCTTAAAAGATAGGTTTGGTTTCAGTTCTGGATAATTAGTGGCACAGCAACTGAAAACACAGGTGGAAGGAGGCCTGTCAGAAGGGGAAGATAGCCAGACCAAGTTGGATCAAGCAACCCTAGGAATCAGCTGCACAATTTTTAAAGTTCTTTTTTATGAAAGACAAGATCACATCACCAAACAATATGCAAAACAAGACCTTTATTCTTAGAAAACCAGTCATGTTTATGTACAATAAGCCACACAGAGTAAAATCACACATTACTGTCTACAAGATCCTTCTAATGTGCCTTCTTTGACAATGACTCGTGCAAGATTTCGCGCAAGAGCAAGTCTCAGCATTTCCACTTTCATGGTCTCAACATCATCATCCTAAAAGCAGAGTTTGGGTTAGATCAGTGCATGCAATAACGAGCTGTTTCTCCTGGGTTTTGAAAAACAAATACGCAGGTCATTAAGAGTGAGAATACACGTTTTCCTGTCATTGGGATCTCCACAGAATGGGTAAAAGCCACATTTCTTAATTTTTAAATTTGTCTAAAGACAGAACTACCAAACCTTTTCTCTTTCTGCCAGACTTCTGCATGCGTAGCAAAAGTCTCCCTGTTTTGTGCCTAGAACATCTACTAGCCTGAGCTGTTAGATGACAGCATCTCAGCTTTCCATTGCCCGTGTAATTTCCAATTATTTAGAAATTTGGAAAAAACCCTGTAGTCCAATCCAAATCAACAGAACACTCAGGAATGGAAGTACTGCACTATTTTTGTGTATGCTTAATTATCTTCTGCTGACGCCTCAGTTTGCTGGCTATTAATGAAGTGCCAGCCTCAGGAACTCAGGCTCTTCCTTGTTTCTGTCCCCACCTACAAACAAGTTTAGTGCTTTCCTTGACTATCCCACAACCCCATTGATTCATTATCCATTTGTCCTCAAAATGGGAGGTACCTGAAACTTCTGCCTATCCAGCTTCCCTGCTGTTAGATCTTCCAGGCATCGCATTAATTCGTTAGTCTGCTCTGCTGAAAATATGACCTGTGGAAATTAAAGTATTTTCATTAAAATAACTGCGATGAAGGACATCGTGCAGTCTAAGAACACTCAACTGAGATGAAAGAGAATGCATTCATACGCCCACAGATTGATTCTGACCTTTCATTCACAGGATCACAGGACAGTTCATGGTAGAAAGGGTCAGAATTACGGCCTGTAGCAGAAATGCTATATCACAACATGAAGCAGTGATGGAGCACCTGGTAGGAAGGCAGGGCCAACCCAGGGGAGCTCAGCTGCATGCAATATTGCTAAGTGATAAAGCGGTGGAGCCAAGATCCAGCCCTCATTTAAGGGCTGGCAGAGGAAGTGAGAGTATCTCTCTGGAGATCCCTATGTACCTGAGGCCTTCTGAAGGTAAGTAAATTCTTTCCTTTGTTTCCGTGTCCACAGCTGCTGCATTCGAGAAAGTCCTTACTTATTACTCTGCAATCATTGCTGTGCTTTCCATCATGTTACAGGGCCCGTCCTGTTTAATATCTTTATTGACTGGATGAGGGGATTGAGTGCACATTCAGTAAGTCTGCAGCTAACACCAAGGTGGAAGGAAGTGTCAATCTGCCTGAGGGTACAAAGTCCTACAGCAGGACCTGGACAGGCTGATTGCTGGGCTGAGGCCAGTGGGATGAAGGTTCAACAAGATCTTGTGCTGAGTCCTGCGCTTTGGCCATAACAACCCCAGGCAATGCTATAGGCTCAGTGTAGAGTAGCTGGAAGACCACACAGAGGAAACAGACCTGGGGGTATTGGTCAATACTCAGCTGTATGTGAAGAGCAGCAGAGAGAACAGGGATGGTCAGTCTGGTGAAGGGGGGTGGGGACCTTCTCACTCTCTACACCTACTTGAAAGGAGGTTGTGGTGAGGTGTGGGTCAGCCTCTTGCCCCAGCTAAGAGTGGTAGGGCAAGAGGAAATGGTCTGAAGTTGTGCCAGTGGAGGTTCAGGTTGGATACTAGAAAAAACTTCTCTAGAAGAGTGGTCCAGCACTGGGACCAGCTGACAAGAAGGTGGTGGAGTCACCATCCCTGCAGGCATTCAAGAAACATGTAGATGTGGTGCTAAGGAACACTGGTAGTAGGTAGACAGTTGAATTAGATTCTCTTAGAATTGTTATGGTTGGAAAAGACCTCTAAGTGACTCTGGAGAAGATCTATAACCTCTTGTGCAAAAGATGAGCTATGAGGTCAGAGTGCATGCCTCTGCTTTATCCAGTCACAGGTCTCTAGTAAATAAACTTTCATTTTCTTGATGAATCATAAAGCAAAAATGTGGCTGAGCAGAAGAAAGCATGCTAAAATAAAGTACCAGAAAGAATTGGACAGCTTTGTACTTAAACCATTAGCAAGTTTATTCTATTATCCCACTGCTGCTTTCTAAAAGCAGTGATTATCTTATTCGAAGTTATTTGTCATCCCCCTGCCCTCAGTAAGACAGTAGGAGTACTGTGCAATTCTTGAACTGCTATGAACAGTCCTAGCCTGGGGACATTAAGTGTGGAGCACAACTGCTTTGAGATAACTTCTCAGGAATAAAAGAAAGGATGTGGGGCGTCTTTGTTGTGCTCGACCAGCATCCTCACCTCTTTCTGCTCCAGCAGGGGAAGGGCATCTGTCAGGAGGGTCATCCAGAAGGAGCAAGGGGCAATGTGAGCAGTCATCAGCATCAAAAGCAGCCTGGCAGCTTCAGAGAACCGCTTCTCCCCATACAGACGGTGGAATTCACGGTACTTGCCTACGTGTGGGTGTTGGAAGGGTAAAAGGTATTTGTCAGAACAGTGCAAGCTGGGATTGATGGATGCTAAGAAGTCAGTTTGCTCTCATGAAGCAGTAGGTAAGAGACTTCCCCTAGACTCAGCTGCTTTGGAATGGGAATGTTGTGCACGAAGGAAAGTTAAAATACAGGTTGTCTGGGGGGAAAAAAAAACAAAAACAAAAAACAGTTAAAAACCTGTCACTGTTTTTGCTAAGAGTTACTGTTTGAATCAGCCTGTTACTGAACTGATGCTGCCCGGTGCTGAGTGTTTGCAGGTGGAGCAACACGAGTGGCTGAGAGACTGGCAGCATCTGTTTAGAGGGGAAAAAAAAACAAAACAAAAAACCAAACAGGAGTGGAGGAGGAATGTTCCAGCCCCAAATTGCTAGAGTTCAGAAAGCGTTTAGACAATCCTCTCAGACATATAGTCTTGATTTTTGAGTGGCTCTGTGTGGAGCTAGGAGTTGGACTCAATGACCCTTATGGGTTCCTTCCAACTCAGGTTTTTTTGTTTTTTTGTTTTTTTTTTCCTGATACCTCAGGAGATTGAGAGGTGTGAAAGGCTTTGCTGCTTAAATGGAAAATGAGATCTTTGTTGGTGCAGAATATTCTGCTTTTGCTAAGAATTAGTTGGATCAATAATACCTAGAATAATAATTGGCTGAGAACAAATGTGTTTTATTCTATGACTGACTTATATCTGTTTAACTGCAAAAATATAGGAAGTAATGATTCCCATTCCAATCCAACTTTGATTAACATTTGAGCTCGAGATAGAGATGTGTGAGAGTTCTTCAGTAAAAAAGCACACCTGATGTTCCTGAAACTTCTAAAGGAAAACCAAGTAGGAATCTTTCTTGCTTTTAAAGAATTGTACATAATGCAGAAATGGAGATTCAATTGCCAGAAGATAAACAGTGTAGAGGTAGCTGTGTTATAAAGAACAGAACACCCTGAAAATTAGGCCCTTCTCACCGAGAAATGTCAGCCGGTCACTGAGCAGCATGGATGGTCCCAAATTATCTATGAGGTCTAAGTCAGAAAAGCATCCCCTTTCGCAGTAGTCCTTAAGGAATCTGTGGAGAAAGTAAATGCAGCAAAGACTTAGAGGGGAGGCTGTTTTTCATGTTTCTTTTGTATCTACTCATCCCTTCACAGGGAAGCTTAATATACAACTGAATTTCATCTTAATTAACTATGACTGAGAACTTCAGAAGACATAAAAACATTTTCTGGGAGTGGTTAATGAGTCAGCGTAGTGAGCATTTTACTGACACTTCATTTTTCTTCTAGATTTTGTAGTAGTTGAGATCTGTTTCTTAAAAAGAATAAGGAAAGGAAGGAATGCAGAAAGCTGAGGCTGGTAGCAACATAAGTAACTTGCGCAGATCATAACAAAGCTCTCTTTTTTTGCTGTCTAAAAACACCAAATAAATAAAAGAAATTAAAAAGGCAAGCAATAGAAACAATTCTAAAAGCTTTTCATCTCTTTTATCACAACCTTCATCATGCTGCTTTTTTCAGCATCTGCTTCCTGCAGTGCTTTTCTTTCAACTTCTGTTGAAAGAAATATGACTGTCCCCACTCCCTCTAAGAACAAATTGAGGGGGGAAGCCAGCAGTTTCTTTTACACTGCTGAAGATGTAGTATCACCTAGCCATCTATCCAGGGCATAATTATGGAACTATAACTATACCAAGAGATTGCTATCTGTCTGATTTCAGTTAAGGAAAAAAAAATGTCCATGACATGGGCTGCTAGAGATTCAGAAGCACAAAAAGAGTTGCAAGTGAAGCCCCAGCCCTTTGTCTAGGTCTAAGCTAAGTGTTAGCAGCATTTTCAATTCTATTACTGGACTATTTGGTAAAGCAAATCTGTTTAATCTGTCGATCTCCTGAAGTTCAATGGTGTAGGGGAAAAAAAAAAACCGCTAGGCTATTGCAGATGACAGAAACCCAAGGATGTCATTTTCTAGCCCAGAAGCAGACCCCTTTTCTGAGAGAAAGATAACCCCACTCTGCCTGCAGTGGGACCTTTCTGGGATGGCTGCTTTATTCCCGTTCCTACCAGCCCACTACAATGATGGCCACCTGAGAGCTTCTGACATAGACTCACCGATCTGATATTAGTGTAGCAAAAGCTGCATCCTTGGCTCTGATGCTCCAAGACAGGGCAGAGCCCAAGCGATTATTTCGCAGAGCCTTCATGGCCATGATTTTACAGATGCTTCGGACTTTGGAGAAAACACAGGAGAAAAGAGAAAATCAATTTCAGTAGTTTCAATTGTGTCACTATAAAACAGTGAAATTTAAGAATCGGTCACCTTGTTCGTGCATCTGTCTTTGCTCGCAGATTCTCAGCACTTTGAGGGCCTTCTGTTCTGTGTTAAGAGGTATCCGCTCAATATGAAGTTCCAAATAGACCCTGCCATATTCTGGACAGTGGTCAAAGTAATCCACCCCCAGCTGCCACAGACTGGAGGATGGGGGGGAGGGGGAAGAAAAAGTCAAGCATTTCAAGTCTTGTACATCTTAAATAAACACAACAGGAAAGAACAAGCAGAATTTGAGTCTGCATTAATAATACTTAATCCTGGTTAACACACTATTTGGATGTTTTTTACATCCAAATGGTTTTTACTTTCTACTATCAGCTGCCTAGTACACAACTTTGGAATTCCTGCATGTCAAAAATGCAGTACACCAAAAGCATCACAGAGGCAGCAGCCATTCCATCCTGGTTAATACACCTGATAGGTTTTAACTGATTGCTGAAATTCTAACAGTGGCTTAAGTTTCGCCTTTTCGTTTTATTATTATGCAAGATTTTCTTTTTTTTTTTTTTTTTTTTTTTTGCTGTCCTGATGCTAAGTGTAGCCTATGGAGAGAGGGGAAAAAAAAAAAAAAGATTACTACCTGTGATGGGAGAAGAGTCCTGAGGCATACTCTAGTAAAAGAAATTCACGCATGTTTGAACCAAAACTGGGAAGGAATGAAGAAAGAAAAGAAATAGGCATTACTATTTGCACCTTATCAGAAAAGCCTCCTGTCTCAATTTCAGAAGCACCTGCAGTACGTTTTCTCAAGGGTTATCTTAACAAACTTCATATATCAAGCCTAAGCTTGCAGGGCAGCTTTATCCTTGGGGGGATACCTACATCTTTACAGCATTTAGCAAATGTAACTTACAGTAATGACTGCTTTAAGAAACTGAAACAGCAGGAGAATGCAAATAGCAGAATTGCTCATAATGAAGTTTGTTGAAGACTTATGTGTGGAAACTCTTTTTAGATGAGTTTCTCACTATCACAAACATTTGAGCTGCTGATAATATTTCAGCTAAAAATACACTTAAACCAAACCACAAACCCGAATGCTGCTGAAGTCCTGTTGAATAGCATGTCTCATCAGGACAGCAACTGCTTCTGAAGAATGTCCGGGCTGACGGAGCGCTTTTATTTTCCATCTTCTATAAATGCCTAAGGTGCTCTTTTTCACCAAAACTGACGTGCTGTTTCAGTAATTCTTACTTCTGAGTGACTGAATAATCAGTGCAAATAAATACTTACTAGAGATTGTGAGATTGCAGGAGTTTACAGTGATCCAGAAGGTCAGTCAGATGAGCCACAAACCACCAGTTGCTCAGAGCAACACTGTATTTGAAACAAGCAAAACAAAAACAATGCTTAGCCAATTGCCATGGAATGCGTGAGGTTTTGCACATACAAAAGCTGTATTACAGCACGGTGTCTGGTTGCAGTGTCCCACGAATGGAATACTTTTACTTGCTACTCGCTTTGCATAGCATTTGCAGCCTGTACCCATATCCTCTACCCCAAATGCTATTGGAAGCAACACGGTAAATCCAGAGAAACGAAAACTTTAAGAACTCAACCTGCACTCCTTGATCACTTGGTGAAGCTCAAATTCAAAGGCTGCCATTAAAATTATGTCTAGAGGTTCAGGGCTGCTTTCTTCACCCAGGAACATGTCCATACTAGACTGGAATAAGATTACAAGACATGATTAAAAAACAAATGCGAGAGGGTAGAAGGAAAACTATTTGTTTTGATGCAATAGCCTCATTTAGATTATTTTATGGGAGAGTGTATCACAGAAACTGAACGCAGCCAAGAAGCAATGTTTTAGCATTAGGAAATTGGGAAGACAATTTGAGGACCAAAACTGGTAACACTAGACACTAGAGAGACTTGGTCTTCAACCATTAGTTTTTCTGTATCAGTCTCCCAGTCCATTTAAAAATGCTAGGAAAAGTCTTGTATGTAGTTTCTATAAAACATCAACCTTCCCAAAGCTTTCTGAAAGTACCATAATCTTTCTGTGCATTAAAATGGAGGATATAAAAATGATTATATTTCTTGCCTGTGCATAGAACCGCAGTTCCATTGGCTTCACAGTTGGATGCGAATACAGGAGTCGAGTAACCAGAAAGTGGTACCAAGTAGTCATGAGTTCCTTTTTTTCTAGTATGGCATTCTCATCTCCCAGCAGGATCTAAGAGGAAGGAAAGCAAAGGAGTAGTTCTGCAAATTCAGCAATGTTCACAGCTGCATCTTAACTTTTTAAAGGTACTACTATTATTTTGCAAAGTTTACAATTTAATTAAGAGCCTAGGACAGGAAAGCAATCTGCACAAGTGATCTAATGAACAGATGATTTAACATATTACAGGTACTTATCACTACATGTGGCTTCTGAAGTACACAACAATCCAGTACTTGTCCACTTTCCTTTCTTAAACAAAACATACTTTGCAGATGGATTCCATGTGGGAATTGGAAGCAAAGGTTCCATCCTGTAGATAACGTTGGCATTCTTCATGCCAGTGCTGCCATTTCAGCTCCATCTCAGTCAGCGTTTGGGTGTTACCAAGCTGCATGGAGTAAGAGGCATAAAGTAAAAAGAAATACCAAGTCACAGCAGGTATTTGGTCTGAACTTGCACTCATTCATGCTAAAATGACAAGGAGGTTGTTGTCATTTTTTCCCTTGTTCTCCAGTTGCATTTGAAATGTCTTAATTTGTGTACCTAAATAAAGGAAAAGGATTCCAAGACAACCAATCAAAGATGCAGCTGCAATTTTTCCTCCACAAGGAGATCACCGCAACAGAGGAAAACCTGCAGGAAAGGTCTCCAAAGACTTCTCTGTAAGTTCTCAACAGGAACTGTTTCAGATAACCCAGCAATGTACCTTGCTACAAAAACATCACTTCTGACTATGCTGGTTTATCACCTAACAGATTTTCAGCTGTATTCTTGGATTTCTTGGGTCACTGGGACAAGTATTTTTACAAGGATTAAGACAGATGTTTCAATGGTCAACAGCCTGTGATGTTAAAGGAGCCACAGCAGAGATGAAACAGACTAATTCTGTTATCGCTCTTATCTCCTTTCTTAATAGAACTAAGAAGAAAAAAAAAGAGTGCTTTGTACATACACTGGGCACAGGCATCTTCTTCATCAAATCATCCAGGATTTTGTACATGTTCATTGATGTGGGATTTGCAATGGCTTCCTTGGAGAGCAAGTGGCGTGCTTCATCCATTCGGCCTTGCAGCACAAAGATATCCACCTGCAGAAAGCACATCTGTGAGCACCAAGCTGTGCAAAGCTACCAAAGACCCAGGGAGAATATCAGGGGAATCTTCAAGAAAATTAAGTAGAGTTACAAGATTTCAACTTCAGCTCCTGCTTATTTAAATATACAACTCTGTGAATCATGAAATTGAAAGGCTCAAGGTAGAACAAGGGGCAGGATGATCCTGACAGTGTTTCATCTCAAAACTGTACAGACAGAAGCAGCATGTCAAGTATCGGTTTCTGAGATGTACTACAGTGCTGAGAAGGGAAGAGGAATGCAAGATGCATAGGGCACAACTTTCTCTTCATCTAAAAGCTGTACCCGGGGCTGCACTCACCACGTTCCAGAAGAGCTTGTGTTTTGATGGATTGTCACTGCTCAGAACTTCACGGACCATGTTGTCTACATCACAGATGTGAAGTTGAACCCAGTCAAGGAGACGAAGCAGGAGAGGACCGGCTTTACACAGAGAAGGTGTCGTTAGTTCCAAATCTGTTTATCCCCAGACTGTTAATTTATATGCCTCTAACCTTACCAGTTTGACAATCGTTGGATGAGATTCACTAAGCAGATTTCCATCTGCCATGTTCAAACTAGAAAGGCACGGAGTTCCCTAAATAGCCAAGCTGCAGGAGCGCCAGGCTCCCTGTGACAAGTTTTAGACAAGGCAGAAGTACAGACCAGAAGAAAACCTAAACAAGTTACTTGAAGATTCATATCATAAGGCTTGAAATGCCAAAAGATCCACAAAACGTCTGTTTAATTTACCATTCTAATGCTATAATGTGATGGAAAGTACAGTAATAGCAGGGTGGCAATGTCTTTGGCTGCAGCAAATGAGGACAAGCCCAAATGCAGCTGACATGGACACAGAAATGGAGGAAAAAAAGCTGCTTACCTTTGGAAGGCCTCAGGTAGGCAGAGATCTCCAGAGAGATCCCCTTGCCTCCACTGCCAGCCCTTAAGTGAGGGCTGGGAAGGGATGGATCCTGGCTCCATCCCTTCTGGTCATTCAGTGCATTGCATGCAACCTGAACTCCCCTGGGTTGGCCCTGCCTTCCCATCAGGGGCTCCATCACTGCTTCAAGCCATGATTAGGATTTCTGCTACAACCATCATCTCAATATTAACTAAATATGAGGATGAAATCTGGTGGTAGGTACTTCGCTTTTTCTTTGGATTAAATAATCTATAATTTATGAATCCCTGGTTTGAATTGTGAGTATATTTGTTCGCGTAATCTGATTTCCTAAGAAAACAATTCTGAATCACTCATAAACAAACTCACTTATGAAATGTCATCCTGTTGTTAAAGAAATTACATCAAGATGTGTAAATGTTAGTTGGTATCTACTGATTTAATGGTTAAGAATGTGCTTATGCTTTAAAGTCAAATAAATTGAGAACAAGTTTTTGTTATCTCTCTTCATTACATTTCTGTGGGAAATAAATAAGCCAGTGTAAACTGTAGCATACTGCATAAGGGGGGAAAAAGTAGAATGCATCTTGACATAATTTAATACAAAAAAATGCAATTTACAGAGGCTGAAGAGGTATTAGAACTTAGTGCTGTTTGTCATACTCCCTACAAAATGTATTAAAATCTAGCACAGTGGATGCTATCTGCATTTTAAACAATTAATTATGCAAACAAGACCACTTTCAGTCTTAACATCAGAATTATTTGCTGCTCACCTGGAGCTGCTTCAACAAACAGAATCTCACACAGATTCCAAATCAGCTCCATAGCAGAGAGAATAGAAACCTGAAAAAAAAGCAGAGCTGCATTTCAGGGTAATTGTTCCCATTATTTTTTTTAACTGCACAGCTGAATTTGCTGTCCATAACAACCAGTCTTTATAGATAAATGTCATACTGATATTTCAGAGACACAAATTAAAAGATAGAAATGGGCCATAACTTCTCTACACATATTTAGTTTACAAAATATCAACACTGTTTGTGTACTGAAATGCAACAGTAATCACTCCTCAGGGAAATAGGAAACAGTACAAAAAGTGTTATTTTAAGCCTGTTTACTCTCCAGAGAGCTACAAAGAGCACAGAAAGAACAAAAGGCTAATTAAGCGACATCAACACAGTTTATACAACGAAACTACAGCTACAGCGTTGGTCTTCATGGCTTTACCAACCAGTATTCACGCAACTACACGGGTGTGACTGCAGATTACCTGAATGCTGTACTGGCTGTGCAGGGCAGAGTCCCGGGTTGAAACTGAGTGAAAAATAAGCCAAGTCAAAAAGTAGCATATTTACCTTATTTCAGAGTACTTTGTGAGCTCATAACTGCAATCCCTGACCACTCACTTGGTACAGACCCAAATGTGTACGCAACTGATAAAGCTAAGCTAACCTTTCATACCTCTTTATAAATCTGGTAAATTTACAGGACGAGGATCTTAAAACAGAGTGAGATCTCTCACTTTTTCAGGAAAGCTGTTAATTTTGACTCATTTTTCCACAAAACCACAACCCATGACATGAAAAGACTGTAAATCTTCCCAAAATCAGTTACCAGATGATGAACCAACCTGAAAATCTCAGTGATGGAAATGGAATCTTGTTAATTACTGAAGTTTATACGTGCCATTTTTCAGTAGCTGTAACAACTTCCAAATGAAATCTTATTTTTCTAATCACAAATAGCATCTCCTTTTATTGCAGTACAACAAACAGACTTACTTGCAGCCTGGTGCATGTCCTCCATGCAGGCTCTTATGACCGAGCGGTAGTTTTTGCTCACTTGGACTAATCTGCCAAACAAAAAGGGATAATTTACAGAGAGCTACTGGGTTAGTCCCCTTTCTGTGCATCTGTGGGTGCTTCCAGCACGGGGTAAGCCTGATGGGTGGCTGTGCTGGTCCCGGGTATGCAGGGTACCAGGTACTGCTCAGGGCCTGAAAGGAGGTTGTAGTGAGGTGAGGCTTCGCCTCCTCTCCCGGGTAGTAGAGACAGGCCCAGGGGTGACGGCCGTAAGATGTGGCGGGGAGGCTCGGGTTGGATATTAGCAAAGATTTCTTTCCAGAAGAAGGGTGAGGGGTTGGCACAGGCTGCCCAGCGAGGTGCGGGGTCGTCCTGGAGGCAGAAATGTGGCACCGAGGGCCGTGGCGGTGGGATGGGGTTTGGCCCCCTCATGTCTTCTCCCCCCTTAGCCATTCCACGATCAACCCGGAACTGCGGTTGGAACCGCACATCCGCCCGGTTCTCGGCGCTCTGGGCCCTTTCGGGCAACGCTGTTTGCCTACAAGACGCCCAGCGCCGCGGCCCCAGCCCCACTCACTGCGCGTTCCTCGCCCTCGCGGCTCGCTCCTCCTCGCAGCGCTGCAGCCCGACGAAGATGCCGTGGGATTCGTTGAAGAGCTTCCGCAGCGTCTCCATGTAGATGTCCTGATCCCTGCGGACCACGAACACACACGCGGCGCCCGCCGCTCCGTCCCCACCGCCCGCAGCGCCGCACCCCGCCGGCCCCGGCCCTGCGCTGCCTCCCGGAGCCTCGCGGCGCTCCCTGCCTCTGCAGCCGAAGAGCGTCTCGCACAGCAGCATCTCGGCGGGGCCCCACGCGAAGCACAGCCGCGTCCGGGCCGGGTCGGCGCCCGGCACCACCTGCGGGAAGGGAGCGGGGGGCGGGGGGAGAGAAGGCGAGGTGAGGGGACGGGCGACCCGGTACGGTCCGTCGGAGCGGCCCCGCGACCCCGGCCCTGACCGTCAGCGGTGGCTCCGCGTCCGGCTCCTCCATAGCCGCGCCGCTCTCCCGCCCGAGCCGAGGCCCCGCGTGGCTGCCCGCCCCGCTGCCTGCTGCCACGCAGGGAGCTGCGCGGCGTTTCCCCTCGGCCGGCGGCCGTCCCCCTCCGTCCGCCTCCGTCCTTCCCCACCTCGGCACCGCCTAGGCTCCGCGACTTTGGGGCAGGCGCGGCCGCTCGCCCCGGAAACAGCGCCGGCACCGAAAGGCCCCGGCGGGGCGGGCCGCTGCAATCCCGGAGCGGGGCGGTGGGGAGGCAGCGGGAGCGGGGCGGAGCTGTGCCCGGCGCCGAGCCGCGGTCGCTCTCTAACGATGGGTCTCTCTTTACGCATTCGAGGCCCTCGCAGGTAAATGAGCCTCCAGAAGACATTATGTGCAGCTGCGGCTCTCGGGCCGGTGGAACTCCGTGCTTTGTGCCTTGCTGGGCGCCTGCAGGCTCGAGGGCATCTCTTACTGCAGGGTCACGTTGAGCACGGCGGGCCGGCAGCAGTTCTGAACGGCGCTGTCCGCACGCTGCCCCTTCGTGCTGTCCTTCCTGCCTGCAGGCACCTCGCTTTGCTCCTCGTTCCTGTAGGTGTGCTCGATAAGAAAAATGACTGCGCTGTCCTGCTGAATTCTTACCAGGAAAAAGTCAGTCCCCCTGTCACTGACGGATAGCTGGGCCCATTGGGCGCTTTCTGGAGCAGAATCCTGCATTCACAGAATGGCTCAGCTTGCAAGGGGCCTCAAGGAACATCCGATTCCAAACCCCGTGCTGTGGGCAGGGTTAATTTTTCAGTATTGGTTATGTCATTTGCTGACCTCATAAGAAGAATGCTGCAACAATTTGCTGCTAAATTGCCTCTTTATTGGCTACCGCATCCATCATTTTCTATACAGATAACGCTAGTGCTTTTCTCTGCTAAGAGCGTGGCTTTTTCACTGTCCTGCTGAGAACAGGAAGTGGTGTCTGTTTGAGGCAGGAGGAATGGCTTCTGCAGGGTGGAAGAATTTGAAATCTTCAGAAACCTGCTTTAGGAACTAATCTAAGAGAGCTCATCCTTTATGGTGGCAGGGAGTTTGGAGAGTCATGATCCTGGAGGTCCCTTCCAACCCTGGCCATTCTGTGATTCTGTGATTTGTGGTAGGCAAGAGTCCCATGTTTGGGGATGTGGATACAATTGAATCTCTTCCACAGAGTCACATTCTTCCACTGTCATAGAAGATGGTGCTGCCTTATGGTTACGACTCTGGAGGATATTGATGCTGAGTTCTAGATCTGAAATATCCTTCAGACATAAAATTGCTCTAGATGTAAACCAAAACAGGATCTTTGAAAACCCAGCAGTAAGAGCTGTGCTTCTGCTTGGAAGGTTGGCTGGAGGGCTGCATGTATTGGAAGGGAGATGTGCCTGCACTCTTTCTCAAAAAAGGCTCTTGTGCCTGTCCAGTCTGTGTAATTATGTTGAATTGGCAACCGGAGTGTCAGCATGGAAGCACATATTGTTCAAAATGACTTCAGAGTTCAGGCTCTTGGTTCAGCCACCGAAGGCAAAGGCCAAGAAGGAATGCTACTGTTCTCTGAGGATGGAGGAAAGCAGCAGAACTTTGAGGTCTAATGAGGAAGGGAATAAAAAGTTACAAAATAGAAGGTTTGGAAGTAATTTTGGAGCTTGGGAAAAGCAAGAGAGATAAGCATCATGAAAGGGGAGGCATGGGACAGGCAGTTCCCCAGACAATATTTTTCTGCTCCCAGTGCTGCACTAATATTAATGAAGAGCAAAATCTGAATAAGCCACTCACCCCTTCAGAGTTTAGGCTGAAAAGGTGACAATTAGGCTGATTTGTTTAGCAATAGGGATCCAGTATATTAGTTTAAGGGCCAATATATGAGTTCAGCAAAAGGAATCAATGAGTGCCAATTCTAAAAATTTCAACTTTGGTGTGTGAACAGCTTTGTTTTCTCTTAATTCTGCTTCACGAGAAGCACTGGAGTCACAACAGACTAATTGTCTTTGCATTTCATCAGGTGCAAGGGTGTTTTCCACAGATTTTCACATATATTGTTTTGGAAATTGCTCATTATGGCCTAACGAGCAATTGAATTTTGCCAGATTAGGGAAAAACAGCTAAAGGTCAGCCATAAGTCTCTGTCGTGAAGCTAATGGTGGAAAAATGGGGATAAAGTAAGTGGGCATACAACTAAATGCAACTGCACATGCACAGAGGAACATTAACATGTATTAATGAGTTACTGGAAAAGAACGAAATGTATGTCTTAACTGTTTGAATGTAGAACCTCGACTCTGAGAGCGCGCTGGCTTGTTAAGTCACCCGGAACGTATCGTGAGGAATAAAGGAATGCTGCTTTCAACACCGCACTGTAGTCAGAGCGTTTTCTGCCTGGATTTCGAGTGACAATTTGGATGACAAAGGCAGCCTTAGCTGTACTCTCTTGCTTACAGCTCTAGTAACTATTGTCTCACCATTTTTGCACTGAGCTAATTGTAAAGCCAAAAAGTTTTGAATGGTCTGGAGTTGCTCTTGTAGCCTTGTGCTTACTAATCCATACTGGCACCTACACTCACCTGCAGCCGTCTTATTGTAAAAATCTTAATCTCTTGAAGTCTTGGGGTGAAAAGGAACATAGGTTGAATGCCCGTGTTCCCTGCCCTCTTCAGAAAAGTGGAGAACTAAGCATAAGTGCTCTGCAAGATTGAGATAAGTCAGATTTCTTCTATATAAAACTACCGTACAATAAAACAAGGCACAGAAATATTTGAGAAACGTGGGATTTTTTTCCCCAGAGATGGAATTTCTATGGAATTTTAACTGTGGAGCTTCTCCATTCACATCTCTTCAACTCTATTCGTAAAAGGAGCTCAGAGAGAAATAAAGCTTTGCCTTTGCCCCACTTTGCTGCAGCCTGGACTCTGCAGGACTGGGTCTTTTGTAGTTCTCAGTGTGGCATCTCTCCCACCGCTTGCTCTGAGTGCTGTTGTGTAGCCAGTTATCTTTACACTCTTTAGCACTGTTTATTGCTAGCTCAACTGGATCTCCTTTGAGTTTCCTCTCATTCTGTAAGAAGAAAAGCCATATAAGAACAGGGGGTGTAGAAACATCTGTGATTAGGGAATCTGTAATTGGTGGAAAGACAAGACCAGTGGTGCTACAGCTTAAACATTTTTCATCTTTTTTGAGCAGATACAACTTCTGCAGCGGTAGAGAAATCCCATACGTTTTCATTAAATCCAGCTTATTTTCATGTCTCCTTTTAAGCAGATTTGTTCTATTTGTGATGCAGGCCTTAATATATGTTCCAGTTAGTTTCATTCTGGCATTCAGCTTTTTCATGGTGCTCTCAGCCTTGACCAGTTTCATCTCATGTCCCCAGAGCCACTCCCAAAGAAATCCTCCTCCTGGTCTGCAACACACTGACCTTAAAAGAGGGAGTGGAAAGCAATGGCAAAAGCAAAGACCATCAACCAACTTCACAGAGAAGTGACACAGTAGTCACTTCTCTGTGATGCTGCATTTCTTTAAACAGAATTTAGCATCCTTGTCTTTTGTTCTGCATTGTACCCATATGGTTTGAGTCTTGCTCAAAAAAGCAGTCTACAGTGTCTGAGGTATAAGAATAGAGTGGGTTTTAAGATGCTCAACTGCAGTAAAACAAAACACCTCCTGAGTGTCTGCCCTCCAAAGGGAGGCAACCAGGCTGTGCCAACAGGCAGAGAGGCAGAGCTGAACCTGCAGGGAGAACAGTCCAGAGTCTTTGCTCAGTAAGGTCATTTTCTGTTCAGCTGGTATTTCACTACTTCAGCCGCTTATTCTGGACAAATCCCATCCCTGTGGAACGATGCAGGCCTGGATTTTCTGCAGGAACAGCCCGGCCAAGCCGCACCACAGGCCTCCATGAGGGCCGTTTGGGGTCTATTCCACACAGGCCATGGAAAAACGACGCAATGGCAGCAGACGTTACATTGGTACCAAAAGGCGGAGGAGCGTCAGAGATGAAGTGCTGTGCAATGCCTGAGGTACCGCGCCACTGGGGTGAACATGGTAAAACACATGAGAAGAGACACAATTATTCTTTGAAATGCCGCTTCACATTCTCGGACATTTGAAGAAGGTAATAACGAAACCTTGACCGCAGTTGTTTTACCTATGACAAACGCTTCCCCTTTTGCATTGGGAGCGCATGCCTCGCGGGTCAGAGCCCACCACAGTCCGCAGCAAACTATTTCCTCGGGAAAGGCCGGAGCTGGCTGCCGCCCACCCCGGGCCCACAATGCCCGCACCCGGGCTGGCCCCAAGCATCCGGCGCTACAGCCGGGACGGAAGAGGCGACAAGAGGCAGGTGGGAAGGGGTCACCGGAGGGGAGGCCGAGGAGCCGGGCGGGATCGCCGCCGGGGAGCCGCGAGGGGCGCGGGGAGCCGCCCGGCAGGGAGGGGGGATGGGCGGCGCGGCCCGGCGGCCATTTTGAGGAGGACAATACCCGCCGCACGGCACGGCCCGCTGCGCCCGGCGGGCGGGCGGGGCGCGCGCGGGCAGCCGGCGGGGAGCGCGCACGCTCCGCCTCCCGCCGCCGCGTTATGTAACGGCCGGGGCGCGCGCGCGCTCGCCTTCCCCCCGCCCCCTCCGCCTTCCCCCCGCCCTCCCGGCCCCCCCCCCGTCCGCCGGGGCCCAATGGGCGGTGGGGCCGCGCCGCGGGGGGGGCGGGGGAGAGGCCGGCGGGCGCGCGCACGCACGGGGCAAGGCGCGGCCCCGCGGCGGTGCGTGCGCGCTCTCCCCCTCCCCCCCCGCCTTCCCCTCTCCCTCTCTCTCCCTCCTCTCTCCGCCGCCGCGCTCGGTCGATCCTTCCCCCCCTTTGTGAAGCGCTCGGAGCGTCCCGGACACCGCCGACTTCGCCATGGCCGACGAGAAACCCAAGGTGAGGCGGGCGCCTCCCCTCCCCCCTCCCCTCTCGGCTTCGTCCTTCGGGAGGCCCGGGAGCCGCGCCGGGCCCGGGGCCGGGCAGGGCCGCGCCGCCTTTGCGCGCCATTTTCCTGCGCGGAGCGGCGCCGGGGAGCGCGGCCGGGGCGGGCGGAGGATCGCCGGGCAGGGCGGCGGGGGGGGAACGCGGGCTGCCCGCCCGCCCGCCCTCCTCGGGGAGAGGCAGTGCCGGAGGCGGTTGCTGCCGTTGCCTTCCTCCTCCTCGCGGGGCCGGACCCGGCCGCTCCGCGCGCTGCCGCCGCAGCATCCCTCGGCCCATCCGGCCCTTCTCGTGCTCCGCCCGCCCCGGGGCTCTGGGCCCTGAGGGAGCGCGCGGCGCTTCGGCTTCCGACAGGAAAATAAAACCGACAGACCCGACCGCGGCGAGAGCTCGCAGCCGGCAAACGGCGCTGCCCGGCTTCTTTTTTTTTTTCCTTTTTTTTTTTTTTTTTTTTTTAATCCTTTCTTCCTTCCCTCCTCTTTTTTTTTTTTTTTTTTTTTTTTTTTTGTTTTTGCTTTCTTTCCTTTTTCTGTTTTTAAACGGACTCTGAGGAATAATGGGGGAGGCGGTGCGGAGCTGTCACATGGCGGCCGCGCTCCGCGCGCTGCGGGACCCCGGGAGGCGGTGGCTGTAAAACCCCGCGGGGCTCCGGTGTGCAGCAGTAGCGTCAGACGGCGCTGCGGGAGCGCCTCCGAAGCGCTTTATGGAGGAGAAAGCTGCTGCTGTTCAGACTTCGTCGCCTTTTCAAAACGCAACCCCTTAAAGTGTTCTAAACTTCTCTTGAGGAGTCTCTTAGCAGAGTTCCAAAAAGTTTGAGATAAAGTGTGAAATGGCCTCCTCAGTGTTTGGGATTACGGTCACACGTGGTTTTACTCCTTTGATTGGTAACTCAGTGCTGTGTGTTAGTGTGTCCTTGATAGACATAACTTTTTTTTTTTTTTTTTTTTTTTTTTACTCCTGCTATGATGCTGTTCACTGCCACTTTGCTCATGAACCACTCTCAGGAGTGACAACTCTCATTGCTGTTAGTGTTTGTTGTTACTTATTGCCCAAGTTGCACTGCCCTTTACTTCCCACTTAGCATTTCATGTTGGTAAATAACTTTATTTCCTCATTTTTAATGACCTGTTGCACTTTGATAAAATGTGAACTTCTCATTTCATAGCTTTTAAGAAAACTTTTTTTTAATTTCCTCAACAGGAAGGAGTGAAGACTGAAAACAATGACCACATTAATCTGAAGGTGGCAGGGCAAGATGGGTCTGTGGTGCAGTTTAAGATTAAGAGGCATACACCACTTAGTAAACTAATGAAAGCCTATTGTGAACGACAGGTATGGATCTTGCCTCAACACATCAGAGGGTTTTCTTGGGGAGAGGGCATCTCCTAAGGGCTGGATGAAAACGGTGAAGTCTTAAACTGCGTAAATATACAGAATGATAGAAGCTTAACAGGAGCTAATTGTGTGGTGAGGGTGTATTGTTCTTAGGATCTGTTCTAGAAAGGACTGAGAGTGGTGACAGGAAATGGGTTAAACGAAGGTGGGTTATCTTTGTGAAATCTGGATTGTAGGTGGGGGCCGTTGCTCTGTGTCTCAAAATTGGTAGAGTGCAAAGGGTGAGTTAGGAACCTGCAGAAAGAACTTAGGGGAGAGTTGGGTGATCAGCATGTGTTATAACACTGACTTAACTACTGGATTGCTCATAGAATTCTGATTTCTTAGCTTAATGCTTCCTTGTTAAGATGACAGAATGTCAATTAGCGTCTCAAGGTCTAAAAGTGTTTAACATTTACCTTAGGAAGGAGCATAATGATGAGGCTTGTTTTTTCCTGATGCCATCTAGTTGTCAATCTGAAAGTCAGACTTTGTTCATACTGCTAATTAGGCATACTCAGTATTAAAATTCTTAAGCAGTGATTCAGGTTTGATTTTACAGAGGTAGAAGCTGTATATAACAGAATTTAGCAACTTTCAATAATGAAAAGACATATTGCATGTAGTAGATGAAAATGGCAGTGACTGAGCCATGAATTATATGTTTAAAAGATCAAGACTATTTAAGACCACTTTCCCCCTCTTGAAATAATTATTGCAATATACTCTTGGTGAGATTAATATCCACAAAGGTACAGCTTTTTAGTATTTTTTTCAGCTAGCATTTATTAAGCTCAGAAGTCCTCGAGAACCTGCAAAAAAACCCAAAGGTTTCTAAATAGGCAAGTGTGTATTTTAGGAAAGGCAAAGTCTGAGAACACAGCTCTGCAGAACCGGTTGCTGTCCTGACACGTAGCCACTTCTTTTCCTAAATAAGATGATGTTTTGAGGGAATGTTGCAGAATCTTAGACACACTAGAAGAATGTATTCACTGTGATCTATGAAGTCTTAACAGAAATTTTGCTCATCATAATATTCTTTAACAAATTTTTCCTTAAAACTTTCCAAAAGTCATCATTAGGCTGTTTCATTCTGTATTACATGTGTTCTTGCATGGCTAAATTGGGGCTCCTTTTCTGAGGGGTGCCAAAGCAGAGCCATGCAATGCACTGCACTGACTTCAGAGCCCTGTGGGTTTCCTGTATGTTTAGGGAGAGGGGACACAGAAACTTCTCCGCTGGTTTAGGCAGGAATGAGTAGTAATCTTTTGTGGGTTGGAACAGGCCAGCAAAATGACTGGTGTGTGTGGTAGAGATGCTGGTTCACAACGCTCTTTAATAATTCTGGTATTCAGAATATTAACTTCTTTGGAAAGTTCATTTCACCTGTATATGGAGAAACTTTGTTCTATTGGCTTCTTGTTCAAGGCCAAAAAGTTGCCATTGGTCGTCCTATGCTACTATCCTATGCTAATAGGCAGCTGTTGCTTTCCTGGGAAAATGTTTTAGGATACCTTTGCTTTTGGGAAAGAGCGAAAAAGCTGTTCTTAGTGTTACTGTTCAACACTTGTTATTCAAAGTGCTGTATCTACTTTTTTTTTTTTCCCAGTGAATTATTATTACAAAGCACTATAAAAATCTTAGCCTTTGGGGTGACAACTTTATGCTAGAAATTACTGTAACTTTCAGTCAGAGGGTGGACGCTGCTGCTTCTCTTAGTAATTGGACACAATACAGTGTTTAATGCAAAACAGATTGCAAGGACTTGTAATGAAATGCTTTGAAATGAGTGCATGAGGGGAGTATGAAAACTGCTTTATGCATCATGAATGATGGCTTTTAGTGACTGTACCACAATTCTAGTAACAAGTTAAAGAGAAAAGTAGTGAGTGGTTTCTACAAAACATAGCTCCTTTTGTGTTGCTTCTCTTTGCCCAGGGGTTGTCGATGAGGCAAATCAGATTCCGGTTCGATGGACAGCCAATTAATGAAACAGACACACCTGCACAGGTAAACAGAAAGCAGAACTAAAGGGCTGTATTTGAAAGTTGCTGCAGAAGTTGTTGCTGATGTTCCGATAGACCTACTTTAGAACTGTTGGAAATGAAATCTGAGACTCCTTGTGTGCTTTGCATAGCAAGCCTGTATCATTGTAGCAATAGAGGTGAAGTACGATGTTAGTAGGTGGTGAATCTTGCAAGACTGCCAGGTTATTGAGTCACAGCTCTGAAATAAGAACCAGTAAGGTAAGAAGTGAGTTTTTCCTGAAGCGGTAACTTCATTTTTTTCATAAAGGTTTTTTATAACGGGTGTTATCAGAGACCCTGCCTGTAAACTTGCATTTTGTAACACAAAAGTCATTTTTTTGCTATTTGTAATTTGAAGCTGTGTTTCAATGGCGTAAAATTAATGAATATCATGGAGTTCAGGTAGTCTATAATGTGGTTAAAGCAAAGGCCATTCCAACACCCAGGTGGTTCACTGTCACTTAACTGTTTTTCTGTATTGCACCACGTAGCTGCATTTAAATAGAATTTTACAGTTTTATATGATTTTTAGAATTACTCATTACAAAATAAGAGACTTATTTTTAGAAGGTTTATGGCAGATTCTCCTGAGAATGTGCTTCTTACAGCCACGATCTATGGAACTTTCAAACTTCAAATGCTGAGAATTGAAGCAACACGGTGCCTTTCTCTCCATCCATATTATCCTGAAGCTGAGGATCAGTCTCTTTATACCTGCACTGAATGCCATAGACCAGTTTGATTTCTTGGAGCAGAAATTGAGGCTGTTTGAAAAAGGTGCTATAACTTACAAGTTGTATTTCTAGTCTTGGTGCAGGTTTTGTCAGTAGGTAACGCATCCAGGAACAGCAACCGCAGACCTTACAGGGCGAGCAAGAATCGCAGTGATGCAGTGTTGCTGCTTCTCATGGGCAGATTGTTGCGTTGTTGACCATATAAAATGTTTTATTTGTTCGCAGTTACTGACTGTCTGTTCTACTGCCTGGTGGCCTAGGGGCTTTAATCATAGTATGCTTTCTTTAGTGCTGTAGCCGAAGCCATTTGCACATTTGAACAACAGCAACAAAATGGAATTGTGGCAGTGTTCTAAGGTAAATGGAGGAATTAAACAGGAGAAAGAAGATGCAGTGGCAAAGCAGACAATAAAATGAAAGTATTAGAAACATTGATCTTTTCCATAGGAATTCCACAGTGCGCCCTGAAGTTATGTACAAGCATTAATTGCAGGACAAGTTACCCACTGGCATTTATTTCTACATCGTTTCTTTGCTTTTGAATCATGGTGACGTAGGTTAAATGCACAAAGTGATGATGATGATGGAGGGGAGTGGGGCTGGGCTGGATAAGTTGCATAACAAACATGAAGAAAGGAAATGTGAAAACAACCCAGCTTATAGTAGTTGAAAGCTTTTTTTCTCTTTTCTGCTATAGTTGGAAATGGAGGATGAAGATACAATTGATGTGTTCCAGCAACAAACAGGAGGAGTTTACTAAAAAACAAACAAACAAAAAACAAACCACAAAAAAAGAACCTGCTACTTTCCTCTCCAGAACTGTGCTCCCACAGGCAACACGTTCACAATTAGAAAAATAAGACTTGGTTCAGCCACATCCTGACTACTGCAGTATAGTTTTCTCTCTTCTCTCTCTTGATTTTTTTTTTTTTCCTATTCCTTCTATTGTACATAAAGTAACTGGTGTATGTGCACAGACAAAACGCATTTTTTTTTTTAACTAAATGGCCAATGGTATGTTTTGATCAACATTTAATGGAGATGGGGTGGGAAAACAAACTGGTTCTGTGAAAATGCCCCTTTCTCCATTAGTGGCATGCTCCTTCTACTTTTATCTTTATATTCCAGTAAGTTATTTTGCTCTCCTTGTTTAAAAACAAAAACCTTACATACTTTGTTTGATTGGATAATTTCAATGTTTTTCTTTTATCATTGTAAAACCAAGGACAATTTTATAACTTTTTTGTACGTAGCTGTTACATTGTAGAGCAATCTGTCTAAGTAGGGGTAAATTACTCTTAAAAAAAAAAAAAAATCCTAGATAGTTCTCCCTTCTAGTAAAGCGTCTTGTTGTTTAAATAAACTTCTTGTTTAAAATAACCAGTTTTCTTTTTTTTTTCCTCCCCTGTGGAATAATAGTACTCAGAACTTGTAGCTATTTCTCTGCAGCACTTTATGTTTTTCATTTCTTAATTTTCTGTGTGGTGAGCAAATAAACATACTCCCCAGTTGCAGTGGGAAGACTGTTGGAAAATGAAAGGCTTCCCTGAGAGCTCTCAGCCAGCCAACCAGCAATGGAACTGGAAATAGAAGTCTGCTTTCTCTTATTTTGATTCGTGTGTATGTTCTGCTAAGCCAAAAATGTTTGATTAGGCAAACTGCATTATACTGGACCTACTTGCCTATGGTTTTGGGTTGGGTTCTTTTTGTCAGTCTTTCTTAGAAGCACCAATGTTGTTACAAAAGCATATTTAATACTTTGTGTTTGAATGCCTTTTGATGTAAACGTTAAGTTATAAAGAGACATTCATTTTGTTAAACATTCAGTTTGCCATGGTATCAAATGGGAGATGCTTGGAAATGTAAAGCAAAAATAAAAAAATGAGTTTTCTTTTTGGGTGTATTCAGCTATGATGATGAGGATTCCAAGTTTTGGTTTACCGTTGCAGTGTTCCCGCCTGAAGGGGAGGAAAGGCTGTGTCTCCTCGGCACGCTGGGAGAGCAACAATGATGCTTTTCATTATTTTTTTCCACAGGTCTGTGGTTCTTCAGTTTTCTTGGGGGAGATGAGAGGTTGCAGTGAAACCTGTGAATGTGAAAGATTATAGAACTGTCTGCTCAGCAGACCCAATGCATTCCCTAATGTCCTAGGAATGTTCAAGTATTTCTGGTAGTTGCGAGTAGTTAATGCCCTTTTAGGTACTGTTAGCAGAGCTTACCTTGTGGTGATAGTTTTTGTAACAGTCAGTTCAAGAAGCAATTGATATGTGCTTGGCCTGAGTCTGCTGGATCAGGACATCCTTTGATTTTGTGCCAAAGTGATGGACTCATGCATTTAGTGCATGGACAATTATTTGTTCAATTTATATCATGATTTTAAGTTATTTAATGTTAAATTAATTGCATGTAAAGTAGACTTAGAAAGATGGTATTTGGTTTTTTGTTTGTTTTTGACTGTGTAGCTGAAGGATTTCACTTCTGTGCCATTGTTGTAACTTTTAGACAAATCTCATGCTAACTGGATAATTTCTTATTCTGGCATGTATCTCGTAGACTTCTGTGGCACATTGCAAGGTCAAAATTGCTATTTTGTGAACGAATGTTTTCATAGATAGAGTTATGAAGGCCTGGAGAAAAAAAAAAAAAAAAAAAAAAAAAGAAGGGTGGATATGTTTCAATGCCTTCCATAGGTTAGACATAGAATATATTCCTCTCAGACTTTGGAATCTCTGGCTTCCAACCTGGCTAGACAACTGATAGCACCGTATAGAATTCTTTCAATTGGATGTCATGCCAGGACTTCTCCCAGGTGAAAGTTGTCTTTATTTTGTTTGGCCAAAAAAAGATGTTTGGACTTGTTCTAGTTTCTGAAGAAAGGGTGAGGTCTCCTTAAGTACAGCTTTTTTTTTTTCTCTTTTTTTTTTAGCCTGAGTTAAGACTGTGGAGCTCAAAACTCCCTGCCGCATCTTGTCTAATATCTTTCTTTCCTGAGGCAACAAAAGTCAAGTGACAGCTGTGGAGCAGTATGCTTTCAAAAACAGTGTCTTACTTTCATTAATTCATACAGTGGTACTTCATCTGTTGTTAACTTAGGAGCAGGGCTCTTGTAATATGTTCTGTTGATAAAGCGAGGCCATCTAGAAATGAATTGTGTCTAGCTATAACCAAAATTCTCCTGTACAGAAGTATAAGAAAAACTTTCTTCTGTGGCATTCAATTGATGTGGCAGCCGTGGAAATACTCCATCATAAATTGAATTTTCCTTTAGCATTTGGCATCACGCTCCTAAAAGAAATGAGGAGGCACTGATCACTTAAATCTGTCAGTTCCTAATACTGTTTTGCTATTCATCTGAGATGGCTCCTGACGTTTCTAGAATAGTTCCTTGAACAGTACAGCGTGAGGTGTATGTAAGGTGATGAATGCTGACTTTTTCCCCCTCAACTAGTTTTTTAGAATTCTTTTGTGGTTATGCAAATACTTGCCTTGTGACAGAACTTCTTCCTTGTTAGCACTACCCCTGTGTTGCTTAGAGGATTCACCTATGAGTTGCTGTTTGCTGGGACTTCGGTGATTTTCCTGTGACTTCATCTTCTGTAAAAAGCTATAGCTAAGTTCAGCAGTTCAGAAGTAGTATGAAGTCACAGGGCTGTAAACCATCCATTCAGACCGCATTATTGGGAGATTTTCAGGTTTTTGATCTGGCTTAATTTCTGATAGATCTTGTGTTTGCTGTAGTAGCCCAAGGAACTGCAAGAAGTGCACATATCAGAAGATAAAGGAAAATTGGCAAAGAGGTCTTGTCACGCTGGTTGACAGGTAAGTTTTTAATGTTTACTAAAAAGCTGGGATCTTTCAAAAGCTCAAGCCAATTAAATCATTACTCACAATTTTCAAATTGGCTTTGAGTGGAACCCCTACTCAGTTAACATCTGAAAATCTGCACCCTAGAAGTACAAGGCATTTCTGAAATGGCATGTACTGAACTGTTAAGTGTGTAAGGAAATACTCCAGGTGATAACAAGACAGATTCTTATACTGGCATATGGTGATGTCGACAAAAAGAAAAAAAATCCCTGCAATCCTATTAAAATAATTGCTGCTGCAAGGTAATTAACAGTGGTATCAAAACAGATACAACATCTCTGCAAAGGTTACAGTCAAATACAGGTCATTTTCTCAGAGCAATATTTCTTTCCTGGTACCTTTACTTGGTTACTTCTGAATCTGACAATGTAATCCAAGTGCTGTCACTTTGTCTGCTGGATACTGATTCTATTGTGACCCTACTGCAATATTAATGAAAAAGCATAATGTGGCTGGCTCAAAGACATAATGCTTTCTATGCTTTAGCCAGTTGGAAACAATTCAATTTCTAAAGAATAGCAATATATTTTCAAATCTGAAAACAAACAAGCAAAATGCTTCCTTGATCTTTATCTATTAAATTGAAAATGAAAATTAAATTGGAGGGTTTTTAATAGTTTAGATAGTAGCCTCCTCCTGGTGTGCTTTTTATCAGCTTATGTAATACACTGTTCTGTATTATAAAAAAAGGTCTAGAAACATTTAAGTAACTTGAATTATTTTTAATTGTAGTACACCTGTGACCTAATGTACTTCAGTCTTTGGATTACTGATGTTGTTCTGGCTGTTAGCTTGTTGCCAAACTGTGTTCTGTTACTACAGCATTTTTCCCTGGTAGTGAAGACGTAGCATGATAGACTGGAGTTTGTTCCCTGTCCTTAGTTTTGGTTGGCCTTCAAGATAATTCATTTCAGACATTTCCCATTTTTTCACTTGTGGCATGGGATTAATTGCTTTAACACTCTTGAAAAATACAGCATCTGCTTAGAAGGATAAGCTTGAGCCTAACCTGTGTGATACCTGCCTTCCATGAACAGACACTTCAGATGCAAGGCTTGGCCTGCTCAATCCATCTGGAGCAGAAATGGTTAGCTGAAATTTAGTTTGAGTTGTGAGTGAATGGATGGGAGAAGACAAGATTGAGTCAAAACCTCTTTTTGGTACTATGTGCTTGGGGATAGGGGGGAATGTCTTCTGTGACTGTCGTAAGTATCTGAGACTGGCATGAAAAGCCCTTGGTCTTGGAAGGATCATCAAGTTGAGGCTTTTCACAAACCAGCAGTATCTCTCCTTGCCTAGCCTTGATATACATTCTCTGGAGCCTCGTTCAGAGTTCCAGATGTTTTTTACATTCATTGCAGGATGAGTTTCAGCAACTGATGGAATTGTTTGGTTAAAACAGGAGAATCGCTGGTCAAATCTCATGACCCTGGAGACGAGTGTAAGTCCAGTTTCTGTGACAATCTTCGTAACTCCCTTGATCTTGTTATTAGTAAAAAATTGGCAAAGCAGCTTTTATTTAAAGCCTAACCTGCATTCAGGGCTGTCTCAGCACCTCAGATCGGTGGAGTCACTTGGAAATACTGAAGTTTTAGAATCTTAAAGCTGTATTTTGAAACTAGCTTTGTCAGAGTAAATGAGTTTCTCCACATTTAAAATAAATAAGAGTATTAATAATAAAATTTATTTCTAAGGGCCATAGTCGTGTTCAGACTTAAGATTCAGATCCTGTGGGTTTGAATAAAAGGCTTTTCAGTGACAAAATATTTCTGAAAGTTCCCAAGAGAGCAGATGCTTCGTGTAGATTAAAACTTGCCTTTAATGTAGCTTCAGGAAGGCATGATGGGACAGTATTCCCTGGGGACTTCAATAGCGATGGTATTTGTTTTTGTTTTTAACAGGAGTTTCTTATAGATCTTAGCTTAAAAAAGTAAAGTAACATGGTCCTGTTTTTGTAGTTGTAGCAGTTCAACTCCTTCCTGAGTAGGCTGATTAAGGCTGATTATTCAATTGATTTCATGTTATACGTGGAGTGAAGCAACACAACCAGAAGTTGCGGTTTCCTGACCAAAAATGAGTATTTTTAAGATTTTAAATCCAAAGTGTTTGGAGGGTATTAAAGGCTGTTGTTAGTGCAGATTGGGAGCGACGTCCGGAGCAGACACGGGTGTTCTTTCCTTCTTCCTTAAGCACGTACCATTGAAGTACTAATGAAAGGCACGTTTCCCCGGGCGGTCCCTGTGCGTCCGTTTTGGAGCGAAGCGATCGGCGAGGCCTGCAGCTGTGCGCCCTGGAGATTCCGCGTCAGACTGAGGCGGAGCTGCGGTTCCGTGCAGCCGCACGGCTGGGCGCCCCGCTGCTGAGGGGGGACGCTCCGCTCAGCGGACGGCGTCGTGCGCCGCGCCAGCCCGCCCTTCGCAGGCGGCGGCCACGGCCTCGCCGGACGCTCCGGCACCGCGATGGCCGCTACGGCTATTGTTCGAACGTAGATTGGTGCGCTCCGAGGAGCTCTGCGGCTACTGCAGGCCAGGTTCCCTCCCAGCGTGGGCACGGGCGCGAGGGATCCTTTGCAGGGGTGGCCAAACGGGTGGTGGGACGGGCGCACACGGCCCGCGGCGCCAGAGGTGAGGAGCGGCCTGCAGAGCGAAGCGGCGCGGTGACTTTTGTGTCGTCTCACGTGCGGAGAAGCCAATCCCGGTGCACCTTAAGTGAGCGGCGCGTCCTTCCGCCAATCGCTAACGAAAGCCCTCATCGCGCAGGTGCGGTCGGTTGCTGTGGAGCCGACGTATTGCTCGACCAATGAGATTTAGGGGATGAGGCGGGACGCCTCAGAATAGACGGCGAGGCGGGCCGAAGGGTAGAGTGGCAAGGCGTTGTCTAATAGAAACTCGGCGTTGTGTTTGAACCGTCCACTGAGAGGACAGCTAGGGGGGCGGGCCTTACGCGCTGCATAAAAGGTGCGGCAGGGGCGGGGGGGGGGCTGCATTTGTCACCGGCAGCGGTGAGGGTGCGGCGAGGGGGAGGGAGCTCCGTTCCCAGTACCGTCACTTTTCACCACCGCCTTAACGGAGCCCTTCCCCCGTCTTCTCCATCCTTGCCGCAATGACCACCACAACCATCTTCTCGGGCATGGACCCCAGCGGCAGGAACAGCTCCAGGTCCGGAGGGGAAGAAGGGGCTCCGAGGCCTTCGGGATCGTTAGGGCGGCGCGTGGCGGGGCTGCGGTTCCCCGTCAGCTCAGGCTCTGCAGGCGGCGGGAGGGAGCAGCGGACGGACCCCGGGGCGACGCCGGCCGGGGAGGCACGAGCAGCGGCTGGGTCGGGGCTGGGAACACGCCGGGCCGAGCAGGAGGCGGGGGCGGGCCGCACCCAGCGAAGGCACAGCCGGCCGTTTCGGGGCTCGGCAGGGAGGGGAAGGGACCGAGCCACGCGATGGCTGTGGGTGGGGGGCGAGCCGCGAGGGTGGGAGCTCGCAGGACTCGCCCTGGGCTGCCGCCCGCCTCAGCCGCTTCCTAACAAAGAAGGCAGGCGAATCCTTCGGCCCAGCGCAGCCACGCAGCCGGAACGCCCCGGGGATCGCCGCTCCGCTCCCCTTCCTCGATGCCTGCCGTCGTCCCCCCTGCCCGCACCGCGCCGAGCAGTCCCGGTGTTTGGGTGGGGCCGAGGCGGCTCTATTGTCTGCTCCGCCGCCCTCCTCGCCCCCCGCCCTACCTGCGCACCGCGCTTTCTCCCCTCGCGCGGGTGACCGCCGCCCGCTCCGCGGTGCCCTCACCGCCATGCGGCGGTGTCCGTTTCGTTAATCTCATTGTGTACGACCGCTTTAACGGGCTCACACCCGGCTCGCAGCGAGCATGCTCGAGGGGAGGGGGAGGGAGTGGGGGTGACGCCTTTCCTCGGCTCCGCACCCCCGGGCCTCGAGGCGTCAGGAAGCGCGGGACTCGGCGGGCCCGGACGGAGCTGGAGCCGGACCTGGAGCTCGCGCGGAGCGGCTCTTGGAACAAAGGGAACTTCGGGAAGGTGCCTGGAAGGGTCGCGGTCAGCGCCGCGCTTTGGCGGCCGTCTTCTCAATACGGCTTTGGCTTGGCGGAACAGTAACTAACAAAAAACACTTGAAAAGCCCTTCCTAAATATGGGCGGATTCTCAGTGCAGCACGGCGGGTGCCAGGTGTGATGTTAAGAACAGTGCTTTGCTGAGGCATGCTCAAATACCTCAGGACTGGGAGAATCTTCTAATGAACCTTCATCTAGCATTGGCAGAAATGATCACTTAATGGTTTAAGTAATTGCTCTTTTGCTTCAGTTACTTTTTCTGTTAATCTCATTAAGTCTTTGCAAACTGTTACACTGTTAAGAGCAGTGGTTTCGCTGCTGTAGTAGAAGAAAGATGATGTAATGGTAAGTGCAACAGATGTGGCATAAAAAAACGCAGGCACTTCTTCTGTATAAGGAAAAAAAATGGCACTGGCAATTCAGGATCATTGTATCATCTCCATTCAGAAGGGAGAAGCAGCAAATTTTAGGAGTGTTCTTGGATTTCTTAAAACGCATGACCCAATTGGCTGGGATCTTCCCATTGATTATGTATTTGGAGATGGATTTTGTAATGAAAATCAGGTTAGCAACAGTAAATACCCTTTTCGGACATTTTCATTATTTTCTTACCGTGGTCTTGAAGTCCCATAGACTGGGAAAGTGTTTCTGAGTTACATCTCCAGCGCTGTAGGCACCAAGCCTCAAAAAATCCAAGTGCTGTTTGCAGTGGTGCTGGCGCTGCAAATTCTGACATCGTCTTTGTGTGGGATTCACAGCTTTGGTGTATTCACCATAGAAAACGCAGCTTGTTACGTTCTGACTTTTTATAGTTCTAGTGTTTTATTAAACTGTTAGAAGATGGAACGTGTCCCTTCCCTACCTACATCGGCTTCATTTGGGAGCACTGGGTGCATTGGAAACACCATTCTGTTGGTGTACTGAAATGTTTTTAACATCAGCCTGGTAGCCTGCCCCAAATTAATTTTTCTGATTGAAGAAATCTAGACAGAGGCTGCAGTCCAGTCGTCAGTGTTGCAAGCAGCACTACGGCTCATGCCAAAGTTTACTCTTTGCTGTACCACCAATGTGAAGATTAATTGCCTTCACAGGGTTCTTTAAAAAGAAACTTAGTTTTGATAAGTGACACCAAAGTGAAGAGCAGTGGAGATAAAATGCCTGGATTGAATTCTGGGAAACCATTTAGTTTTATAGTTTGAGTTACGCAGTCAAGACATAACAGTGAGCGTTGGTTATTAAACGCTGTAATACAGACACCTCATGTTTACATTTGGCAGTGCTCAGCCCATGCAGCTACCCGCTACAAGAGCCAGCAGTGCTCTCTTAGCATAGTGGGCTTTCTGTGTATGTTGGGAGTGCTGCTTAGTAATGCAGGCTGTAAGGCTGAATCTCTCTGCAGAGTGCTGCGTCCTCCTGGCGGTGGTTCCAACTTTTCCTTGGGTTTTGATGAACCAAAAGAACAGCCCACACGAAAGAACAAAATGGCATCCAGCATCTTTGGAACTCCTGAAGAAAATCCACCTTCCTGGGCTAAATCGTCGGGTAAGAACACTGCTTTCTTTGCAGGTTTGCTGACATGCATTAATCCATTTTTGGGATTGGCCTGAAGCTGCTGGTGTCTGTGGTTGGAAACTGAAGTTCATTTCTTGCTTTGTAGATCAGGGCTAGAAATTAGCATTACTGACGTGGGATTTATTATTATTATTATTATTTATTTAATATGTAAACATCGGACCTAGGTGTTGTTGCAAGCAGGTAGCTAAGAGAGAGTGTATTTTTGGATGTAATTTCTCCAGATTAATTATGTTAGAGTAGGGCAAACTTGTGACTTAGTATATGGGATAGTACTTATTGTTCTTGATCAATCAGAGAAAGCTTTGCTTTGTGTTGTACCTGCAGCTGGGATTAAATTTCCATTTCTGTAGATCATTTCCTAAACAGATGGCCCTGGGACCCTGCTATCCATCTAAGCGATGCCCTCAGCTGCACAAAATGCTCTTGTAATTTGTGAGTCATTATGTAAAGAACCAGGACAAACTTTGAATGGTAAAGCTTTAATTCAAAAAAGAAGTAGAGGGAGGAGGAAAAGAAAATAAAACATGCCACATCACTTTTTCATCTACTTTCCTGGTAAGTTTATCTTGCAACCTAATTAGAATCAATCTCTGCTGCTAGGGACAAAGCCAGGTGAAATCAGAGAAGACACTGAACCATCTGGAGCACAGAGAAACTCAACTGATGCTAACTGTGGAGATGTAGATCCAAAGGTCAGTATGCTTCCTGTAAAGAGCGTGGTAATGGGCTACATGGCTCTCTGGCTGCTTTGTCAGTGACATATGCACAGTTGAAAGCCCTGTAGAGTTTGAAACCTTGTTCTTAAATCTGTTCTTACTGTGCAGGTTCCCTTTTCCACGTGATAGTTCTTGCATGTTGTGGAAGGGTTGGATTCTTCTAAATGTGTATTTTCTAGACTCTTAACTTTTCTTTCTTCCTGATGGGACAGCAGTGAGGTGGTGTGAGATCTTGCTTCAGCCTTAAGCATGCAGTTGTGTTTTAACACAAAGGTTAGCTACAGTGAACTTATTGACTTACGTGGGATTTGGTCTCATACCCAGCACCATGCTTCCCAGTGGCAGGAATGCTTGTTACATTTGTGTTGATGCCTTTAGTAACGCCATCAGATGTGTTTCTTTCCATGTGAGCTGTTTACTTGATAGCGATATGGAGCATGATTCGTAGTGTTACCCTGGCTTTTGCATTATGTACGAATACAGTTAATGGGGAAAATAGGATGAGAAGTCATTTCACTGAAGGTAGGAAAAAAGAAAGGGAAGCCAAGAACGGCTCACACTCACATAAATAAATTCTGTAGGTGGACAAGAAATGTCTCAAGTTTTAGGTTTCCAGAACAGAACTAGATAGGTAAATTTTTGGCAGATATCTTTTCCCTCGTGAGTTGTAAATGACAGGTTTTATTTTGATAGCAGGCATCAATCATCAGTTTAACCCATTTCTGTTGTTAGAAGTGTATTTGAGCCTCAGAATTGTTTGTTAGATAAAACGTCTTGTTCCAAGTTAACAAAAGTGAGATATATAAATTTGTAACTGCTGCCACAGAACACAAAAATAAATGATTTAGTCTTAATTCTATTTTCTGTTTTATTTATTTAAATAAATGTGTTACCGTTCTCAGCTTTGCAATCATGATTCTCATAATAGAAAATATTTTAATGTTGTGCAGTGATTAAAACTACAGACAGAAACTAGAGCTTCTGAGGGGGATTTTTGTGTACTAATATCCTGACAACTGAAAGTTCACTTTGTAATTATCAACTTTCATAGATTGAATGTTGCTAAAACGTTATGCTATTGTGGAACCCTTGCTGCTGCTAGAGGACTTGCTGTATCTTTGTGTCAAGTTACATTCTGAAGAGGTTGATCATGAAGAGAATGTTTAGCTGTTTATGTAATGAAAGAAATTTTATCATTGTCAGAAACTGGTATCTCAAAAGCTAAATACACCGGATGGAATGAATGTTCTTGGCTTTACTAGCAATTACACGTTAGGTGTTGGAAAGAGTCACTTAGGAAAAAAGAGGAGACACTGATGGCTAATGGCTTAATTTATTGTCATTGCTGCTTGACAGTTCCAGTGTTCTGGTTCCTGTCAGTTCTGCCTAATGAGGGGTGCTGTACACAGTAGTGCTCATGGCCACCCGCATCTTTCACAGTGGGGGCATCGCATGTATACTGATGTTACACGTCATTGGGATTACTTCAACTGTATCTTTGTTTAAACTTCTAGAGTTGTGTTACATAACTGACCAGTTGATGAAGTAAAATTGTTCACTGTAGGAATTGGTGCTTACAAATCCATCGTTTTAAATCTCTTGAAACATGCATCTAGAACCATTTGCTCTACTCTGGTATCTGCCTGTAAGAGTGGTGTCAGTCCAGAAGTGCTTCAGTGGGTCTGTCAGAATGTTGCTTGGCAGAGCAGTGTGTCCAGCTGCAATGGCTTGATCAGTCACAGTGTGAGTGCCCTCTCAATGGAAGCCCGGTAAAACTGTGTTTTGAACTATAAGTTATAATGTGTTCCTCTCTTTTCTAGGGAGGAGATGGTGGTGGTGAAACATTCGGTGAGTAACTCCTTCAGGCTTGTTGTAAAAACATTTTCTCAAAATAGAAGAAGATGGGAGAAAAAAAAAATCTCAAGAGAGCTTGGTTTGCCGTTTGAACCCATCAGATCATGAAATTACCTAAGTGCTTCATCAGAAATTGCTGGTGGTGATGCAGAATGTAATAGCAGAATGCCTCTGTTAGACATCACGTTAAAAACGAGAGCAGTCCTGTTCATTTATTTTGCCAGCAGCAGCAACTGGTATCAAGATCTAAATTTGTAAGGCAAGGTGGATACCATCCAAAGACTTGTGTGATTGATAGATTGTACTACATTGTAGTAGCTTGTAATTAAATAGTACAGTCAACTCCAGAGATTTCAGGTTTTGCTTTTACCTCTGTCTTATTGTCTTCCCACATAGCAAACTCTCAATTCACAGAAATAATCAAGAACAGCTATTGCATCTGAAAGCATCCTCATTTATTAGATTTCAAGTTCCTGATGCTTTTTAAATGCTGATTTTTTTGTAAGGAAGTAAGTAATCATAATGCAGATTTCACCTGGCAGAATGTGTGTTTATCTTGAGGGCTTTTTATGTAGCTCTGGCGCTGGAAATCTCTCCTTAGCAAGATTTTCATTGAGAATAGCTGACTTCCTGATGTGAGGAATATGTCTGTTCACCAAGTACTTCTAAGTGTTACTTCTAACACCTTAGAATTGTGGAAGATCTTTAAAGATCTCCATATCCTGAACCGACTTCTGCTGGGAAGGTGAAAAGTTTTCCAGAGTGCCTGCTAACTACCTCTGAGTGTTGTATTTCTGGCCAAAAAGCTCTTTGGAGCATCTTGCTCTTGTAGATGTACATACTGTAGATATACTGTGATGCAGCATGCTGCTTCTAGTAGAACTGTGCAGGCTTGCTCAGTATTTCTTACTCAAGACTGTCTACTCTTAATTGGCATCCTAGTGTGCGCACTTAGAGTTCATGCCTCAGGCAGGAGAATGTGGTTTTGATACTTTTTTGAGTCTGCAGGCTCTGCTCTTCTCCTGGTACTTGTTAAAAGCAGCTCACTGTGGTGTCGGGAGGAGTGGTGAGGCGAGAACAGATGAGATTGGAGGCAGCAGAAACAGGACTGCTTGGGTTAGCAACAGCTGTCCGAAACAGAGTGAAAAAATGATATGCTGGCTCTTGGAAGTTGCCATTCTCACAGGTTGAGTGTTTGTGGGCCTTTGGAGTGTTTCCAGAAGGTGACAGGAAAATGTTCTTAGCAAGTGCTGAGTAAATGTATGCTGGAAAGGGGTTTTCCGAACAAGTAAAGTAACTACTTGGCATTCCCAACTGAAGTTTACTGCTGTTGTGGCTATGGCAAAAATTAAATTTTTGAAGACAGTCCTGGCAAAATAAAAATGTCAGCACGTGTTTGGCTGTTAAACTTCTGTTGATGGTACTTCGAAAGGAGTAGAAAGCTAGTGCTCACTGGAAGTGGTGTATATGACAAGTACCTGAGAATCTTGATGTGCTGTTAAATTAATCTCGTCCTTGTTGGCTTTGGGTATTTTACCTTAATGTGGAGTACAGAGTCCTGTTGAGCTAGCCGTGTCACTTCATCGCTTCATACTCCTGCTGTGCGAGATATCAGACATGAGCTGGTGAGCGTCCACTTATCGTGCATGTGATTTTTGCACTTGACATTATATGGCTGTCTCCTGGGCTTTCAAGGGAATGAATATGCTTCCAAAAAAAGCTATTTGCTTACAAACTCACAGCATAACTATAGTTTTAATAAGCTTCCATCATTAAAAGATGTTTCCTCTTCTGGTTTTGGAAATGATTTTCTGTATGTAACTGATTATAAAAACTTAAGGTAAGTGTCCAGAGGGATATGTACTTTCTATTAGTCATGTCTGTCTAGGAGAAGAGAACTTGTGCCTTTTGCAGAAATGTTTTTGCTTCTTGTTTGAACGCTGTAGTTCCTTTTGCACATCAAAAGTTCCAGTAGTTTGCAGTGTACTTGGCAGCAAACTAACTCGGAGATTATACCCTTTCTGATAAGGAAAGAACTTCAACATCTGATCTGAGAAGTGCCAGTGTATGTATCGGATGGCTGAAGGAGTCTTTAACAAGCTGTAGAAACTTTCCGGAAGTCTCCTGTGATAGGAGGTTGTTTTAAATTCAGTTAGCACCTTGTACTGGATTAATGGGACTGACTAAAGAGAATTAGACAGCACTTAAGATGGTCACAAGTGACTGTAATTACATTAAGGTGAAATCTGGTGTTCAGTAGAAAGTTTATCATCATGAGTTCTTTGCAGTACTCCAGCAGTCTGCTTGAAGCACGGGCTGCTGTGAATGAAGCACTGGGGGCTGTGTGAATGGTGGCCGTGGCTGCCACTGTTCCCAGCTTGCTGAGTAAGCAGGCAGCAGCATACATGAGTTGCAGAGGCTTTGAGCTTAAGGCTTTGTATTTAACTGCTTTGTTCTCATGTGCTTGTGGGTTGGTGAAGGCAGCAGAGAATCTGAGGTTGCATGGAAACTACAAGCTGCCAGAGTTCTTGGAGATTATTATAAGCATGGATGTGCAGAGGGTCACAAGTGGGTTTTGTGTTTCTGATAAAATCTTGCATCAAAGGTTTTTTAAAAAGCAATGCTAAGTTGCCACAGCATTGGTGAAAAGCATCTCCTGTAATAAAAAGCTAGATAAAAAACAGCAGGTGAAAGGCAGGATTTAGTAATTGCTGTTGGGGCAGTGGGAAGTGGTGCTGGGATTAGTTTTATTGGGTGCCTTCATCCATGACCTGGAAGAGGTAATGAACAGTTAAGTCTTCGATTTTGCTGGCAATGGCTAAGTTTTGTCAAGTGGTCAAAAGTGCTGATGGTGAGAAAATCTTGCTGTGTTTAGGCCTTTGGCTTGTAACTAATTCTGTTAATCTGCAAAAATGTGAGATGCTAATGATCTCGTGGTCCTCATTAACTGTCAGTGAAGTAGATACATAAATTATTTGCTAGAGTATCTAAAGTGCTTCCTGTGAGTAATTCCTTCTGTGTCCTGTCTTGTGGTTGTTGAGAACTACTTAAAACAGATGGAACTGGCATGTGCTTTCCAGGGAATGTAAATTTGAGCCTGCCCGTACGTGGATTTGCATTCCCTGGTCTGCTCTATGCAAAGTCCCAGAGGTGTCAGATATTCTCTCCTCTAACAGAATTGGGAATGTGGTGTGAATCTTAACTCCTGCTTGTAAGTACTGATGCTTCTGTGACTCCATTTCCAGCACTTGCTCAGATTTGAGTTAAAATTATTAGGGTGGTCACACACTATGTACAAGACTTGATTGTAGCTGCTTGTCAGTTAAAAAATAAAAAAAATTGAATCACTGGGGTCCCCTAATAGCATCTAAGAGAATGCAACTCTTAAATGCCTGAAACTCAACTGAAGGCATCAGGGTTCTGAAAAATATTTCAGGCAGCTGGAAGTCTGTCTTGCCAACAGATGACAGCAGCTCTGTGTGACTGTAAGGCTGGAGAAAACTCAAAGGAGTTGATCTTCTGCCTAAGCCAGAGAAACCCTCTGGCTTTTATCATCCACATCAAACACCTTAAAAAAGCTTCTTTTTTTCTAGAAAACACTGAGGCTGATGTAGAGGCTGCTCCAGGTCAGAATGAAGAAAAATCCCTGCCTGCTGCACCTGTTCCTAGCCCAGTAGCACCCGCACCTGCACCATCCAGGAGAAATCCACCCGGTGGCAAGTCCAGCCTAGTCCTCGGTTAAACCTTTCCTTTCCTGACTTGAACTTGTGTCTGTTTTTGCCCACCCTTCCCCCCCATGCTTGTGAACTGCACAACTTGAGCCTGACTGTACATCTCGAATTTCTTTCAATTAAAAAGAAGCACTTTATGTACTCTTTTTTTTTTTTTTTTTTCAGATCAAGGTTTTTTTTTCCACTTTTGTCCTGTGTTTTTCCCCTAGATCTGCTGGAAGTTACATGAGTGTTTTCTAGTGATAGACTTGAGGGAAAGCTTTATGAAGTATAGTAATGTAATTCAAAGGAAAGTAGATAGGTTCTAAGTGTGCTTTAGAGGGTTTTTGTACTGAGATTTTTAGAACCCCTTAGCTACACAAGGGTCTAAAGTCCTGGTTAAAGCGGCCAGCAAATGATCAGCAAGAGTGGTCCCTTCTTCCACATGTGAACTTTGGGGATCTAAAAGAATTCATTGTGTAGGGTGAATGCCTTGAGCCCTGCTGTGCCATTTAAAGTGGTTAGGGTACACCATGCTGCCTTTAAAAAAAACATTGGTACTGGACTAGTGTAAAGCAGGGTATGTGCCAAATAGAGGGCTGATGATCAGAGTCACCTGGCCTGAGGGTAGGAGGGGCTTTGTTTGGACTTTATTCAGCAAAGGTGGAGTGGAGTATAGAAATAAATAAAAACTTACAGGGCTTTTTTTTTTTTTTTTTTTTTTTTAAATACAACTGACTCAATGCTGTGCATGATCATGCTGGTGCTTGACCATGAGGTGAAAATCTCATTCTTTAAAGTGTGTGTTGTAATTTCATGAAGCTGGACTGTTGCTTAAAGTAAATAATATAGAAATTTTGAAGCAATGTTTCCTGCGTGGATTTTATTTTGTGGGTTTGGTTCTGCATTGTTCTCAGTTGTCCTGCCCTAATCTGAACAGGGCTGGGATGGAGCAGAAGAGGAGAGTGCATACACCTGACTGGGGGTATCATCACATGCTGTCTCCATGTTAAAAGTCAAACATCAATTTTCTCAAAGAAGCACGCAGTGTGGCTTGGTACATGTGATATGTTTTACCAGAATAGAGGAAATGAAAATTTCTCCTCAAAACCAAATTAGATTCTGTGGCAGAACTGCTAAGTCAGGGCCTGAACAGCCTGACAGAGGTGACCGAACGCCTGGTGGGAAGGCAGGGCCGGCCGGGAGCTCAGTGTGTGCGGCACAGCTGCTGCGTGTCTGCCAGCCTGCCAGCCTGCCTTCCCACTCCTGAAAAGCTCTGAAAATACCCCAACTTCCCAGTGAGGTGTGGAGAACCCCCTCCTTCACATGCTGACTATCAAACTGGCTTTGCTCTAATGGCCTTTCTTTGCACAGCAGGTAGGGAACGTGGTCTGGGTTCATGTAAACCATGCCTACCCGTTTCCTGGCCTAGGAGGGGGGAAGTAAGTAACGAAGTTGTATTTCCTTTGCGAGCCCCATGAGCAGCAGACGTGGCTACATCTTCTTCACTTGCAAGGAGATGAGTTTGGGCACACCAGGCTGTCTGCTAAAAAGGTGCCCAGTGTGCACAGAGGAGCTGCTCGCTCACAGCAGAGCTGTCACACCCCAGTTGGCTTTTGTGTTTTTAAGCTCTCTCTGGTGTGTTTCAAGCTGCGGTGAAGGGGGAGGAAGCAAAACTCTGAAACTCACAGGCATGCAGCGTTGTCTTTCAGGAAGCACTGTGCTAAAGGACCAAACTGATTTATGTTTTTAGGCAGTTAGCCACCCTGGCTTTTGAGTTACCTTTCGCATGGTTGGCTGATAATGAAAGGAGAGCAAAGTGGCTTCAACTTCTGGCCCACATGCATTAGTAAGAGCAGGCAGAGGCTGGGCTGCAAGTGTTGCAGAGAAGTATTTACAAGCTTACAGATAACTGTTTACACAATAGTTAAGTTAATGTTTTACTAAGATAAGGCTTTTCTTGTGAACCTGAATGCCATAAACCCTTTTTCTACCTGCACGTTTCTCACCCGTGGTAATGAGAGAAATACAGCTTTCTACTTCCTGACTTAAAGGATAGCTATCACCTGTTCTATGGCATGACGATAAGACAGTATATTTAGTACCAAATATGTAATAGGATTGCAAAGTACCAGGCAGGGAAACACCTTTCTTCTGCAGGAAGGATGAAGTTTGGGTCATTTCAAAGTCATTTGAATTGGCTGTGGAAAGTTCACAGAATCACAGAATTGTAGGGGTTGGAAGGGACCTCCAGAGCTCATCGAGTCCAACCCCCTGCCAAAGCAGGTTCCCTACAGCAGGTCACACAGGTAGGCGTCCAGGCAGGTCTTGAACATCTCCAGAGCAGGAGACTCCACCACCTCCCTGGGCAGCCTGTTCCAGTGCTCCGTCACCTCACTGTAAAGAAGTTCTTGCGCACATTGGTGCAGAACTTCCTATGCTGCAGTTTCCAGCCGTTTCCCCTTGTCCTGTCTCCACTCACCACTGAAAAGAGTCCGGCCTCGCCATTCTGCCCCCCACACCTCAGATACTTATAGACCTGGATCAGGTCCCCTCTCAGTCTCCTTTTCTCAAGGCTGAACAGACCCAGATCACTCAGCCTTTCCTCATAGGAGAGATGCTCCAGGCACCTCACCATCTTCGTGGCCCTCCGCTGGACTCTTTCCAAGAGATCCCTGTCTGTTTTGTACTGGGGAGCCCAGAACTGGACGCAGTACTCCAGATGAGGCCTCACCAGGGCAGAGTAGAGGGGGAGGATCACCTCCCTCGACCTGCTGGCCACGCTCTGTGCAATGCACCCCAGGATGCCATTGGCCCTCTTGGCCAAAAGGGCACACTGCTGGCTCATGGCCGACCTGTCGTCCACCAGGACACCCAGGTCCCTCTCCGCAGAGCTCCCCTCCAGCAGGTCATCCCCCAACCTGTACTGTTGCATTCAATTATTCCTCCCCAGATGCAAGACTACACTTGCTTCTGTTAAACCTCATCCGGTTTTTTTCTGCCCAGCTCTCCAGCCTGTCCAGGTCTCGCTGAATGGCAGCACAGCCTTCAGGCGTCTTAGCCAATCCTCCCAACTTCGTATCATCAGCAAACTTGCTGAGGGTGGCCACCATCCCCTCATCAAGGTCACTGATGAAGATGTTGAACAAGACCAGACCCAGCACCGACCCCCTGAGGAACACCACTGGTTACAGGTCTCCAACCGGACTCTGCACCACCAACGACGACCCTCTGTGCTCTGCCAGTCAGCCAGTTCTCAACCCACCTCACTGTCCACTCATCTATCCCACACTTCCTCAGCTTTGTTATAAGGATGTCGTGGGGGACAGTATCAAATGCCTTGCTGGAATCAAGGCAGACTACATCCACTGCTCTCCCCCCATCTACCCAGCCAGAGACAACATCATAGAAGGCTACCAGGTTGTGGCAAAATCAGCAAAAAGTTGTGGAAGTGATAGAAGCTGAACAATGACCCAAGCAGAAAAAGTAACTGTTAGAAAGGGTTAGACTTGCAAGCTGGTGCTGAGCTGCACTCAGCAACCTGCTGTCCAACAGCCATGGCCTTTTTTATTTAAAAATATTTGCTTCCAGTTTCAGCTGCGTTTTTGGCTTGCTACAGTGCTCTACTGTCCTTTTCAATAGTAACTAAAATTCAATGCTAGTCTGATTTCCTTCCTTTATTGTTCTCATCACACTCTTGACCTACTGAGCATTAGCGGGAGACCTGAGAAAACAGGGAGGTGCCCGTCTCAACAGCTTCAAGCTGCTCTGACAGCTTCAGTCCTTAGGGAGAGGAATCCCTACTGCTGTGTGTTTGCTTAAGTTCTTGGCCTCTTCCACCTGCAGAGGTGTGCAGTAATCCTCCAGGAAGACCGTTGCCAGATTGCTCAGCCTTCTGCTGGCCGAGAGAGAGAAGCGAAGCATGCACTCCACCACTGGGAGAGGTGTGGTCTGCTGGCATGACTGCGGTGTTGTCAGATACATCAGGGTTGTGACTGCTGACATGACTGTCTCTTCATTGGAGCTGGAGAGGCAATTTATTATGGGCTCTACTCCACTGGCCTCCAGGATATAGTCTTTGTTAGTTTTATCCAGGCACAGGTTGCAAAGACCACCTGAAATAGCGAAAAAAGCATCTGATACATGCAAAACAAATTCTTTCTGCACCCTCATCCAGACACACTCCACACTCTTAAAGGCACCTTATTTGGGAATAAATGGCAACAGTCTGAGTGCTTTTCATATCTTTGTATGCACTTTGGTCCTAACCTGTGAGATGCTTTCCCTGAGTTGTCCTCAGATAGCTGCGTGATCCTTCCTTCTTTTCATAAGACAACACACAAAAATATTTTTCCTGAATGGTAAGAGGAAAATCAGTCTTCAAGATACCAAGAACTATACAATAGATTTTTAATTGTCCTATGTAACCTTTTTTTTTCCAACTCAGTGCAGTAACAGCAATTATTTCCTTAAATGCAACTGCATAAATATCCCCTTTTTCTAAAGCGCAGATTGATATTTGGCAATTCCTGTTTTCTAGCACAGACACAAGCTTCCTGGTTTTGTGAGAACTGGAAAACTTTAAAGCTCTTCAAGAAATCTTCTCTTGATTCTTCCCCGAGATCTGCCAACAGGGCTCCTGCACGTCCTTAGAGGGCACTGCACGGCTGCACACGATGAGTGCTGCAGAACCAAACACCCGCGTCACAGCACCAAAGGGGCTGTAAGGCACCTTTTTTTTATTTTTTATTTTTCCCCAGTTTACTACAGACGTTTTAGAGAAACAGAAAAAGGCATATGGATGCACTAAGGATGCTGTCCTTACCCATAGCAAATTCCACGAGGGTCTCGTTGTCTTCCGTCAGCATGTCGAGGAACAGGTCCAGCACCTGGAGCTGCCGCAGATACTCGTAGTTCCTGGGGTCGTAGGCGAAGTTGGCCAGGTTGGCCAGCACCTGCTGCTTGGCCTCTGCAAGGGAAAAGCGCGTGAAACGAGGGGCAGCGGCACCCGGCGCCGGTGCACAGAGATCTTTGCTGGATGGAGATTTCGCTTTTATACGCGGGGTTACCTGGGCTGTCTGTCACCTGGAACTCGGTGACGAGGGCCTGCAGATACTCCAGCCTCCCCAGCTCCATCCTGAGTTCTGAGAACTAGAACCTGGCGGTCAGCCGCGATCAGCCCGCGCCGCCGGCGGGGAAGACACCGAGGCTGTCCGGCAACTCGCGGCCGCCATTTTGTGGGCGTAACTCTCAAGCGGCCGCCGGCGCCATTTTGTGGGTGTTGCGGCTCCTCCCGTCGGTCGGGCTGCGGCGTGGGAGGCCGGACCGTTCCCGTGCGGGGTGGAGGGCGGCTGCCGGGGCTGCCCTGTGCACTGCTCGTTAGTGCCAGAGTGAACGCGCATCTCACTGTTCCACTGTTTTCGGCAATCGCGTATTTTTAACGTTTCCCCTTTGTTCTGCAAAGATGCTCACCTGGTTGTTTGCACCCAGGCTCGGACAGTTGCGCACCTGGGAGCTCCTCGTGCCCGTGAACTCAGAAGCGCAGGCGTACAAGTACTGCGGACAGCGGGGAAGGGCGGTGCTGCCGGGTTTTGGTGGGGATTGGGACTCCCGGCTGGGGAAGAGCAGTGCAAGGTTTTTTTATGGAGTGGATAGGCACCAGTGAAGCCAAGAAAAGGAAGATATTAACAAAAGGCAGCAGATATTTCCAGCCTGTTTGCACAACGGGCTGATCTGAGGACAAAGCAGTGCCGTTGCTCTGAAGGGCAGCTCCCATGGAGCTGCTGCTTCTGAGCACCGAGAGCAGCGTCAGATGTGTTGGTGTGCAGGGAATGCAGTGAGATAGTAAGCTGAAGAATACAAGATGTAAGGGGTCCATAACATCTCTTAGTTTTGCTAACTCAAAAGGAATTTGCAAATGGCATCACTTAGTTTAACCTCTTGCTAACTCAAGATGAATTTATTGCTTAGTTTAACCTTTTGCTGGGCCAAGCACGTTCTCAAAAGGGAGCCTTCTCAAGTCAGTAGAAAGGTGCTCCCAGGAAAGCAGTGGAAAGGGAAGATAAGCAGGATAAGAAATTGCTGAGGCATGCAGGGCGGGAGAAGAGCTCAGAACTGGGACAGAGGTCAGAAGGACATGGCATGGAAGACATCTGACCATCCCAGAACAAACGCCAGGTGGGGAGGAAGATGCAGAGCCTTCATCCAATGGAAGCTACTGTGCATGCCCTGGGTGGAGGACAATTCCTGGAAAAGTAATGAGTATGTCTTGGGTAATACTGCTGAATATGTATGGATTGGCTAATAAATGTATCAAGACCTCACTCTCTGGTGTGCAAGCTAGGAGGGGCGAGCCCCCTTGCACCTGGCTTGTGGCACAGTGCTGAAATAAAGACATACCTGCTCTGATAACCTTACGTGGATTAGAGAGTTTGATTCCGCAAATCAACAGAAGCAGAGGTGCATGAACATCACACGTGGGTGGGCTTAGTAGAGATTGCCATTTCTTTTGTTGAAGCAATTAAATAGAATCATGGAACTGTAGAATCACTGAGGTTTGAAAAGGCTTCCAGCCAGCTCTTCACCCTTAGCAAAGTATGTACCTGTCTAACTGAATACAGATTCTTCTATAGATGAGATTGGAAACAGTGCACTGATGTTACAGTGTCCTGCACTGACTGAAGGGCCCCTGATTTTCATTCAAAGGAAGCTGGACGTGGTCTCATCCACCAAATGCAGGGCATCAGGGACAGGAACGCTGGGCTGGTAGTAGCTCCTACCACACAGTGAGCTGTTTGCTCGTGTCCACCTTAAACAGAAGGGTGAGGAAAGAAGCTGCACTGAATGCAGCAGTGCTCTCAACGTTGCAGTACTGTGGGGAGACAGGGCAGGTTAAAGTCAAGGTATTTATTTCTACCTGGTATAAAAGTTTGGCCAAGCCTGTGCTAGCAACTTCAACTGTTAAAAAAATTACAGTGAATGTGTATATGTATATAAACGTATGTGTATATGCATAAAAAGAAGTAACAAAGATTCTACAAATTACTTCAGTTTAAAATGTTACCATATTAGCAGATTTAATGTAGGCCTTTGTAAATTTAAGTATTAGTGTACTTTAAGCCACATCTGTCATTACTAATATGTACTAGGGTGTGACTGTAAGACAGGTAGAGAAGAGAAAGCAAATGCAGACCAAGCAAACCAGCAGAAGGTGTTTGAGGATGGTGGGATTGACTAATAAGGGGTGAAAAACATTGCATTTGAAGAGGAAACATGCAATGATGAGTTCACAGGTACTGTATTTGTAGTCAAGTTTTGCAAGCACAAAACCAGTAGGAACTTTGTCTCCTGCAGTGATTTCACTGTGAGCAGTGTTTAGAAACAGCCCATGCCCATGGTGATTGGGTGATGCATCCCTGAAAACTGTACTCTGCAGGTCATATATTCAGCATGTGGCAAGAGGCAGCCTGGAGGAGAGGAGCACTGGTACTCACCTTTCTGGGAGCTGCTTGGTCTGTTCCTTCTAGATTTTATCTTGTTTTGAGTTTAATCTAAGCTGGTTAAGAGATGGGAGGAACATTTTGCATTTAATTTAAGCTGTCTCATAGAGAAGAGTTTGGTAACATTCCCCAGGTTTATGGTCCGCAGAGATTTTTTGTAAGAGCTGGAGGCTGTGCTAATGCTGCTTACATGACCTGTGCATGCATCTGACTGTTGTGTGCTGTATTACTGCAGGAAGTTTGTCCTGGTCGTACAGAAAGATCACTTGGCAGCAGGCAGTGTTGGCTGAGGCATGCAGCCCTCTTGCTCAGGCTGTTTGCTCGGGTGATATGGGCCGTATTTAATCATCTCACTGCTCTGTCCATGTTGCACAGACAAGTTAAGCATAGCTGTGGTATTTACAGCTTCAGGGGTAGCCTAATGACAGTGGTGCCAACTGATAGCTCAACAAAGTTAGAATTTGGTCAATTTCAGGTTCTGGTAGGCATGTTTCTTTTCTTGCAGTTACTAACCAGGTCTGCAAACTATGCCAGGCTCTTCATTTAAGTGATTTTGCAGTTCTGAGGTGTTTTAGAGTATCTGAGATGACAGTAACTTTTTTTTTTTCAAATCAAACTTTTCCAAGATTTACACTGGCAGACTATCTAAGTCTTATAGGGTTCATAGTCTTGCAATATTTCAAATGAACTTCCTGGTGAATGTTTCATAGCAGTAAGGAAAGGCACTTGTTGCAAAATATGTTTCGCTTCGAAGTTAATGATACAGTTAATGACAGAGGGAGCAGGAAAGAGTATGAAGGGACTGGGTGAGGGTTATTTATCTCCTGCCATTTTTTCTTGTTCTGCTGACTCTGAGAGGTTTGTAACCTGGCTGAAGCATTAGTGTTTGTCCAGGGTTATTTTACTGTCTGTAGATGTTAAAAACAGCTCCTTCAAAGGGTGGTGGTAATTAAGCTGTGCTTGCTTTGTGTATTGGGACAACCATAAACCAATAGCAAGAACTTTTATTATTTTATTTTTCTTCTGGGCCTCAAGGTTCTTAAAGGCTGAGTATTGATGTACTGAGGGGCAATATTTATTATCCTGTAGCATGCTCAGTATGCCCAGTGCTTTCAGTTACACATTACAGAGCTCCTGCCCAAGGCAGCTGGGAGTTCAGGCTGGGAAGAGAGGTAGAGAGAGGAGGAGAGGCATCAAACAGAAAGGGAGGGAGCTAGTTTTCTCTATTATGGCAGTTCAGTCACATTATTTACCTGTGGAAACACAGCTTAAGTGTTATCTGTTCTCCATCTGAGATTTGTTTCTAACCTGTGCATTCTAAAGGTATGTGTAAGCAGCCAGGGGAAATAACCCTCTTTTCAGGCAGCTTAAGTTGTGTAAGGCTGTTGGGAAGTTCTTAGTGAACAAGATGAAAAAAGTGAAAAGGATGGATTTGTATACTGTTTGTCTTCCCAGAAACCTCAGCTTCTGCATAAGACTCCAGTGACTCTAGCACTGAGTCTGAGAGTATCAAAGATCAGCTCTATAAAGCACTCGTAACTCCGTGTCCTAAGTTATATTACACTGCTGTGTACAGTTAGGAGATAATTAAAACTGAGAATTCTTTGCCATAGCGTAGAAGGAGCTGACCTCTGTGTGTCAGCTCAGTTGGTGAGTTCCTGTTATTCCCCCTGTGCCTTGCAAATAGATACTTGTTTGTTTGCTTATGGGCAAGCTGGGGCTAAAGCATTGCAGGCGGTGCTGCGGCTGGTGCTGGAGATTCCGTTACTCCCTCAGTTAAACTTTGTTTCCTGGGATAAATTCTGGTGGGCAGTACCTGGCCATATCTTGCCTGTTTTGTCTGGAGCATTTGTAGCAGCGGAAGGATCTGGGACAACGTAATGCCCCATTTCTGGAAGGAAATGGAAAGGGAATGAAAAGGAGTGAACAGAATTTCAAATTTAAGAATTACATAAAGGAAAAGTGTCAGTATGTTGAACTGCTTAGCTGTTTTATTTGTAATGACTAGAAGAGGTATGAGACTCAATCCCTCTGCATTGGTTTGTTTTGATGAAAGGAGGAAACCCCACCTTTTCCCTGGAAAAACAGCAAGTGGAAACTGTGGTTTTACTGCTAAGAATTTGATGCAGTGGTTCTCAAGATTAAGTACTAAAATTGCTTTGGAACTGCTTTCGCTTGCAGAGTTGAAAGCTATTACTTCTTCCATTTCACTGACATATTGCAGTTCCATCTTTTGGATGTTCTAGAATGTTGAGCAATCTTCAGCTGCAGTACTTTGTGAGATATCTGCTCAGAGCACGTGGGATAGGAAATACAGTTCGCAGCTCAACAGAGGGAGTTCAGAGGCTGATGCAACTCTCGTTTTATTGCTGACAAATGTAACTCCTAGGAGTGTGTTGGGAAAAGCCTCTCATAGCCAAGAGACTGCATGGATGTGAGAGTTAACACCAATGTTTCCTACTGTATTTTTTCCCCTCAGATTTCTTTTTAAGTTATGGTTGAGCGAAATTGTCGATAATGAGATGATGTGAGTCTGAGACTAAAGAACTGAATTCATTTCCACAAGGGAGAACTCCAGTGGTGTTGAATTTGCCCTATATACGGCTGTTTACCTTCATTATATGTTGCTCTCCTGTGTTGTTTCGCACTCCCCCCACCCTAAAAAAATAGAATTGATCCCAGTTAATGATGGAAAGAGATGTATTTGTAGAAGCCATTAATCTCTTTTTATGATACATCAGGAAGCACTTGAGATACTACTAATTATACGAAGCAGACACTGTAAGGTTTCAGTCCTTTTGATTTTGTTGCTCTGGTGTGGAACTTTTGGAGCTTTGAAAATGTACTTGGCGTGAAGAACTCATATATACCTCATAGGAAAAAATATTTGATCTTTGTAGGTTCCTGCCTGAGTTGTGTGACTCATTTGGCAGCCCCCGTATTGTGTTTAGAGATGTGGAAAATAATAACACGCTTCCAGTCAAAACTGTTTGTCTTCTTTCCCCTTCCTCAACCTTGGGAGGCTACCAGGAAAGTTCATATAAGTCTGCACCAAAACTGCATGTTCAGAGTAGGTGAGTAATACTTATGCAAGAACTACCATTGTGCATAGCCATCAGTAATTATTTACCAGTGCTAGCGAGAGAAGTATGCATATGAAATTCCAGTGACTTCAGAAAGGTACCAACTTAAATCAATTGAATCAACATTAGTTTTATTTCTCAGAGCTGGTTGCCATGGATGTTGTTGTCCTGTGGCCTGCTTTAGGACAGCACAGTTCTGTCTGTCCTTTGGCTGGCACTGCCTGTTGGGCTCAGGTCTGCGTTGCTCGCGTGGAGTCTGACACAGCCCCACTGAACGGATGTGCAGGGAGGACGGGTGACGGCTGTGGGATGCAGACACTTGTTTTCTCATCTGCCATCAGGGCTGGGTCTCGTGAGGCTTTGTACAGCAGCATAATTGTTATTTATTCTCATATGCTTGTGACGTGCACAACTGCTAGAGTGGGTTGACTTTCAGACTGTGATTCATTTGGCGTTTCACTGTATATGGCAGACTTCTCTGGAGGTACTTTTGAGGTGTCTTTCAATCTGTTATTTTTTTCCAGAGCATAGAAGCTGAGCGCCATGAATAATGAAGCTGATATCAGGAAGAAACTTGAGGTGTAGAAGACATAGCGGAAATCATGGGTTGCATCCACCAGGAGACCTGAAATGGAAACCACAGCTTAGTTAAAAAGAGGATACGTGGTAAAGGCAACTGTAATGACATTTATAGAAATGATAAATCTGACCAATCCAGGAAAATGCCCTGTACAAAAGATAAGCATTCATAAATGAGTTAAGATCTGTTCTCCAGATTCTAGAGCTTGTTTGTAGTCATTTCTCAGGCGGTGTTTCTGTTTCTGTGAAAAGTATTTTCCAGTACACAGAGAAATCAGGAAAGAAAGGAAATTGTAACTTTTTCCCCATGTACTGATTGATTTTTTTACTCATCAGAGGACCTCTGTGTCACTGCCACTTTCTGGGTTTTGGAATGAGTGACCTTAGTACAACCCAGGTCAGAAATCAGAACAAATAAATAAGGAAATCTTTCCAAGACTGACATGTTTGAGTCTCTATACTGAAAACTTGTAATAGTGTGAGGAAAATTCACAGCACAGTGGGCATTATAACTAACTTTGAGAGCCTCAACGCAAAACATTTAGAAGAATTATATGTCAAGTGGGTATTTTAACACTAACACTGGAGGAGGAAAGGCAAAAGCTATTCGGGTAAAATGTATGATGCCTCCTCAACAGGTTGCTTATTTATATATGGAAATATCAGTGTAATTCTTCAATGTATTTTCTATCTCCAACAAGAAAGTGAGCTAATCTTGCTGTACTTTGTTTTCATAGAATGGTTTGGGTTGGAAGGGACCTTCAAGATCACCTAGTTCCAACTCCCTGCTGCAGGCAGCGACACCTCCCTCTACCAGGTTGCTCACAGCCCCATCCAGCCTGGCCTTGAATGCTTCCAGGGAGGGCGCATCCACAGCTTCACTGGGCAACCTGTTCCCGTGTCTCACCACCCTCACAGTAAAGTATTTCTTCCTGATATCTAGTCTAAATCTACCCTACTCCAGTTTAAAACCATTTTCCCTCATCCTGTCACTATATGCACTTATAAAAAGTCCCTCCCCAGCTTTCCCGTAGGCCCTTCCGTGTTGGAAGGCTGCTATAAGGTCTCCTCAGAGCCTTATCTTCTCCAGGCTGAAGAGCCCCAGCTCTCAGTTTTGCCCATCTGCCTCTCCTATCAGAGACATCCCAGACCTTTTCTGCACTTTGAGAAAAGCAACTAACACGTTTTGCCTGGGAATGACATGACATACAGTGCATGTAGTCCCATTCATAGAACAGATAGTTGCTTTCCCACTGGATGAGATACAATTCAGTGCCTGGAGAAGAGAGCTAAAACCAGCAGAGGATTCACACTCGGGTTTGTATTTTGTCTGTCAGTCTTTTGAATTTGTTGCTATACTGCAGGAGCAGGTACTTAGCCAGGTTATTCAGTGGCTTTTGGAGTGAACTGTGAAATCTGTGAGTAATTTATTAGATTTGAGGGCATAACTAGTTTCCTTTCTTGCCTCTAGAGAAAAATGAATGCACTCCAGAACCAGGAATAACAGTAAGTAGAAGAGGCTTTTACTATTACTTTACTTTTACTCTTCAGTTACGTAGAGCTGGTAATACCTCTGATGACAGTAGATGTATGGATGTTTGGAATTTCTTGAGACTTCATAGATCAGTGCTAGGAAAGCAGTGAGAATTTTATGACAGCACGATCCTACTACTGTAATTCCTCTCTGTGCTCTGCCATTCAAAGGAAACAAGTTCTCATCACTGCATGCCTATCGAAGCTGCCTGCCAAATGTGCAGCTTTTTCACTGTCTGCTGTTGCTTCAGAGACACTTAGGCAGCTACAGAAATTATCCTTGTTTGGCTGTGAGAAGGGCATTCCTTTCTGAGTCTTCCTTTTGTATTGCTCCCTCTGCATAATCAGCTGCCTGCATGGATCTGGAAACTCATTCATTCCTCTTCAATGTGCTCCCAAATACTTATCATCAGCGTCTAAGAACCTTGTTTTTCTCCAATCTGCTTTAATAGGTTTTCTCACCTGTCAGAGGGGGTCCAATGAGAACAGTGATACTCTCCAGGATGGTGAAGAGCCCTAGAGCGCTTGAGAACCTGTCCATCTCCACCACATCCATCAGCACCTGGAATGTGAGGGCTCCAATGCCACTCATGGCTATACTGAAGATGACGCAGTAGAAGATGAGCATGCTGAATTCAGCTGAGATGACGCAAATGAAATTGCCCAGCCCATACAGGAGCACGGCCAGGCTGTACAGGTAGATGCGTCTCCCTGTGAAGATTGTTAGTCCTGAGAGCAGCCCTGTCAGAGGGCGCATGAAGATGTTGATGAATCCAATAATGGAGATGAGGAGGGCTGCCCTGTGTTCCTCCAACCCATTCTGGATGGCATAAGGTACGAGGTAGACATGGGGTAACGCAAACCCCGTCATCATCCATGTCACTCCAATCGTGTAAATCTGGTACCTTTTGTTTTGACAGAAGATATCAAGAGCCAGGTAGTTCTGCAGCACCTGGAAACATGTGATCTTTCTGGTTTGTTCCTGGAGCTTTAGGTGAGAAGGTGCTCTGTTGGACAGCTGAGCGTCTTCTGCTCTTCTCCCTGGCTCCTCTCCTGTACTGGAAAACTGCAGTAGTGATCCCAGTGCAAACTTCACTGGTCTCATAATAGCTCCACAAACACAACAGTTCAACAGGATTCCTCCAAAGATAAGAAAAGTATCTCTCCAGCCCATCTCATCTAGCAGGTATTGAGAAAGAAGCGGCCACAGTGTGAAACCAATAGAGACACCGGTGGACGCCATGGCATTGGCCAGCGTTTGCCACCGCACAAAGTAGGAGCCGAGTGCAGTCACTCCTGCCTGGAAGCTGAAGCATGACCCCAGACCTAAAGATAAGAATGAAAGAGAAAATAGCAGCACATGATCTCTCTGTAGTGTCTTACAAGATTAAAAAAGCCCAAAACTCTGGTGTACCCACAGATGACTTCTTCACAGCCCCCAGTGATTAATGATCAGTAATCCCAAATGAGGGGTGAAGAAGGATGTTGTGTATACTTTAGATTCCCTATGTTCTCAGGAGTACTGAATACACTGCTCTAAGCTGATGTTTGAGCCACGCTGCCATGCCCATAATTGTTCCAGAGTTGTTCTTGGGAAAAATGACAAGGATTTGGCTTTATACTGCATTCAGCAGGCAGAGTTGCTTTCCTGACGTTTTCACCAGGTTTCAGGGAGTTAATTATTGTTTATCTCTGTGCTGCACACAGACCTTAGCTTGCAAGAGTCAACAGGTTTGGTCCCAAAATGATCTGGCTTCACAAATCAATTTCTCTTTGTTAGAAAAATAGCATGGATTGAAAAACAATTACCTAGGAGAAATATTTGGAAAGGAAAAGTTCCCATCTGTTACTTCTGTTCAAAACCAACATAGTATTTGGTCAGAGAAAGATAACTCACATCTCCCCAGACTGGGAGTGGTGAAGTCCATGCCCAGGATATTTGTGAAGGATGTTATCCCAACATTGCACTTCGAGGTGGGAAAAAGTCCCCTCTTCAAAGGCAAAAGGTTGTGAAGCTCCTAAGGAGAACAGACATTTTTGCTCTCTCTGTCACCCTTAGAGACCTGTAGCCTTTTCCAGGGAGAAGTACTTTAAATGAGCTGACTGGGTGAGATGTGTGTTAAAGGGGTGTGAAGGGCAAGCCTATCCAGCATGCAATTCTCAATGAGCTGTGGGGCTTTGATTTATTTCACAGCTAAGTGAAAAGCATGAGTGCTCAGTCCAGACTTCTACCACTTCCCAGCACAGCAGCTGGATTTCGCTGCTGTTCCTTGTACTTACCAGCGATGAAGCCAGCTGTTAGGTAAAGCTGGCTGAGGGACTTGCAGAAGGAGCTGGACACCATGCCCACGCTGCTGAGCAGCCCTCCCACCATGACAGCAAACCTGCAGCCAAAGCGCTTCACAAGGATGCTGCACAGAGGCCCTGGGAGAAGAGAAATAAAATAAAAAGGAAGCAGTGAGGGAGAACAGAATTGTTCTGTGGGTGCCAGAATGCTGCAGTTATCAAACGATTTAGGTTAGAGAGCCTGCGGATTGTCCCAGCAGCAAAATTTAAGGAAGGAAACAGAAGTAGAAAATGCACTCCCTGATCCTCCGAAGAGCTTGGTCAGCTTGTCCGCAGAAGGGAGTGCACCTGTGGTCTGCTTGTGTTTTGGCCATGAAATAGGATTCCTAAGCTTCCCTGTGATTGATAGTAGCTAATAATCCTGGAAATGGAAGTGTAATTCTGTTCTCATGTTGTATCAGTTCTACAAACGATTTGGAAAAGGATAGGACTTGAATTTCCATGCCCCTGAGTAAGAGATACTGAACAAAGTGTTATTTCTGCTTGCATATTTCTACTACTCTTTCACTGTGTTTTTCAAATATTCAGCTACAAAAGATTCTAAATTGTCCTTGGTGTCTTCTGCATAGGTGAAATTCTCTGCAGGAGAGCAGGTTGACTCTGGAACAGATCAAGAACAGGAGAAAAACAGGGATTGTCCTTGAGGGGGATAATTTGAAAATGTCTATGGAGGTGTATGCATGTTTGCATTGGAATCAGTCTAAGCTTCAGGCTGTGGCATCCATGCTCCAGCTTATGGAGCTGACCTGAAAGTTGTCTCCATGAAAACAGTACAACGCTGTTGTCAGTTCAGCTCTTTCCAGATGTCTGTTTTAGCATACCTGGCCAGCGTGGGTAACCATGAGGACCCAAGCCTCTTTGCAGGCTGTGCACATCCCTGCTCTTTCTCCAACACCACAAGACCTGGGTCTTCCTGGTGGAGAAGAAATGTGGGCATTGTGCTCATGTTGCTTGCAGGCTTTTCTAAGTAGGAGTTATGCTATTTCATCAGCAAAACCAATCGACAAATAGACATGGAGGTGTGTGAGTAAAGTTAGTTGATTCATTCATTTTCACAGGCTGTTTGTTGGTGAGTTCTGTGAGAGTGGGGTAAATTACAAGGTTGCTAATGCCATAGATTTTGGGAGAGGATGATGTTAGTTCAGACCTGCAGGCTGCCAATGGAAAACATTTCTCTCTGCATGTTCTGATAGAGGAGGCTTTAATGGCAGCTTCATTTTGTGTTTCTGCCAGGATCTGCATTATTTTCAAGGCTTACTAATTTTTTTCCTCTTCTTAACACTTAAAATTATGTAAGTAAATTCAGAAAGTCTGCAAGCTTCAGAGTTAGGAATCAGCATGGGGAAAATAACCTGTGGAAAAGTTTTGGTTTGAAATAAAATCTGCATAATCAAGCAAGCAGCTGAACGTTCTTAACATTAGGACTGTAACTGTGTGCATTTTGATCTGCTTGGGAGATTTTCACCTTGGACTTCAACTGGCCTTTGAAGAAGTATTCATCGGGCTCAGCAAACTAGTGACTGCATTCTGTTCCAGCAAAACTGCTGCATTTGAACTTGCGTGAGTCTGGAGAGTTGCAGTGGCCTTACAAATTCTGTTAGTGCTTGTGATCACCATGAGGCTATTCTTTCCTTGTGTAATGAATCCCTTTTGGATCTATATTGGCTGTCTTTACATTAACTTTCACTGTGGTCCCAGCCTCCCACAAAACAATTACTTCATTATTGAAGATAGAATTGATATGTCCTCACAGAGGCTGCCAGACTTGTCTTTCCTAGGCATGCTGGGACCGAGCTGCTTTTCAGACCATTCCCAGAGCCACTGGCTCCTGTTCTTTTCCTGGTTCCTACAGCAACCAGACCATAGGTCATGCCCAGCAGCTTCTCAAGTCAAACAGCCATGGCACCGCTCTGTTTCTGTTGAACTTCAGTGTCGATTCCTTCTGTAGCTGCTTTGCCTGAGGTCTTTCCCTCTGTGCCTTGCAACTCTGGGACTACCTGCTTCCACTAAGGTGCAAACTCTTTTTCCCCCGTGTCCAGCTCTCAGCCAAGTATTGCACAGTGAAACTTAATGTGCTGCAGCCATCACGTCAGTGTGACTCAGGGCTCTGCTTTTTTTTCCCCTCATACTGCTGCGTCACCTTTCAGCAATATTGGAAGAGGGCAGGTGTGAACTAAGGGAGCAGCTCAGGTATACGGGAGTCATTATACACTTTGCTGGATGGAGTTCAGATGGACTGTATATCACACAAGCATGGTGGGTGTATGAGGAGGGGCCAGCAGCAACATGAACCATTTACTGAGAAGCTCTCGAGCTGCTGGGTGTGTTTTACTTTCCTATGCAGGAATAGGAGCTCTAGATGCCCTCCCCTGTGCAACTCCCACATTTTCTGTAGGGAAGAAATAGTGCTTAGTGCTCCTGGGTGATTCACTCCTTGTCCACAAAGCAGCACCCTCCATCCACCCCCTTCAGCTGCAGGGTGCTACCTGGCCCAAGTTCTGCATTAAACCAGTTGTGCGATACCTGCTGCTGCACGCTGTGCCACTGCCCAAGGAGCTACTTTCAGCCCTGAGCCTCAGCTGGTAGCCTGGGGGAGCAGAACTGGCATGTGGAAGGGCATGAAGAAAGTACCCAAGATCCAGCCCTACTTGCCAGCTTATTTAAAAATAACTGTGAAAAATAATTAAGTTCTCATTGTTCTGAAGAAGCTGGGCTGAGAAAGAGATTCACCTTCCTCATTTTACTTATCCGTTAGAGTGGTGGATGGGAACTTGGTATCTGCAGACACTTGGTGCTGGGCTCTGTGGGCATGGAAATCGCTGGGAGGTGCCTTTCACTGCTGAGCAACCTGCCCCAGACCTCCCTGTCCCTTCCTCTTCAGAGAAATGCTGAGTACCCTCCTAAAGCCCTGTGTCCACGCTGGAGCCACAGGAAGCAGCGGAGGGCATCCCTACAGCCTCTACTTACCGCCTGCGTGCAGCACAGCAACCATGATGGAGGGGAACCACGATGTCTCACTGTTGGTGGCCTGGAACTCATGCTGGAGGTCAGTGAAGAAGATGCCGATGCAGGAGGGGAAGCCCAGCGTCAGCCCCTGCAGCACCACTGAGGCCACCAGGACCATCCATGCCCATCCCCGGTCCTGGACTTTGGCAGTTCCTCGTGCTGCTGCTCCTCCTTGGGCCATGGCTTCTTTCTACTCGCAGGCAGCCTGCTGGGGAAGGGAGTGCAGCTACCATGCAGCCCTCAGTCCAGGAAACGGACCTACGGAGACAAGGGCTGTGGGTATTCCCTGGGCTCAGAGGCACCAGCGTGTCCCAGGCCCTTGGCAGTGCACACTCTGGACTTCTTGCACTGCATTTCTTCCAGGACTCCCCTTCTCTCTACAGGATCCTGGAAGATTGCTCGAGAAATGACTGCCTTCCCCTTTTATATTGCACAAGACAGTGAGCGCAGCCAGGTACAGGACAGGACCACACCTCCTTTGAGGTATGAACTGGCCTTACCCAGTTCCACCCTTATTTTCCCTTTCACCTGCTTTCAGCATACAGAGTCCCCTTGCTGGCAATTGCTAAGGTCACCAAGTCCTCACACTGAGAGGAGTGACCAAAAAACTCTGCAAATGCCAAGAAAAATAGAAACATGTAAGGCTTGTATGTGGCAGCATACTGTTGCACTGCGCATACAGTTCAAATCACTAGTGTTGAAAAAACATTTTAGAAGTCACTGATTATTTAGGATCCAGTGATCTCAGATATACTTCTGCTATATCTCTGTCTAGGTCTGAAGATGAGAGATCCCAAGTTTGCTTGCTGTGAGATCAGCAGCATGAAACAACAAGAGTATTTCACATGAATAAAGGCACAAAACAAATCTTTGGCAGCTGGACAAGCTCAAGAAAAGCACTGTAAGGTTTGCACCGCACAGTATTTATTTAGCACTAGACTAATGTCCCTCCCGTACAACAATAGCTACAACTGAGTGTTGTGTGCAGCTTTAAGAATGAATAATAACTCATTCTAGCTCATTATTTCAAGCTTGCCATGGCAACACGCTCAGAATCAGTTCCATACCTGGGGCTGGACCAGGCCTGGCGACGTGAGGGGCTGAAGCACAGTGCGGGTGGCTCATCGTGGCGTGCTGGGTGCTTCTGCTTCAGCAGTGCCCAAAAGCTCTGATGAACTCTTTTGCAACGTTACCCTCAGCATCATTCTGTAAACAGGGCTGCTGTGCCGGCTGGCTTGCAGCCAGGGAAAAAAGGGCTGCAAGCAGAGGGGGCCCGTGGGAAGGGGCTCTCACATGCAAATCATGGTGGGGGTGCTCAGCACACTTTAATCCTTTGTCCACTTTAGCTGGGTGCAGATAATGCAACTAATTCAAGTGCTTGTCTCTCTGGTTTGAATTTGCTGGATGACAGCCTAAAACCTCTCCCCGGCAACAGCAAACCCCCAAAAAAAGGCAGAAGCACAGCTCCTCTCTGTTCCCAGCCGCCCTGTCCAACATCTGAATGTGTCCAGCAGCAGATTTCTGCAGCTCAGGCTCACTGGGGAGAGTAGAGCTGGGGGTCACACACTTGCCATGGCTTTTGCCTGCCGCTGGCCGCAGGGCAGTGTATCCCTGTGGCCTCCGAACCTTCGGCATCAGCCAGGCCTCAGGCTGTGAGCAGCTCCGGGATGTGCAGTCAGCTGCCAGGTGGTGCCTCACCGCCTTCTGCCTGTGCGGAGTGAAGGGAGTGGGTTTGTTCAGCGCTCAGCTGGCCATGCCTGCCGAATGGCTTTGCAAAAACAGCTTTTAATCCTTCCCGAGTGTGAATGTGGCAGACTGCTGCATGCTCTGCTGCGGCCATGTTGTCCTCAGCCTGTTCCTCAGTTGTGTCGAGACCAGGACCAGCACATAGCAGAGGCAGATTCTCACAAGCTCGAATGCTTGTCTCATACTGATTGCACTGGGATTTGGATTGGGGCTCGCAGCAAGACATGCATGAATGCTTGCTGCAAACTGTGTGTTGGTCGGAGCCGAACTGGTCAGCAGTGCTGCCTGCCCCAGTTCATGATGTTGCTGGAAATGGTTGTGTGTCCAGGTAGATTCAATCTCTGCTTCACCTATTCTCTTCAGTTTCTCTCTTTCAGCTCTGAATGTTGCTTTTGCTGCAGTGACCATCAAGATGCTGAGTTCAACCTTTGCTGGATTTCCTTTGGGCAGCGCAGCAGGCCTGGAGCTGTTCCTTATGGCAGCACATCAGGAGTGCTCGAACAGTGCATGTTTCCCATTCCTGTGCTGCTGTTTCCCTCAGTTGTGATGGGGGACTGCAGCTGCTGCGATGAGAGCGCACAGCAGGGCTGCTGGTGGCTCTGTGTGCATTCACACGAGGCATTTGCACAGCTCCCCTCCTCAGAAGAGCTTTACATTCAGCCTGCAGATGACGACAGTATCTATATGTCAGCCTCAGTGAGAGCTGGCAGCTGTGGGCATCCCTATGGAGGGAAGAGCAGCCCAATTCTTGTCCCAAACTTCTCATAGGGTCACAGCAGCAGGAAGAGAACCCAGGAGCATGTACGGGGGAGGGTCTGAGCCCAGAAGGTACCTATGGTTGGGAACAGGGAGGGCAGCAGGAAGAAAGGTTCTCTAGTTCACAGTACACTAACTCTGCACCCTGCTGCATGGCATGCAGCATCCTCCTGCTGCCCCACCTCAGCCTGGTGTGAGCTGGGCATGTGTTTATGAATGTAAAATAGGCTGTGTGCACAGAGGCAAGATGTTTACTGTAAACGGAGCCAGGCGGTAAAATGTGGGGGGGGGGGGGGGGTCACTCTGTGTCTGTTGGGGGTAGGAAGGCCAAGCACTTCTCTTGGTAAACAGCTCTGTAAGTGACTTTTTAAGTTCATTTTCATCCTGTGTTTTGTGCCAGGTGACTTTCTCAAGGTCACAGCATTGCTCCCACCTTCTCCCCCTGCAAAGGGTATCAGAGCCTTGCTGGCACCAATAAGTTTCTAATTAGGCTGAGCAGCCTCATCTGACTCGACTCGACTCGACTCGACTCGACTCGACTCGACTCCCCTCCCCCACATTCTCCCCACCTATTTTGATTCCCAGTTGCATTTAAGCCTGGCTCCTTGCCTAGTACAGCCTTTGGGCAGATGTCCCAGTACTGTCCCTATTCTCTTGGCTTGCTCTCAGCTCTGCCTGACTACCCTGAGCTCATCAATTACCAAGACACAGGTGGAGTACCAGGTGGGATATTGGTTTTGGGCGGCCAAAAATAACTCTCACCCAGTACTGAAGACTTTGGCTTGGAGATGGGAAATGGGAATTGAAGTGAGTGGTGTCAGTGGTGCAGGTGCTGACAGCTTCCGTTGGCTCAGAAGAATTTGGCAAGATACAGCTTGCTCTGGTGGGTGACTGCATGTGGTTCTCCTGCATACTTGCCCTCCTGACTGCTGCGTTCCTCCCCATGCAGCCTGTGGCTGTCCTGCATGCGCTGAGGATGTTTGGTGTCCAGAAGGATGGCTTCAGAGCCCAGTCTGAGAAAGATGTGCTTGGCCACCTTGGCTCTCGCTCTTATTAATGGGGAGTTAATGGCTGACTGCTTGGATGAGGTGTAAATCCCACTGCTGTTAGCTGTGCAGTAGCTGCAGACAGGGAAACAGCCCTGTTCTGGGATGATGGTAAATAGGCGTTGCTCTCTTTTAGGGATGCCTCTTGCCCTAGTATGCTGCAGCCCTCCTAGCGCTGTCCCTATTTTCCTTTATGTTGGGTTATGTGTAGCTCAGGTCCAGCACCTTTCCTTTTTGCCTCAGCTGCAGCGTAGGGATGATTTGAACCTTCATTGCTAGTCATTTTTGTCTCTTTTTCTGTTAATAGTTTCTCATTATGATGAAATATTCTGTTAAGATGGATAAGAGGTTGAGGGTGAATGGCCAGAATTGATGGGTCATGATTTTGAGCGAGCCTGAAGGTTTTCAGGCTCCAGCTAGCAAGAATGAAGGTTTGGCCATGCTGCTTTTGGCAGATGCTTTGTCGTCGTCCCCCCTGTCGGGTCCTGCTCCTCCTGCCCACACCCAGAAGCATTGCAGTGTTTGCCATTGTGATTCCTGGGAAAGGGACTGGAATTCTTCACCCTGCTGGGAAATGCAGGTCAATCTGTGCTTAGGGTTGTGTTTCTGGATGTGGGGGCAGAAATTGCAAAATGTGATTTCCACCCTTTGTTTTATGGGCAAAAGCCCTTGGTTTAGCAAATACAGCCATTCCGTTCTTACTTCCCACATGTTCCCTTGTATTCCAATTTGAGAAAACTATTAGCAGTGTTAGGATGGGGGTGACTGTTCATTAGGTGTTTCCCGGCTCTAAAGAGACCCATTTGACTGCTTTTCTCATTTAGAGCCTGACTCTCTGGTCATGCACACAGCGGATTGGTGCTATCCTGGTGCCTGGAGGTGATTGGTAGGCGATTGCACTTTTCTTTGCTGTGATTTGGAGAAACCAATATCTTTCTCCAGCCCTGGAGGAATCAAGTATTGCAGGGGTCATTTGCTGGGATAAAAGTTGGGTTAAATCTTCAGTGACCATTTCAAAACCAGATCTAGGTGGAAGAATGTGACTAAGGTGCTTATTTCCCAAACAAGTCAGCAGTCTGGGTTACAAATATTTATGATCCTTCAATCTGGAAATAGATGTGACTTTGCCCAGAGTGCAGGAGAGCGTGAGCAGTGGGCTGAGCCACACAGTTAGGTGAAAACCAAGACAGCGTGTGGGTGCTAAGATGAACTCATGGCTGTGGGCAGAGCTCTGTCATCTCTTGGACTTGCAGAGAGGAGAAATGCAGCTGTGGTTTCCACTCTCCACTGGAGCCCTAGGCCACAAATTTAGATGCTGACAGATGCCTCAACTAAGCTGCAGTCCTGTCTGGCATGGAGATACAGGGGTGGGCCATGAAGGTTTGTAGGTGTCCTGAACCAACTGGAGTGGCTCAGCTGTGGTTGGATCAGCTGTGATTCCTGCTTTCAGCTGCCATGCCCATATGCTCCCCTTGCACGACACCATGTGGTGAGTGTCTCATCTTGCACAGCTGTGGGGCCAAACCCTGTTTGGGGATGTGCCAGCCCTCCCTGCTCAGCTGCTTTACAGCTCAGCCTCAGAGCAGCTGCAGTGGGCAGCAGCAAATTCTGGTTCAAAGTAAGACTAAGTTCATCCAAGTCTCCCCATTGTTTAGTCATCTTTCCTCCTCCTCCTTTCCCCTCCCTGTGTCAGGCCTGAATCATTGCTGTTATCTAAATTCTGGCGTCACCAAATCTTGACAACATGTTGTCTCTTTGCCTCCTGCTGTTCGCCAATCATACAACACCTCTGTTTCACACGTTTATGAGCTGCAGTGTTCCATAAACAGGAAAAGAACTAAATCTCAACTTATCTCCAGGTCTGCTAACACCACAAACATGAGGAATGCTGTGGCATTCAGGGTGGAGGTAACAGATCGGCTATTTTAAATACTCCCCCAAGGTTTCAGTGCCAACGCTGCGTGCCTGGAGAAATCTCAGCTGACAGTTGTCTGCTCAGAACACCTGGGAAGCTCTTTAGAAATGGCAGTTTATTTGTTCTGCATTTGTCTTGGTGACAGCAAGAATCGCTGCGCCTTTTCCTTCAGTGGGAAAGTGGAGAACTGTTTGAGCTTCTCCAGCTGTTTGGGGGGCTTTGTAGTACAGGGAGGGGCGATGCTGTTGGAAATGCCGGATGTTTCTGCTGCACATGCTGAACCAAACAGGTGGCTAGCAAATGAAAATTGGCCCAAAGAACCTGTCCTTAAACTACTCATACTTGGTGCTTGTATTAGCATTCTTACTTGTTGGTGGAAATGGTAAAAAATAGATGTAGCTCACATTCTCTTATGTGTAAGAAAATCAGAAAAATGCTTAGATTTGCCTTCCTTCTCTGAAAGTTACCAAGAAGGACTGCAAAATCTAAGTAGACTTTTCCTCTTGGTGAGCCATCACAAATGAATCAGAACCACATGCAGGTCCTTAAAATGTAGAATTTGTGTTGGAAAGGCTGCAAATGGATGCAGAGAAAGCACAGGCTGCAGACACTCTTCATATGCTTCAAACCCATTTCAGAATCTTTATTGGAAAAACAAATTAATTGCAGCATCTCAACTGTTATTCAAACACATTTAATAAACAAAGAGAAACAGTAGCAAAGGGCACTGACAGGTGACAAACTGTACAAAACCTCTGGATTTGCAGGCAAAGGAGGAGCCCACAGCCCAGCTGCAGGGCTGGGGTCTGCTCCATCTCACTGCCCCCTCTGCCTCAGCCCACTCAGTCACCCCTGAGAAAATCTATTTAAAAATATGCAGAAACAAAGACACTGTAAAAGGTTATTTCCAGTCTTGCCATAATAGAACAACCAGGCCACTGGAAAAACCTAAAAAAAACCAAAACCCAAATGTCACACTTTCCATTCCCAGGACTAATGCTTTGAGGTGAACTCTCCCAAGAGGTACAAACACTCTTGGATATCCAGTACCTCTCCCCCTTCTCACAGCATACTACCTTAGAGTCAATGGGGCAAATTTCATCTTCATTGTTAGTTTTGATATAATTGTGAGTGAGTAAAAGGTAACAGAAGGAAAAGCCCTGTGCTGAGCAAATAGAGATGTAGCTGGTACATCATGCTGAGCGGCCCTTGGTCTGGGGTACAGGTCATTAGCACTATCAGGGGAGAAGAAATCCTCCCCTGGGATTGTATCTTCATGATCTTTGTGCCTTGTCCTAAGTATCATTCAACAATAAGGGCTATTCAGGAACAGACTGGTTTTGTATGTCAGCTCTGTTGAACTGAAGGCCTGTGCAACCGAAGCCAAGGAGACTCGAATACACTGACAAGCCCTTGCTGCAGAGAGCAGTGTGGAGGGGAGATCCAAGGTGCAGCCTTGATAGTCTTTCACATGGATGAGTTAAAAAGCAGCTCTGCTCAGCAGACGATGGTGGGTTTTTTTGTGGTGGTTTTTTTTTTGCTCTGTGGCTCAGCAGGGAGTGATGCTATCGCTTTTGCGTGAGGCAATCTCTCGTGGGCTTCACCATGTATGGCATTTTGGAACAAGGTATTGCTTTTACCTGGTTGAACTATACTGGCCAGAATCACAGAATCACAGAATTGTAGGGGTTGGAAGGGACCTCCAGAGATCATCGAGTCCAACCCCCAAATGTCTCCCTTCAGGTGAGCTCATTAGTGTTGCTGTGAGTTTGAGGTGTTCAGCTGGCGCTGATGTGACAGATGCAGCTCACCCAGTCCCTGTCACCTTCAGTCTGGTATTTCCTTCCAGTTTCCAGAAACTCCCTCCTCCAAGGAAGGCAGAGAACATAAATGAACATGAGAATTAGAGGGCTTTTCAGGCTGTTAACTTGCATTATGATGATTCTTCTTGATTTCTCAGCTGAGAGCACAATGACTGAGACTACAAGATACTGGCAGAGGAGAGATATCTATAATACCACAGTGTTATTTAGGCCCAGCCAAGCTGTATGGTCTAATCACACCAATACCATCTCACTACATTATAAATGGGGAAGATGGAGGGAAGGAGGAGAGCTGGGTTCTTCAGCACAATGGCAAGCCAGCTGTGTTTCAACAGCCTGTAACTGACAGAATGTGAATTCAAAGACATTTGGCGTGGTCTGTTGTTACCAGGACTGAGCTGGCATGGATAACTGGCAATTCTTGTGAATGAGGCAAAGCCTCCAGTGAAAGCGTGGAACATTGGCAAAGGATGGAAAAGGACAGGCACGAGCATGTACCAAGAGGCCAAGTGCAGCTGTGTTGCTCTGTGCCTTTGCTGTACGCCTTGTTTACTGAACTGGCTGTCAGACCTTTGGTAACATTTTGCTATCCTTAGGCCCTGCCAGCAATAAGTGATAAAACAGGTGACCTTCCTATTTCCATCTCAACACCATAAGGAGACCACAGGTAGCTGAATTTTTCTGTAAAAGAACCAAACTCCTCAAACCAGGGGAGGAATTTCTGATACCTTATTGAGAATCATCTGCTCTGTGCTCATCCATGTCTGCAAATTCCAACATCTCCAAAGCTTTGCATGTAGCATTAGTTTGGGATTTGACTCAAGAAAAACTAAGTGCCGGGACACGTGGGCTACAAGAACAAAGCAGGGATGAAAGGAGAAAAACGCACAGCAGCAAATTCCTAAGAAATTTCATTTACCAGACTAGGAGGGACATGCCCTTGGTTAGGGATGGCACAGCTTAACATAGAGGAAACAGTGACTGCAATTTGGCTAAGATTAGAGTTCAAGAGAGGCACAAACGAACATTTTGCACATCTATCCAAGGCATTCAAAAAAAGTCACAGAAGTTGACACATTGGACAAAATATATTACAACAGTTTGGCAACTTTTCACACCCCCCACACCCCCAGCTCTTGATGCCCCTGTGTAATTTGAGCTGATCTCTTTAAAGGTTGGGGACACGAGGGAAGGTGCAGTTAAATCACTGTATGTAAATAGCGGATCTCCTCTGTAACAAGTCCCGTGGGTAAAATCAAACCTACCTGCTTGCTACAGTACAAAAGAAGTTCTGCCCACAGTCCTCCCTTGGTGAAAAGGCAGGTGACAGAGCCCATGCTGCTGGATACAAGGCAAAGCTGAACTTGGCTGGAACAAGTCCCTAACCTTGTGATTTTGCACCAGGCTAAGATATATGGTCATGGCAAGGTGTCGAAGGGGAAGATGTCACCATTCTTCTTCAACAGAGAGGTATACAGGACAGAACCATTACTCTGTCACTGTTCTAGGTGAACACAGGTCTGTTTGCATGCATGAGAAGAAATGGGCTTTGGAAAACGCCAGGAGCCCATATATGATAGTGCTAACAGCAAGACCTGTGTTAGATGCACGTGTAACTCCGCTCCCCTTATTAGCGAAGCTCAGCTCCTAGGAATTGTACAAGGAACAAATACAAAGCAAGAATGAAAAAAACTGTTTTTTACAAGTAGCTTCTTTGCTCCTTCTTTTAAAGCCCTGTTCTGATCTGTGGGGGACTGGCTGATCAGGAGGGAGCACTGCAAGATCTCTGCACTGTTCTGATGGTTGTAGACATAGGCACAGGTCAAACACACCTTTCCACCCATGGCAGCCTGTGTAAGGTAGGACTGACCACAAGGCTGTGTGGACCTAAGCAACCTTTGCAAAGAATCCAACTGGGAATCCAGCACAGCTGTTGTTGGAAAAATTCAGTACAGCACTGGCCAAAAAATAAAACAAATACTTGTGGAACGGACTGAAATCCACCTGGAAGAGTTTTGTCCTTTCTTGTTCTCCAGAATAGAAGGAAAGCCTTTGGTTAGGACTAGAATTACTCATAACTGGCAGGACAGGCTTGGCTTTGCTTTGCATTAGCTTGGTTACTGTACAGGGGCAAGTTTGCATTGTGGAGACATGCTCTGTCCAACTAGATTGCCCTTTTGACATCTGGGAGTTCTAGAGGAGTGGACACTTGAATTACATCCGAGATCCTCGCTCTTGAAGAATCTGAAAAAGAAGAGAGCCTCTATAAATAACTCAGGCAAGTTTAGAAGCCAAAGTTCATGATCCAAATCTTTGGCTTTTGTAGAGGAAGGAAAGGTAGTCTAACAAGAGAAGGAATGAGAGAGTAGCCTGTTGGCGTCTATGCTACCGTACCGAATGACAGGCTGGTTAAAACAGAGTCTCTTCTCTAGAAATGCTTTAGCTGCCTGCCAGGAGTTAAAAATGTCATCTTTTGTTGCTGTCCTGGGGAAAATGCATGGACTGAAGGAGAAAAGCAATGTCAGTCTTCTTCCCACAGTATCCTTCAGTCACAAAATCCTCTTTTTTTCCAAGTCTTTCCTCTTTTTTTTCCCCCCTTGATTTGAATGCATGGTAAACCAGAAAATCTTTTAAGAGAGGGAAGGTCATGCACACTGGAGAAAATATGAAAGCTGGTATACAGAAAAAATAAATATATATGTGTGTAGGTATACTGCAAATTGTGGATCTCCTGATGTAAGATGTGTTTTTTTTCTTTGCATAAGGGAATTCAAGACAATGCATTTGAGGAGATGCCTCACCTTTGCCTTCTCGCTGGGCTCTTTGACAATGCCATTGGTAGAATTGTTGAGTTCCCTAGACACAACACAGAGGAATTCTGCCTGGTCTTCATTTCCATAGTTATATGAAGATCCAATGCTGATTAGCTGTGTGACAGAAGACAGCCAAGGTAAGGATGACTCTATTGGTAAATCTTGACTTCTGCTTTATTCCTGCAATTGCCTTTTCTGCTACAACTGCTCAGAGAGACCTGTTCTGACCTGAAGTGCCAACAGGTCACATCCCTTCCCATATTCCAGTGTCACAGTCTTTCCCAAAGTGTGTTTGTAAGGCAAGTATTTACACAAGCACCAGACACATCTGTACATTTTTTCTAGTACCTGTTCAAATTTCCACCCATCAGACATGGTGGACACCATCTGTGTGAGCTCTTCCTCTTGGCACTGAAGGACTCTGTATACATGCTTCACAGGTCCCTAAAGAATGGAGAATAAAAATGAGCAGGAGTTTAGCAACTGTTGTACTAGTATCAAGCTAGGAAACTAATTAGCCTTTTACAGGGCCTCCTGCTCTGTCTGCTTGCTGTTTGAGGAAGTTTCAACCATATGGGCTTCCTGAGGTCTCATTCTCGTGACTATCCAGTTGATTCTAAAACTGCTACAAGGAGTTAGCATGCTTTTTAAAATCCTTCCAGGTGCTTATGTGCCAGTGAAAGCAATACTTTGTTGTCTTTTAAAGCCATTTACTGTTTTTTAAATCAAACGTACTGGGATTTGGATATCAGTTCAGCAGCAGAGACTGATATAAAGGGCAGAACGTGGTTCAGAGAAGGAAGAGTTAAACTATTCCTTACCTCCCAAAACAGTCTGTTTCGTTTCCCTATCTTTGTCTGTAGCACTTTTAACTGTTCATTGTCTTTCCCTGCACTATTAATAAGATGACTCAGTAGCCTGTACTTGTGAAACCACAATGGATCATCTATCCCAGCTGTGGTTTGGTTTAACTAAGAACACTGATTGTCACTGTTAGAAACAAACCAAAGAACTTCTACTGGAAGCACCTATAGCCACATCCTCCTACTGTGCTACAGAAAATGACTGACTTCAGTATGCAAAACCCATGTGCATTACTTGAGAGGTTCTGTTCTCATTATCCCGTATCCGCTCCTTCACCAGCCGCACAAGCGACGCAATGTTGTAAAACTCAGCTTCTTCCAGTACCCCTAAGGAAGGAATCAAAAGCAGGCAATCTGTTACTTTATAAAGAGCAGAACAAAGACAGTTCAGCTACAAGAGTGCAATACCTGCTACTGACTCCAAATCTTTCCCACGTGTAAGAAAAGCCCTGGGTGCTAAACGGACTGTGCCTCTGACCTCACGCTCCCAGACTGGAAGAAAACAAGCTGCCTCCCTCTGTGGTTAACAGAACATTTAAGAAAGATTATTCCCCTTTCCCTAGGATTAAGAAACCCCGTGGTACAATCTCTAATATCATTCATGCAGCCTCGCTCAGGGGAAGGTCACCAAGGCTCCTTGCTTGTTCAGAACTGCTGTCTGTTTGGGGAGAAGAGATGCTGTTCGAAAAGTGCTATAAAACAGTGCTTGCAGTTCTTCTGTGTTTCTCATACCTTCTTCTGCGAGCTCCTTGTTTATGATGAGCTTCCCATGTCGGAGGTAGTTCAGTATTGGACCAAAATATGTGGGATCTCTATCGATGAGATACGCTCCTGTCTCATCCTGTTGAGCGTGCACAGAAATGAAGCAGGCACAGTTAAATGGCATGGCATTTCACTTTTAAATTATACACTGAACAGCTTTTCTTTGAGAATCTGGATTCCTTTGCTTGTGAAAAGCGTATCTGTGACTCTATGCTTCAGCCAGCATTTTTCTCAGTATCTGAACTCAGCTGTAAATGCTGCAGCTCATAACGCTGGCGGATGTCTCCCAGTCAGTACTTCCATAAACAAGCTCGCATAAGTGAAGAGACGAGCAGGGCTCAGGAGTTTTGCTTCACTGCAATAACAAAATACAAAAGCTGGCAGTCATGCTCTGCCTAAATTGGTTTTCCATGCTAGTTTAAATAAGAAACCTGGAAGAACATTTGGATTTCCAGTTCTGATTAACAGCATGTGATAATTCAAAGTACTTTTTTTTCCCCCCCCCTTTCTTTGAATTACTGGAAATGCCCATTGCAGTGCAACAGTCCTGTCTCTGAACAGTCTCCAGCAGCTGGGCATACAACATCATCACATTACCAGCAATCCACAATGAAAAGCATTTCCTGAAGCAGCATGGAAGGGCTGATAAAGCCTGCGTGGCTGTTTTTCATGCCATTTCCTTCTATCACTTTAAAGCAAGGCAGGTCCTGCTAGGCAGCCTGCTCCAAAGCAATGAAATGCTGAGGTCTTCCAAAATGTCATCTCCTATCTTTGCTGAGACTGGTAACCATTACTATGGCCATAACCTGGATTTAAATTCTACTTAAGCAGATATAAAATGCTGTACAGACACTATAGAAACCTTGCAGTAATAATAACTGTTTGTAAAACCTGTATGTTAACAACCTACAGCAACTGCAGAGCTATATGTCCAGTAAAGCTCTTGAACTGGGATCTTTTCTAAGAGCAGAAGTAAATACAACGAAAAACCACACACATCCTGGGGGCGGCGCATCATTTAAATCTCTGTTTCTGGGGAAGTTTCTCTCCCTGCTGCGTGCAGTAGCAGCAGAAGGGCGCTGGGGCGCTCCGGAGGAACGAGGAGGCGGCGGGGGCTGCAGCAACGGACGCACGACTCGGGGTGGTGCCGGGACTCCGTAGACCCTGGCCGGGCCCGGTGGGAGCGGGAGGTCCGGGCCTCACCTTGTCGGAGCCGAGCTCGGGCCCGTCCTGGCAGCAGAGGCGGCACAAGAAGGACTTGGGCTCCCGGCACAGCGTCTGTCGGGTGCTCACGAAGTACGTTCCGCCCACGTTCAGCCGCACCCATTTGGAGGCGGAGGGCGGCCGGGCCGCACCGGCAGGACTCGGGCTCAGCATAGCGCCGGAGAAACCCGGCGCGGCCGAGCGAGGGCTGGGCGGTCCCGGCACTCCCCCGGGGCCCGGACTGGGTGTGCGGCCCCGCGGCGGCCCTTCCGCCGCTGCCAGTTCCGCCATGGTGACCGCCCTCAGCGCCCCCACGCCGCCATCCCCGCTGCCGCCGCTTCCGGCGCACCAAGCACTTCCGTGCGCGGAGCTGCATGACGCATTTCCGCTAGCGCTGTGCTCTGACTGGCCGACGGGGCAGGACTTCCGGTGCGTCGCTCGGCAGCGCCAGAGGACTGCGGTAGCGGTCGGTGAAGGTGAGCGGGTGAGCGGAGGAGAGGAGAGGAGAGGGAAGGGAAGGGGAGGGGAGGGGAGGGGAGGGGAGGCGAGCGGGAGGCTGGCTGACTTCCATCCATCGCCCCTTGGTAGGCGGCGTGGGGGCCCAGAAGGAGTCCCGAGTTCCGTGGACTCCGGGGGGCGCCGGTTCCGGGCTCTGCCTGCCGTGACCCGCTCTCCTCTCGCGGCAGCTCAGCGTCATGGCGGCCCGCAGAACTGCCGTCAAGGCCATTGACTGGGCGGCCTTCGCGGAGAGGGTGCCCGCCAACCAGCGCGCCATGTTCAACGCCCTGAAGACCCGCAGCGACGCGCTGTCCGCCCGGTGAGTGCCGCCTGCAGCCTCTTGCGGAGCCGCGCTCCTGGCCGCTGTCTTGTGTTGTAGTTTCCCACGGTGATCCGAGAGACGGCACGGCAGTCGCCTTCAGGGCAGGCGGTAGCGGTTTCTTGTAGTGAATCTTCTTTGCTTAATCCTCCGCACAGTTAAACTGCGGCTGCGATGTGAAAAAAACTAGTTCTGTGAAAGCGCTTCACTTTGGTGGATTTAAGAAAAATGAAATGCTTTGAAAACCTCGTTGCTCTGTTAAATGCTATGCAGACAATGGTTCTTCCAGGTGCTTTGGCATCTCCTGCTTGATGCATGCTTGCTATTACAGTTAGCATTGCCTCTTGCCTCTGACGTGTGAAAGCTGTCTGTGGTTTCTTATAAAGCTGTCTCTTAGAGATGTTGTGCAGTAGCATGAAGTGGGAGGGGCTGCGGGTTGAATTTGTCTGTCCATAGGGAAAAATCTGTTTCAGGGGTAAGGGAGTTTACAGAATTGGTTCATCACTAGTTATTAATAAGTAGATATTTTCTGTTCAACTCAGCAGGGTCTGTTAACTCTCTTGAAAGTAGGAGGGAGCAAGTGATAGCATCAGGTTTGTACTGGCACTGGTGGTGACCGCTGTCCTTCCTCTCCTTAGGTTGGCTGCACTGCCTGAGAAACCCCCTGCCATTGATTGGGCTCACTACAAGACTGCTGTTGCTAAAGCTGGCATGGTGGATGAGTTTCAGAAGAAGGTCGGTGTCTTTGTCAGCTGAATGTTGTTACTCTATGGAGGCTTAAACAGGGAATATCTTTTAGTGGAAAGCACCAGAATGAAGGTGTTTTCAGTTTTGGCTAGTAGCTTCCTTTGTTTTATGTCCTGCAGATCAGTCACTCACCTGAAAGAAAGAAAACTCAGTCTGTAGGAGCGAATTTGAGTAGTGCCTCTCCTGAAACAAATATTTGGTGTATTTCTTTAATTTACTGAATAGTAGAAAATGATAAGTGCAGGTCTGCAGACTAAGAATGTGCAAAGCCAACTTTGATGCCTGTGGGGTTGTCATCCCATTTAGAAATGAACTGAAAAAGAATGACCAAGCATTTGCTGAAGGTCACACAATGTCACTGGCAGCATGGAAATTGGCTGCTATAAGACCAAAATAACCAAAAGATAGATGGACTTATATTTATTTCCTCAGAGATAGAACTCTGAGGAAAATCTGTCCATGATAGGATACATCTTTGGTGTTAGACTTCCTCGTGGTGCTGTGCTTTGCTGTGTGCAATGCTGTGATGAGTATGCATAGTACAACGTGTCCTGGTGATGATATGCAATATGTAATAGCTCACTTTAAGCATACAGGTGAGTGGTGCTGCTTGAGAAATGTGCAATCAAGATGCAGAGGTCATTTTTTAAAAGCTCATTAAGCTATGCGTTTGTGAGCATGTTGTGTCATAGGAAGAGTGGAAGGAACACTCTCCTGCTGCTAGGGAGAACCACCTTTCACACGCAGGGTTATGTAAATCAAACTGTTTCAAATTTTTCTTTGTTTTCCAGTTCAGTGCACTGAAGGTCCCTGAACCAGTGGATACACAAACTGCCAAAATTGATGCCCAAGAGCAGGAAGCTGTAAGTGTTTGAAATGTTCCTGGATGCCAGACTTGTCTCTGAGTCCTGTGAAGATGGGAAGGGGTGAGAGGGAAGGTGTGTTCTGTACTGGCGTCTGCACAGGCAGAGCAGCCTGAGAGTATGGCTCTCTGGTCTTTCTTTGCATGTCTCTGGCTTTTGGCTAAGCAAAAGATTTTTTGCTTTGGGAAGGGCTTGGATTTTGTTCAAGATTTTGTCCGCTTGTGTAATGACAGAGAATTGTAACATGAGCTTTGAAGGTGGTGTTGCAGGTTCACTCTAGATTGACATCTTTATTATAACTATATTCACCATGCCCTCTTTTTTCTTGCAGACCAAGAACATTGTGGAGTATGTGAAAGCTTCCAAAGCTCGTATTGCTGAGTATGAGCAGCAAGTAAGTATGGATGTTGCTTTGTGAATATTCTCTTTAACCCTGCTTGGCACACTCTTTTTCTTTCCTGTGCGTGCTTTGCTCTTTCTTGCTGATGAGTGATTTGTAACATATTTGTCTCTGCTCTCACTTCAAGCTTCAGAAGCTCAGAAGCATGATTCCATTTGAACAGATGACTTATGAAGACTTGCATGAAGCTTTTCCTGAAACCAGACTGGACAGGGAGAAGTATCCATACTGGCCACACAAACCCATTGCTGATCTGTAAACTGGCTTGGAAACAGTTTATCTGATGACTGTCAGAATGAATTATCTCTTAAATAAAAGTGTTTTCCCTCCTGTCTGTGGCTTAGATCTTTAGCTGTGAGGTTGCAAGGTTTTGAGGAATATGGAACCACACAGCAATGCACAAAGAGGGTGGTTTTCATGGATTTTGTCTGTTACTGGTGAACTGGTTTTACAGCAAGTACTAAGATCTGAGCTAGATCTGATACTAACGTTGAGTCCTCACACAACTTCTGTAATTTACCTTTGTAACCACGTAGTACAGGGAATGTGGTTCTGCCTTTGCAGGTGAATTGTTGCTTAGGAGATAGACTTGCACTCCAGCGCCACAAAATAAGTTATGTTTAGTAGTGATCTGCAGGGTGATGTCTGTCTCAGGGATTTTAGAGGCAGTGTGCTGGGGCTGCTTTCCAGGTTGGCTGTGTTGGTTTAGGTGCAGTTGCAATAGGAGTTTAAGGAATTAGGTGAGATACTGAAGTTCAGAAGTATGATATTTTGAACATCCCAAGCGTTGCTCCCCCATAATCCTGGTGATCCTACCAGTCTGGATTACTGTATGTTGCAGATCTCACTCAAAATCACAGAAACAATAGAACAAAGGCTTCGTACTTTGATTGATTTATTTAATTATCTGAGTAGGAATTCTTAAATGTCTCTCCTCAAAATGAAAAAATCTCCATAAATGAAAAAGGGCTTTAGGTCCCTTTTTCTGAGCTGTAAGAATTACTATTGGATAGAATTAAGGTATTCTCTTCGAGTTCCATTATAGCTTTATCTAATTACTTTGTTAGCCCACGGAGCACTTTCAGAATATATGTATGTTTACAGAACTAGAGTACAATGCACACACCATGCGGACTTCATGCTCTGGTTGTGGTTTGTTTTTTTTGTTTTCTTTTTTTCTAATTTAGGCAGCTGAAACAACTGGTTTGAATTGAGCAGTAAAGAAAATACAGCAGAGGGCTTGGAAGAAATAAAATGGAGAAAGACTGAGCGAGCATCGCACAGAGCTGGTCCCTAACTGCTCCATTTTATAGAGATAACAGCAAAAAAAAAGAGTGACAAGAAGAAATGGCTGTAGAGAAGCACCTTCTCCAGAACCATCAGAACCGGGTCCTGTTCCGGTGTTTTCCAGCAGGGCTTGGTTTGCTGCACTTTTTCCTGGGTCGTTTTGGTAGGATGTTTCATGGCCTGGTTTGTCATTGGTGGCTTGGTGTGCACACCTGCAAACAGCAAACACTGGGATGGGGCAGGATGGGGTGGCTGCCAGGAGCACTGACTGGAGCACTTCTCGCCCGGAGGAAACCCACCTTGACTTGAACCTGCAGGTAAGGTGCAGGCAACCCAGCCTGCTTGTTTCAGAATTTTTGGGTTGCTTTACCTTGTTGGACTGTTCCGAAAGCTTTGCCCAAGCGTAGGGATTTGTGCTGATGGTGCAACAGGAAGAAGGTGTCCAGCACAGCCATGATCATCAGCAAGAAGGTGCCTAAGAAAAAGAGCACTGCAAAACAACAGGAAAGCAAATAAGGATTTGGTAACAGGCACAATTCTCTTGAATCTGTAATCTCCCTGAGAAAGGAAATTGCTGTCTGCAGCCAGCTGGTGAAGGGTAACTTTTCATGATGTCATTGCTCATGAATGTGCCCGCGAATGCCCAGCGATTTTCTTAGAGTTGTTACCTGAGTAATATGCAGGATGCCATCAATAAAGATGAGTACCTATTATGGGCGGTTCGTTGGAGGAAGTTGGAAGCATATTGTTGAGAATCACAGCTAACATGGAGCTGCCAAGAATGATGGAAATCTGGAAACTGATTTTCTCCTCGAGAGAGCTGGGTCCAAACAGCACAGCCATGTCAAGCAGATACAGGGCGCACGTCGGGAGGATGAGGTTCAGAATATACAGAGTGGGTCGTCTCTTCATGGAAATCTGTTGAAGAAGATGGACAAAATTTGAGTAAGAGATAACACACTTTTGAGTGGATGCTTACTCCCTGATGTGGAAAGCTACCTTGCTTCATACTTTCTTTTTTTTTTTTTAATATTAACACAGAACAAAATGAATTTACATCAGTACCATATAGGTGATCACAGGAAATTCTCCATCGTCCATTTCTTCTATGTACTCATTGATGCTCAGGTTGGTGAACTTCCATTCTCCATCAGTTAGGAAGAAGCTCTGGCTGTTTACCAGCATCTCAGCTGGTGTCCGCTTCACTTTCAAGGAAAGGTCTGTTACTGTTTGTAAGAGGAGAGGAGAGGCAGAATTGAGGTTTCTATCAGAGGTCAGTTATTTCCTCTTCCTTTCCCTTCCAACCAAGGTTGCATACACATGAGGAAAGCAAAAATCAGATGTAAGCAAATATCAGGCTTGTCACAGCAAGGCTGTCGTTTGGCTTGTGAAGACCAATTCCAGGGGTGACTACCCAAACATCTCAGATGCTTGGAGATGTGTTGCCGGGAGAGACGCCAACACATCACAACTCTGAGCTTATTTTCCCTCTAACTAAACAGCACTCCCCTAACAGCAAGTGGTGCTGATAAGGGGACCCAGGAGTCAGCTGGGGCCCATCTCAGCTGTTCCTTTTGCACGTTTAGCTTGTTTGTGCTAAAACTTAACTTGCCACTTACCTGGGTAGAGAAATGAAGCAATGCTCATGTTGCACGTCTGGGTGTCAAAGGGGAACTTGAGGATCATCAAACTGCACGTTAGTGTGACCTGGAAGGGAAGGCTGGTGTTGAAGGTGCCATTGTGTGTGACGACAATGTACTCCAAGTTGGACTTCTGTTCGTTCACTCTGGAGGAAACAAAACCGAAGAGTGACAGAGCTGCAGGATGCTGCAATGATCCTCAGTCACACAGAAGCTGGGGCCGTAAGTGTCCCTTTCGGATGGGTCTGTGCAGCCACGCAGACATGGAATGCAGTGGAAAGGGATGCATGGGCTTTGTGGGGAAGGGGCTCAGTGCTGTCTCTGCATGCTGACTCCCATCCTTTTCCCCTGCAGCCAAAGAGCTGGAGGGCCCACGTGCAACACTGCCAAGGGTGACTTTCATCCCACCACATTGTCTGTCCCCCCAGCTGCTTCTTCAGGATTAACAGAGCCTATATGTTGCATTTCAGGAGATGCTACAAAATTACTCACCCACAAAGTGCTTTATATAAGCTCTTTCCCATTAATGTAAGATATGAGATTCTTGGTTACGTTTAGTTTATAGGAATAGCTAGTAACTGAGTTTATCCCATTTCCTGCAATATTACCAAATGGTTTGCATCCACAGTATTTTTCTTAAGCTGGTGGATAAAAATAAAATGAGAGCCTACCTTTCCAAAATGAAGATTGGGGGTG